>NW_020450894.1:2103441-2441567 GCF_003343035.1 Apteryx rowi | reverse complement strand
GACGGAGCGCGGCGAAGATGGAGCCGGCCCGGGCACGGCGGCGGGGCGCCGCTGCCCCGAGCCTTTCGCGGCTGCTTGCCCGCGGCGCGGCTCTCCCGCTCCGTTTTAAGGTAACGCGATACGACGCAGGTGGCAGGTGGCCTGCTGGGACCTGCGGCGCTTTCTGTTCGCACAGAAAAGCGCTGGGTAGCGACAGAGCTTCTTGTCCTTGGTGCTGGTTCTGTCTCCCAAGCAGTGCCGTACCCAAGTGTCTCACAGAATGGGGATTCATAGGGATTACCTGGAAATGGAGCATCAAGAGAGCCAACCTCGGTTTCCACCATACCGGTAGAAACTTCTGATGGGAGGAAAAAGTCCCCTCCTTGTACAATGCTGAGGAAAATAAATAAGCTGAAACAGGGGAGGGTGTATCTCTACCTTGTGGCAGGGTGTGGAAGGGGTGCTAAAGGGACGGTGCTGGGAAGAGCACCGAGAAGCAGCTATGTCGGTGTTGGTGTCACCTGCACTCTGTGCTGCTTCAGGACTTGGTGCAGTGCCTCTGCCCAGCGCTGCCCTGCTGTGCGTGGATGCACCAACTTGTTAGCAGTGTCTCAGAAGCATTCTTCTGTCTCCGTTGCGTGATGTAGCCTGTGGCTATTGGCAATGGACTGCTGTTTTGGAAGGCACAGATTCGACAGACATGCAGGGCATGATCCCCAGCAGCTGTATCACAGCTGTGTATTTATTAGTGACCTGTCGGTTTAGGGACAGGCCTCCAAAGGGATCTCTAGGACCTTTGATGCTTTGAAGTGGAGTGCTGCAGTCTGAAAGGGCAGAGGAATTTACTTCCCAGTCACCTTTTATACTGCCATACCCTGATCTCTCGGTACTCGCCGACCTTAGTATTATCTCACTTGTTTTACTGACATAGGTTATTAATCTCAAGTCTACAAATGTGCGTTTTAGAAAACATCCTAATGCTGTTTGGTAGTCTCGTTGCTCTAGCGGTGTCTACAAAACAGGAAGTTATGACATCAGTAGAAAGTTAGCACCCTTCTTACATCTGTGAATGCGTGTCATGCGTGTAAGAGGTTGAGGTGTGCCTAGACAGACCATTGTGCCTTTCCTCTGTCTGACAGCAACTTGGGGTGCAAAGGCAAGAGTGGAGCATGGCTGAAAGTCTTGGTCAGAGTAGTAAGTTTAGGAAATAGCTTGGGAGATGCAGGAGCCCGTTTGCATGCAGACCTGGGAGTGAGCTCCTCTTTCCTCCATAGACGGACACTTTCTTAGCAAATCCATAGCACAAAAAAGTAGAGAAAGGAAAGATCTTTATCAAGTATAGTGTGGTATTTTTTGGATGAAGGAGCTGGGAAGGGAGATGTAACTCAGGTCATGCTCACAGAGGCTCCCTCTTCTAGTGAAGACAATGGAGCCTGTGATGTCCTGCCAGAAACATACACTGCCGAACGGATCAGCTGCTATGTTCTGAAACACCGAAGGGCTTTTGAAAAGTTATCTGTTTCTCTGGAATAAAGAGAAGTGTTTTCAGTCTGGATGTCATAGGCGCTTGACAAAATCCAAATGGAGAGGCCACTGTCATCTCTCCAACAGGAGATGAAGAGTTTTTTGTAACTATCCAAAACTTGGAAGAGTCCAGGTGACTGCATCAACAGCAGGTTTTCTCTCAATCTGACAGCATATGCCTTCTATGAAATGGTGAGGTTTTTTTGTTGGCAGTAGCTTAACTTTCTCAGGAGTTTGTTTGAACCAGCTGTTGCTTTGAATGAAGTCCAGGGAGAGTTGGGAAACGGCTCTTCTCACATCTGATGTGGAGTTAATTCTGGGTGTCATCAGCCTTTTTAGTGTGTCAAGTCCAGGAAAGTTCAGTCTCCCACTGTTATTCAGTGCTGATGCTGAAGGTAAGGAGCATGACAAGATGGTGGGGAACACAATCAAGAGATGTCAGCTTTACAGGCAGAGGGCCAGGTGCCCTATGGAGACTAAGAACTGAGGGTAAAGATCTTAAAACCACAGTGATGTAAATTTTCCAGGGTCAGAAAGAGGATATTGGAATTCCTGGGTCAACCGGATCAGACGATGTGAAGGGATTCCATAATGTGAATAAAAGTATCTGGCCCTTGTGTGTGTCTAAAAGGAGATCATCCGCTCTGTGTCTGCACTGGAAACCTGGTTGATCTTGCCCAGGGAAAGCACAGCAGACCTCCTTTGCTAGCTTATTCAGGAACATGAAAGGCAGAGTTTCTGGCAGTGGCTGGGAGGGTCATTATGCCAGGTAATGTGTTCTCACATACAGGGATATTGTGGCAAGCAGTAGAGTGAGAGGTGTTTTCCTCCTAGAAGGAGGAGGTGGTGACTATATGTAACAGCTTCCCTCCTAATCTTAGAAGAGCTTGGACTAGACAAACCCAAGCTGCTTTTTTCCTCAGTGTATCGAGCAGTTGTGTGGGCTGGGTTCAGAAAGGCAGGTTATGGGGTTACCAGGCTATTGTTATGGTTCTGGCCTCCCCAGGACTCTTTGATGCTTGTGTGAGTGGCTGGATATTGAATTCAGAAGCAGCTTCTATATCAGTGGTGCTTTCTCCATCTCCAGCATGGTAAACCTGTGGGACTTGAGAAGGAACTCTTTTCACTGCTGTCACAAAGACAGCTCTTGCATTAATGCAGCAAGCGAACTGTAAATTAAGTGCAGAGTGGTGGCAGCCCAGGAACCAACTGCGCTGTCTTGCTGCCTTTGCTTCCTGTGGCAATCCCTCCCTCTCTTTAAGGGAGCAATGAGTTGGGAATGCTCAGACATCTTTAAAACTGTGAGCCCCAGGTCTGTGCAAGAACTACCCCTTAAAGAGCACAGTCACAAAGCGCTTTAATATGGCTTCTGAATTTCCTAGTGCAGGTCTTGTGTGGGTACTGAAGACCCAAGATCATCTTGGGCAGCAACAGGGATACAGCCAGTAGGTGTGACCTCCTTGGCATTGGGCTAGGGTATGTGTGCATAAAGCAAGCAAAAGAAAATGGGACAAGAAGTTTTGCTTTGGGAGGAGAAAAAGAAAGACGAAGCAAAGTCAGTGTCAGCCTACAGCTCTTCAGATTTTTAAGAGTAAGACACACATCCATTCTGTCAGAATACTAGAAAAAAGGTGAACCTTCTTACCCCTTTTTTGTGATGGAGATGGTGATAGTCAACTTTGTGTAGGTCCCACATAGTCTGTTGGCTTAAAGGACAATGTGAGTTATGGGGGGAGAAGAAGAGAGGGGAGAGGGAAAAAAATCTCTTTTCTCCCATTAAACATGTAAGTGTTCAGGTGTTCTGGTTTGCTGTCCTGCATTTCCTCCATTCAGGAAACTGAGCCAGAATACTGTTAGGTCTCACTCTGTGATTGTCATGTCCTGGCACAACACAGTAGCACTGCACAGCTGGGGACTCTGAAGATCTTGAGAAACACTTAACTGGGTCAGGAGGCCGAGATGACTTTATTGTAGCCATCAGATACTAGTGTCATCATAATTTCAGAGTATCTGAAAATCCAAGGGAGAGACAAAAATCTCCACTAAGAGAGAAAAGAGTGAGAGAGGAACATCCTTAACTTTTCACACCAGAAACTGAAAGTGCTGTTTCTGCTTTGGCCTGGTGCTGGGAGGTAGCTCCCAAACCTCTCATCAGCTCTCTAGCATTGGTTGGGTTACACTTGGAAAGTTCCCCCGCATGCATGAGAGCTGCTTTATGCATGCGGAGGGGAAATGCTTCCTGGGTGTGTGGGGGGTGTTTTTTTTTTTTGTTTAAAAAAAAACACAAAACAACAACAAAAAAAACAACAACAAAAAAAACAATGTTACTCCCTCCTCCCTCTTCCTGTTTCTTATGCAGACTGGCAGTTGCAATCATGTCTGGGCGAAGTCTGTCCTTTGTTTGCTCTAGTGTTTCACCAGACCAACTTTCTTAATATATACATTTTTTTTTTTAATCTCCTCATTTGCTCTCTGACTGCCACGTCGCCAGAACATTCATAGGGCAAGGTGGTGTGAGGAACTGCCAGGAGCGCAGGTGTGGGTTGTTTGTGTCAGCTCTCAGTGACCAATCCCAGGAAAAAAAGAAGTGCATAGCTAAGAAATAGTTATATGATAAGCAAGTGTGTTTTGTTGTTAAGCCATAAGATAAGGATCTGTTTCAGGATGCCTTTTCCCTGCTTATTGTTGCACTATGCATGTCACTTGAGCCAAGTACCTTCCACCTTCAGCACCTCTAAAATGGAAATAATACTTCATGATAGTATTTTTGACTGAAGAGAACAAAGCAAAGTGAAACAGTTTCCTTTGCTGGATGGTGCTCTTGCATATTGATGTACTAATCTATAGCTAATGAACAATTCACTGTGATGTAAAAGCTTAAAAGAGGATCTGAACTTAACCACAATTTTAACCACAACAGTCTCAGAGTTTACTTCTTTACTCTTTCAAGGAAGGGTCTTGTGCCTTTTAAAAATAACTCAAACAACTAGAGGCAAAGCCAACATCTATATATAATGTGCAAAACCTACAGGAAGACCATGTAGGCTGACATGATGTCACTGTTTTTCGCTGCCAGCCTTTCACTCTTAAAGGCAAAGACACTACAGCAGAGCTTTGTGGTTTCATATGTGATTGCACAAACACTTCAGAGCTGTACTCGGGGTCACGAGGCTGCTGCTGTTCTCTAGCAAGCATAGCTCTGTGGGAGAGGTGTACTCATGGACTAGAAGTGGTTAGCTGGACACAAAATCTCTCCTGTTGCCACATTTAATGTTGTTAAATCCCTTGCCAGGCAGGGTTGGAAGAGGCCTGCTGAATACAGTATCTGTTTGAGAAGAAAAATAGCCTATTTAAATTTCAGTAGCTGAACCTAATTCCGATGCAAGTGTGCATGCATATACTTGTGCAGGATGAGTAATAAAATAAAAGACAGGCCTCAGAAATGGGGCTTCATATTTAAGCCAAGACTTTTAGCAATAGATATTTAGCCTAAAGCCCTTCCAAATGCACAGTGTGGATGCAAGCACGCGTGGGACCCTTATTCCCTAAGCAGGGGGCGAGGGGAGTTGTACTGTTAGAAAGCACTTTTACGCTGCATCTACCATTGCATTTGTACTGAGGAATGTTTGTTTGCTTTGTTTTTAAAATAAGTTGCATCATTTCAAATACTGATGCTATAGACAGGCTGACAGAGAATGGAAACTTAATGTGTAAACCTAGAGCTCACCTTGCTGCAGTAGGAGTGTCCGGACGAGCAGGTTAGACTCTGAAGTGCTGGCACAGAAAGTCTGAAAAATGGCCCTTTTTTGTCCATGGTAAACTTGCCAGTGGAAGAGCAGGACTTCATCAACTTTAGAGACTGTTAAATGTTTTCACAGATTCCAGTAACAACAGTTTAGCTGGGCTCAAGGAGACCCATTTGTCTGGCTAGTCTTAGTAACAAGAGGCTAAAGTTGGATTGATTTGAGACTTCTCCAATACCATCTGTTCCAGGATCAGGCTCCTCAGGTGGCCTTTAACAGTGAACAACTGCATGCTTTCTGGTTGGGTTGCCAGGTGACAGATGTTTGTTAATCTTGATCTAGCTTGTAATTGTATGCTTTTTTGTTTGATTATTCTAGTATGCACAAAAGTGTTGCAGAACTTGGATCTCCCCAGCTTCCATCTAAAACTTTAGCTTACTCCTCCTATCCTAAATAAAATATGAGAAATTCTAGGGAGAAGTAGTGATAATCAGAATGGTGGCTTAGGGGTTCCTGTTTGACCGGTCCTGCCAAACATAAACAAAGGAAAATACCGAGCAGCAGTCCATACTTTGGGTTCTTTGTATATCCGATATGCATGTAAACAGCAAGAATGGAACAGTATTAGTATCATAGCTCCTCCACTATCAGAGTACCTGGCAGGATAAATTTGTAGTTGCTCTGTGATTAAACATATAAAGAATAAGCCCACAAAACAGCACTAGGTTCTGAAACAACTCTAAAAGTTCTGCAATACCTGGATATTGTGCTGCAACAAGTAATGTTTGCAAGAGATACATGGAGTACAATAATGTGGCCTCTTCCCACAATGTTTAGCTCTGCCCCAGGAGTTGCGTTAGTGCAGTGTTACTGGCATCCCAGTGATGTAAAAGCAACAACTGGCTGTTGCTGGTGTTTACTTTTTAGTAGTGAGTGTTGTCACCCTGTTCGCTCAAATAAAGCTTTAATTTGCTTCTCTGCAGGCAACATGGTAGAGTGGTGTTTACCCCAAGATATTGACTTGGAAGGCGTGGAGTTCAAATCCATGGCAAGCGGGTCCCACAAAATCCAGTCAGACTTCATGTAAGTATGTCTGAGCTATACTACTCCTTCTTGTTCCTCTTAGCTGTCCATCTGCACCACCATCCCTTAGTTCAAAAATGCAAGAAAAATACCACCCGGGAAGTTAAGCTCCTGCATTAAACTGCTGCTAAACTGTATCCATCTGAGCCAAAGATACTCTTCCAATACTCTCAACATCACATCAAATATCAGCTAGCTATATGGGATCTCCTATATGACAACTTTAGCCGTGGAGGCCAGCCAGCAAATGGGGGAGGTCAGCTTCTCAGTGGTATACAAATATTAATGCATATTGCATGGCAAACTTTGGGGGCAGTCAGGAAAGGCCTAGGGTGGAAGAGAAAGAATGGCAAAACTGAAATAGGAAGGATTTTGCAGGGAAAGGACTTAGAAAAAGGTTCTTAATTCTGCCAGCGCCTTTGGATCCTTTTAATGTTGTGATAACCATCCTGTTCTTTGTTTGCTTTCTCCTTTGCTAGATCTTTCTTACAGTGGAAAAATGTTAACTGGGATTTGTCTCCACTCCCATGTTTTCAATAACCCACTGTTGCAATGCACTTTCCTTTCACTTCCAGGAATAACACTTATTTTCTCAAAGGCACGTAGACTTTCCCTTGCACTCAACTAAAGTATGTTTCCAGGTGCTGGCACCCAAAATATGATTAGGTAGCTAGACTATATTCACAACTTTAAGCCAGGCAGGCTCTTTTTCCTTACAAGAACAGCATTGTGTTGACAGGATCCTGCATCCTCTGTTAGACTTTCCTTCTGAGTACTTTCCTTACCTGCTGTCTCACTGAGAGATGTATTTGGTAGGGGCTCTAGTGGTAGAGGCACTGGGAACTCCTGGCTTGAACATGTTGTATTAGTCATCTTCCCAAGAGGGCTGGAACACCTGTGGCCTGTTGTCTGCCCTTTGAATACCAGGGTGGGATTTCAGGGATTTGCTTAAAGAGTGAACTTTTCTCCTGTGTTCCCAAATCAGTAATTTTAGTGGCTGGTTACCTTTCTCTCTTCCTCTTCCCTCTTTTAACATTAACTTTTCTGTCAAATATTTGTCCCTAGTTATTTCCGGAAAGGACTCTGTTTTGGCTTGGCCTGCTTTGCCAATATGCCTGTGGAGAGTGAGTTAGAGCGTGGTGCCCGCATGAAGTCTGTGGGGATTCTCTCACCTTCTTATACCCTGCTGTATAGGTACATGCACTTCCTGGAGAACCAGGTCAGGTAAGTTGCCTTGCGGTATAGGACTGGCAATGGCCAGTCCTACATGCACCTATGTACCTGTATGGAGCTGTCTGAAAGTGTATGGGTACTAGGATGCTGCATGGCTACACTGTAGACTGTTCTGGTTGTTTGTGGGACATGCTGTCTGTTCCTGGGAAAGGCAACATTGCCTCACTGGATAGTGATTTTGGATGTGACAACCTGGGTAGAATGCCAAGTTATGACTTCCTTGATTGACGACTACTCTACAGAGAGAGCACAGACTCACGTCTGGGGAAGGAAGAAAAAATCCATGCGCAATGGTCTGTTCATTGTGTTGATTACTAACAGCCTAGTCAAATGCTGTGCAAACTACTTATTTTGAAGCACTGGAGGGATACAACTGTCAAAGGGAGAGCTGGGAGAACAAGGAGTTCCTCTCTTCTCCTTCTGAAAACTGGTTTATGCTTCTAAAGCTATGATGGTGATCCTGCCTAGGTATATGCCTCTGCTGTGTTGAGTGGGCTTGGCAGGAGGAACTGGTGATGGTAGAAGGGAAAGCTATTCCTACCTGAAAATTTTTTAAAACAGGATCAGTCCTGTGCATGGATCAGCTTACTGTCTGCTTCAGTCCTGCCCATGTTCTTTGACTGCACTGAAAGCTGCATTACTCCTAATGCCCTCCTAAGTCTGTGCAACTGAGGCACCCAGAGGTTCTTTGCTAGCTAGGAAAGCAGATGTCAGCTGGGGGCAAGAACACTAAATAGGTAGTCTGCAGATGCTACAGACCTCCTCTTTCTTCCTTTCTTTTCCAGACACCAGCTGGAGATGCCAGGGCACTACTCCCATCTAGAGGCATTCTATGATGACAAGAAAGGAGTCCTCCCTGCTGGCAAGGACACCCCCACCTCTCAGCAGCCTGTCCACTGGCTGCCATCCATCCACAGATACATGTACCCAGAGATGAAGGTGAGGCAGGTGCTCTGAGGCTTGCAGGGATGTGTAGTGCACTGCTGCTTCCTACTGGTGTATAATACTTCTTTATATGCAGTCACTCCAGCACTTGTAGGCTGCTTTAGGTAAGATTTTATTACTGGGGCTGAGTGTTACAAGCTGCAGTTCTCTGGCATTGATTTGTGCTGGTCTTGCTCCCATGTTAAGCATCTGGGCCTGTGTCGCTGTTTCACCTCTGAGCTGTTTTCTCCCTTTCCCTCCACCTGCAGATCACACATCCTGCTGGTTGTATGTCTCAGTTCATCAAATTCTTTGGTGAGCAGATCCTTGTCCTCTGGAAGTTTGCCCTGCTGCGCAAGCGCATATTGATATTTTCACCACCCCCAGTTGGAGTTGTCTGCTATAGAGGTATGTTTTCAGGGGTATCAGAGTTCTGAGCAACTAGGCTGAAGAACTGCAGGAGTGCCTGTGGGTACTGAAGGGATGGAAGTGATGCAGGCCTTCAAAATCCATCACAATCATTCCTTGCGGAGATATTGTTGGGCCTGCATTTGTCCATTTCCTACAAAATACTTTTCTTCAGGCCTTTCTGGGAAGAACCTACCTGGTGGTACTGTCAAACACAGGAAATAAAAGCACTGAATGAATCTGTGGAATCTAGAACATGGGATTCCTATGGGAAAACTGGTCATTTCCCATCCAAAATATGGATGCCCACATGAGAAATTCTGGTGTTCACAGAATTGCACTGCTGTAACCACTGCTTTCATAGGAATTTGCAGGAGAACTGGGAAAGCAGGGTTCAGAATGCATTTGGAGGGAATATTGAAAGCATCTCAGCATGTACTTCTCTTGCCTGCAGTGTACTGCTGCTGTTGCCTTGCCAATGTTTCTCTACCTGGTCTTGGAGGAACTGTACCAGAGTCCAAACCATTCTTCTATGTGAACGTGGCAGACATAGAAATGCTGGAGACAGAAGTGTCATATGTGGCCTGTAAGTATGATGGATCAAACGGGACTTTTCTAGCTTCAGGTTGCAAAATGTCTTGAGACACCAGACCATAGAATAAAATTGAGGGTGCCATGATGAGAAATGACTGACTTCATGGAATGACTAATAACAAAAGCAGGAGAGAACAGTTGGTCTGCAGGGAAAGCAACATGCTTATTTGAAAATCATCTCTCCCAATTTTGGCAGGTACAACAGAAAAGATCTTTGAGGAGAAACAGGATCTCTATGATGTCTATGTGGACAACCAGAATGTGAAGACATATCATGAGCATCTGCAACCACTCCTGAAAATTAACAGTGCTGATAAGGAGAAGTATCGACGACTCAATGACCAGAGGTAATAATAGAGATCTGAGTGGCCCTGGTCCTTGTTGGGAGAGCAGTGCTATGTGGAATGGAACGGACACTGCTCCTTTGTATTTTTCTCCTTAATATTTTTGAAATTTCCTATTACTTCAGCTTACCTCTGAGATTCTGGTTCTACTGTAGCTGACTGGTATGAGAGTCTCTGGGCCCTCTGCAAACACATGATCACTCTGCTAGTGAACTGATGGAGCAGACAGAAGGCAGGAGGAGAAGCGCAGAGGTGGTGACTTGTTAATGACTTGTGATTGACTGCTCAGTAGCAGAACTGAAAACATAGCCCTGTAACCTGATTTCTAGTCCAGTGCCTTATGAAGGCTACCTGGTTGCCTCAGATATTGGGGCAATGGTGCTAATCTTGATTTGTCCACAAGAAATGGATGCAAAGTATTCTGTTATAACTCTTGCCTTCTGATATCGCTTTGAGGTTCACTGTAGGTAGGTGCATTTAATCTGTCTCCCTTCCCCCAGGCAGATGTTAATGTATTCTCAAGAAGTTGGTGAGGACTGTAGCTCCTGTGAAGAGGACCTTTTCATTTTGTGAGTGGATACATCTACTTAGTTGGTCACTGTTGTACTTAGAGAACCTCTTTCACTGATTTCATGTTGCCCTGGCTTGGCATACTATGAAACATCATGGTTAACATACTTCCATAGTCAGCTCTGAGTTCCTCCAAGGATCCTATAACCAAACTGGCTCTTTCTCTTTACATCATCTTCTTTTCAACCAAACGCAGCCATATTAGTCTCCACCAAGGTCTTGTAAGTGCTGGGAGGAAGAAGAGAATTTTTAAAACACAATCAATCAGAAATGAAAGAATCCCCTCCCATTTTTGAAAACATAAGCACCATAGGACTTTTCATGCAAGAACACTTGGCTCAGGAAAGCACAGTGTCTGTAGGAAGCAGGTACTGTACCATGCTGTGGAAGGTACAACGTGAAGATAAGAGCTGAATATGAAGGCCTAGCCATTTATGTGGCTTGGGAAACAGAGGAACCAGAACGGGGTGTAGAGTATACGGTACAGAATTAGATGAAAACCACACCTATACCAGCTCTGAAGCCCTTCACTGCCTGTTGCTATTGTTCACAATCTATAGCAGATGAGAAGCAATGGGATTAAATTGTGTAAAGGGCTGTTGGGGCAGAACTTTCATTGTTGAGCTGCTTAGATGTAGTCAAAGCTCTTTTTAGAATAGCCTTGCATTTTTTTAGGAAAGCAGAAGGTGAAAAGTAGCTCTTTCACTACTGTGTTCTGCTCCAGTAATGGAGAATTTATTTACCCAATGACTTACCAGCTGGGTGAAAACATTGTTTCCTCCTCTGTTTTATGGGAGCTACAGGTCTGATGTCTCCACTTAATTACCACAAAGTACACATTAGCTGATAACGTGGCTTTCTTCTGAAGAGGAAAATGCCTAGGATAAATCAGCCAGACCGGAGCACCACTGTAAATTAAAAGTTACTGCTTTAGCTCTGTTCATTTCAGGTCATCCACAGGGTGGATGGAAAACTACTACAGTACCACCTTAATAAAGTGGGAGCTATGATTAAAGTGGGTTAAATGCAGTTTGGGGGGGGCTCTGCTGCCTGTGTGGTAAATATGTTGTCTTTTTTTGGTCCTATGCCATCATCTCAATTAACTTTATCCTATAGGTTTTTCATGGAGCAGAACAACCGGATATTTCAGACGCTGATGGAGGTGTCAGCCAGCCAGGACAAGACATTGACAGCTGAGCACGCACGGGGCATGGGCCTGGATCCCCAAGGGGACCGAAGTTTCCTTATGGACCTGCTGGAAGTATATGGCATTGATGTTATGCTAGTCATTGACAACCCCTGCTGCACTTAGACCAAGGGCACAAGAGATGGGGAGCAGAGATGATGTTTTAAAGACTACCAGACATTGCTTAGGAATGTCACTGGAACTCACCACAGCCACTGGACGAATCTCATTTTATTTAATAACTTTATACAAAAGTATTTATAATTTTAAAACAAAATGTGATTTTTTTTTTTTTAATTTTCTCCCCCTCACCTTCCCCAAGGAGTAACTGTTCCTGTTTGTTTTTTTTCATCATCTCCCTTTTTTTTTCACCTGTGTTTTTTGTTTGGTTTACATAGGACTAGTGGCACCTTTGCACCTCACTGTTGCCAGTGATAGCTAGATTTTGAATGCCTGAGGGCTGAAGACTTCAGGAAAGCACTTTGTCTGATGGGGTCCAATGTGAAATGCTGTAGCTGAGCTCTTAAGACTTGACTGGAATTTCCACCCCCCCCCCATCCTTCACCCTTATACTTGGGGACTGAAGAGAGCTTCAGCACAGGCTGTTAGTGGCCCAGTCTCATAAAACATTGCTGTCCCCACCAGTAAATATGGTGGGACAGGCAAGTTAAACCAATGATAACAGAAGTGGACTCCTTAAACACCACTCACCTAACTTTTAGCAGCTGAGTTGGAATAAAGCCACCCCAAGTTTGGGGTAAGGGGAATGCTATGAGATCTTACAACGTTGCTTACCAGAGTGGCATAGTTTCACTTCCAGCATTTGAAGTGGTATAAACTGGCAAAGACTTATACCCATTTTATAGCTGGAGAAGAGCACCATCTCTACTTAATCCCTCCTTCCACTTCCTCTGGTTTTCAGTTGCATTAAACCTGCTGCTTTGGTTAAAAATCTTCAAACCAGCAAGACAGACTCCCATTGAACAGGGACCAACGTCACTGAGCCACATTGCAGTCACTGTGCTCTCCAGCCTCTACTCAGAAGGTGCTGGGCAGGACTGGATTGAATAAGTATGGGTTGAATAATGTATGATCTAATATCATTAGTGCTTCCTTCTGTAGCAGCCAGTACTTGTCACGTCTTTACTTTAACACTGTCTGCTGCTCCTCCTTTGTCAAGCAGCCGTCATCACTGCCTGCTGCTGTCTTCATCTTTCAGTGTGAAGTAGAGAGCAGTGTGTGACCTTTCAGCTACAGGACTGGAATGGCTTTATTGTTTGCAGGAGTTCCCTAGGAGTTTGGCTCAGCTGGTAGAAGCAATGGCTGACAGTAAGGCTTTTTTCCTGGGCAGAGAAGCTGTAGAACCAAGTGAATGGCATTTCTCATTCTGCTGCAGGGGATAGAATGGGATTCAGTTCATGCATGCAGGGCCAGAAGTTTCCCTCCAGAAAGGCTATTCCTGCAAAGGGTGCACCCTTAGCCGTGCTTAATCTAAGGATGGGACTGTAGGTTGCAGGTGTGACTTGCTGCTTTGTCCAAAATCCTTCAGCCAGTAGTAGCATCAGCTCTAAACTAAGTTTGTCCTGGGCTATAGCTGTAGCTACTTAGCTGCTGCTTCTGCCATGGCTACTGTCAGCACCTTGGAGCCTTTCTGCAGTTTGTAGCAGTGCAGATTGTAGCTGCTGTATCCATTTATCCTAACATTTTATAGGGCAATATAGAGCCTGAATCACCTAAGTCTCACCTACTAATCGTCTTAACACAAGCAAGTGTTTTCCAATCAGACCTTCTGTGGACTGTCTTCCTCTGGAAGGAAAGAGGTTGGCATAGGCTGTTTTTCCTTGAAGACTATCTGCAGCTAATGTGTAGTTTAGCTTACTAGGGGTTCAGAGGTTTTAGAGAGGTGTGGGATCAGAGGCCTCACAAGGCTGACTGCACAGTTCACCAGTATGAGCATTAGCATATACTACAGTGTTGTGATCTGCCTGTCTTGCTTAACAGTCTTTCCCATGCCTGCTTTTTCAGGGCTTTGGATATTTTTCTACAGGAGAAAACATGCTGCTGCTTGTATTGCCAGTTCCTCGCAGCATATTCATCCTTAGAATGTTGGGAAACAAGAAAAAAGAAAGAAAAAGTGGAGCTGAACAGTGTGAAAGGGAAAGATCAGTCTTTTTTTCCTTGAGGAAAAGGCTTTATTTTTAAATTGATACCTCTGGTATAAAGGTGACCCATAATCTCTGTGCTTTCTTCCTCTACTTTAGTTAACATGTTGTCTGCAGTGAAGACCCATGAGGAAGTATGGCAGGCAAGGTATTGCTGTGACTTAACTTCCTTTAGATATTAAAAAAGGAACTAAAACTAGTCTTTAGAAATTCTTCCTCTCATTGTTTAACCTGTTTGCTACTTAGTTTAGCTGTGGTTAGCTGTGAATGGCTTTTATTCTCCTTCATGTCAGTAATTCTTCTGTTGAACTGAATAGGAACAAGCCTTTAATTTGTGTCTTTGAAGTTTTACAGCCCACTGCAGCCTGAGTCTTTCTAACAAACTGCATTAGAGCATTGTGTTCACAAGCTGTCAGAATATCAGTTCTGTGAGACAGCACTGCTAGAAACCATCACGTAGAACATCCTGAAATTATTAAAATTTATTTAACCTCTACTTTCCAGAAACTGTTAGTGGGGCCAGTAGGTTTTCAGTTGCTAGCAACTGCACAGGTGCAGAAGTATACAAGCAAGGAGATTACTGTAAAAGTAGCATCTACTTTGTTGCAGCCTATTTTGCTTTTCTTTGTAATTTTGTTTCTCTACAGCTTCTCTTGGAAGGTGACTGCTACAAAAGTCAAGAAGTATCCAGACAGAAAACAGAACAGAGAGGCCTCCCCTGTCCTGGCTCTTCTTTGTTTTGTTCTCTGCAACATGAACTCTCCACCTGCATAGTCTTCTTAGAATAGAATAGACATTGCTTTTATTGCTGCTGCATGTGGAAAATCCTTGATAAATAGGTATGTAGCATGAATAGCTACAGCTTGGGCTGCTAAGGCTTGTTTAGCAGGCTTTTTTTTTTCCCCCTAGCCTTGGAACCAACAATACTGAGCATTCTCTCTCCCACAGATGATTCTTCAGGGTTCACGGTAGATCAGTCATGTTAAAGTGTGAACACTTAATCCCCTCCTTGGCACTTAATAGTTGCTTTTTTGAATACTAGCAGCTGGAAGGGAGTCAGTTATTTGGTATATTTTGATTTAAAAGAGGAAGGAAAGTGTGGCGTAAGGTAGGATATTGCTGATTACTGCAAAATCCTCTTCTCCATTTGCAGTACTTTGCCTTTACAGTGGTGCCTTTAATTTCTTTGGTATGTTGTCTCTGGGCTGTTGCTGGTGATCAGAGCCCAGGTTGAAAGGTGATTACAATAACCATGTATACCCTGTGGTCTGGTAGACACAGTCCAATATTAAAGTAATAGTACAGCCATTACAGGTTCTCAATTTATACTTGCTTGGGTTTAAACCCAAGCGAGGAACAGCTTCACAGTAGCATTTTATCTCAAATTTGACTAGAAATGTGTAATCAAGTACTGAATTATTACTACTTGTACTATTTGGATTGGAGGGTAAAGCTCAGGAGAATAATGAAAGCTACAGTTTTTTAATCTGAACAAGGGAGACACTTGAATCATGGGAAAGTCTTCCCACTACAAGGTTAGGCCAAGTTGGAGTTAGGCAGTTTTGCTAGTTAGAGTTGACTACAACCAAGAACTGGAACGGATACTAGGCAGGGAGGCATTTCACTGAATTCAAGTTTGGCTTTGTCCTAAAGACATGCAAATACCTTATTTTCTAGCATAAATGGAATAGTTATTCCAATGTATGTTAGAGCTAATGATCATGTCTATAATAAGACATGAGCTCTCCTATCCAGAATAAAGTTTGCCACCTTTTCAAGAGAAAGCAAGTAACTTACTGTGCTGCTTATTCTGTAAAGCATGCTTCCTAACCACTGAAGAGAGGAACAGATAAGCAGTCTTCCTTAACAAGGTTGTGTGCTACTTCTTCCATTTTAAGAACTGCCAAAGTTGATGGGCAAAAAGCTAGGTGTAGCTGTGGCCCTCTGTGGCAGGGAGTGGTTTCTGGAATAGCAGGGCAAAAGTACTCCTTCACACTGCAGAAGTCTAGATACAAAGCATGCATCCTAACCCAACTTCTCTCATCATAGCTATTGTTTCTAAGTTAGTTGCTGTCTCCTTTTTCTTTCAACACTAATGGTCTAGTGATGATGGGAGAAGACAACACAAATGTCTTTGCGAGAGCCTGGAATGTACTGACTTAACAGAATATCTGTCTAAAACAGAGGGGTACTAAATGCCTATGAACCAGGATTTCAGGTCCTGGTTAATACAACATGCCATTCAAATGGAAATGTTTAATTGTGGTTAAAATAAACAAATGCCTTGGGCTGGTCCATCACTAAGTTGTTATCCTTCATTTTTATTTATATTACAGTATTTTAAGACCTTCTAGAATGGGGTTGTAAGTTGAAGCCAGGATAAGTGTTTTCATGAGGGGGACCCAGAACTCTACTCTTCCTTCCCAGCTTGGAGTTCATACAAAGAAAGCTGCATGTCTTGATGGCAGAGAGAAACATAT
Organism: Apteryx rowi; assembly: GCF_003343035.1. Lineage (NCBI taxonomy): Eukaryota > Metazoa > Chordata > Aves > Apterygiformes > Apterygidae > Apteryx > Apteryx rowi. The sequence continues at coordinate 2,425,337 of NW_020450894.1, read as the reverse complement.
GAACTGAGTCCTTTCCTCAGCCCCATAAATTGTGGGTTCAACCGCTACTTATTTTCTGTAACATTTTCCTCACCTACCCACACTGAATAAAATGTTGGCAATTCAGAGGTCTAGAAATACTCAATACTGGGATTAAAAAGAAGAAGGAGGGGAAAAATCTCTTTAACAGTAGTTACACCAGCTAACCAACTTCTGGGGGTATGTCTGTTTAAATATCAGCCTGTATCTCAGACTATCATTGCTACTTTAACAGCAAAACAGCATTAATACCAGTTCTGGAAAGAACTCTTGGTTACTCTCAAGCAAGGAATCACACTGCAGCAGAAGCCATGCTTCTGAGTCTACGGAATGTAGTTAGTCATTTTCCCCTTAAAATGATGCAGATAAACCAAAAGCTGGTTCCTATCATCTTTGCCCTTAGAGCAGGCTGGCTGAAGCTCAGACAGCTCTGATGTTATTTGCATCTTGCAGATACAGGGTTGCTCCCACAGGCACAGGCCTGTGTAAAGAAACTGCTTACTGAAACACAGGTATTTTTTTAAATACAATTCAAGCTTACCTTTCTAAATGGCTGCTGCCTTGTCTTTCCTGCCACTGGAGCAAAAATATTGCTAATTTTATTACAGAAGCATCAGCTTGAGGAAAATTCAGTTGGCGAGAACTGCCACTGAGTTGGAATAAGCCAGTGGCTGCAGAACAACATTCCAGGTGTCTCTGGCAAGCAAGAAGAGCAGAGCTCAGCCAACCTCTTCCTCAGAGAGCAACCCAGTGGTCCACTGGGCACTCCTAATTGCTGCAGATCAAATGAAAGACAGCACAAGACAGGCTCTGTCACAAGCATAACTATTAAAAAGACTAGCACATTTCTACTCCCCCTACCTTAGCCAAGAAAGGGACAAATGCTTGCCGTAATAGCTTATTTCCTGTTCCAGTTGCCTTAGGTAATTAGTTTCATCTTACTATTGCCCAGGGAAGGCAATATTCAGTTTGGTTAGAGCATCACTCAAAAAACCCAACACTTTTCCCCTTTCAAAACATTTTTTCTCTAGCAGCTCTCCAGTAGAGGATGCTGTTGGAGCAGCATATAGCCCTTACAATGCTGCTAGAAGTCAATTCAGTAATGTCCTTATTTTGACAACAGCAAAGGATCAACAGATCATCTTAAGCTAGATCAGAACATAACAGGAGAGCTGTATACAAACAGTGATCACATCAGAGAAAACAAGGATTGATTTTGCTCTCTAGTAAGCAAGGGAAAAATCAGGTAAACTCGTAGATTACATTACAAGCAACACATAACCTTGCAAAAGTTAACAGTATTTCCTTACAGCAATTAAAGTGAAGCTATAAACAAAAGCTCAGAAAAGCAACAAAGCTAATTACAGAATTGGGGCTCAAGGGGATGCCGTAGGTTGTAAAAGGAGTTATGAGGACTGTTTACAGTTAAGGAGAAGAGTAACCACACACGAAGACTAATAAGTCATTTGGATGCCTTTTGTTGGATTACTACAGGAATAAAAGTAATACTTACAAAAAAGGTTCATTTGACTTGTTAAAGAATGTTTCCACAAGCTACTTCATATAGCTTCAGGTCAAAGATGACATTTTCCAGTTTGCTTCTGTGTAACATACCTAAACTTGATCAAAAGATTATATTTCTACAATATTATTAACTGGAACTCTGTGCTGTTGAATCTGGCAAGATGCAAAAAATAACATAAGCGTCTATAACAAATCTATCTTAATGAGCCACTCAAGAAATCAGTAAGTGGTTTCAGAAGAGCAGGACCTTACAGAAGTTTGCAGATCATCAGCTGATGTAGGTTCCTTGCGCAGGTTTTGCTGTGTGAGGACTAACTGTGAGCTCAAACTACATGAATTAGGAAAAAAAAACACAGTAAAATTCGATTTTCAGACTTGGAAATATGCAAGCTGTAGTCCAGCATACCAGAGGAAGCAGATACATACTGGGAGTTTTTAAATATCCTCTGAAGCTTTTTATCACTGATCTCTAACTTGTTTTGTGACAGAGTAGATAACCAATCACCTGTTTTAATGTGGCAGTTCCAGCATTTCATAATTTCCTTAGCATTACTCCCCCAAAACATTTTTTTTCCATGATCCCAGATTTCCTGAGATTTATACATAGGCAAGGCAGACCTTAGCTCTCCCAACACAAGGACAAGTGTGCTTTCATTTTACTTTAATATACAATTGCAGTAAAGTAGCAGCATCTGGCACACAGCACTCAGCCTGCAGCGCTGTAAATGGAACACTGAGACTTCCTTAGGGGGAAGAAAAAGATGCCATCAAGTTAACATTCATTTCTTAGAGTCTAATTTGCACTTTTAGCCCCTTTGAGACTTGCCAAATCAACCACTTCCAACTTTGTGCATAAAGTGGCCAAATGATTCATTAGTCTGGAGGGGTTAATCAAGTTAGTGAGGTCTCATGTGCCTTGAAGAGAACCTGATAAGGCTGGTGAACAGTGGTCCCTTTGACATGAATTCTCATTGAACTGCTGCATGGAGCATCTGCTCTCTCCTTCTGGGATCACAGAAGAAACGGAGTTTCCGAGGTAATAGCTTCACCTCCACAGGCATAGCTTCATATTCCTCATTGTCAATGCCAAAGGATCCTTCAGTGCCCTGTGTACAGATAACACTGCTGATCAGGGTTAAACATCAAACAGATTATTACAGCAATGCTGTAATACTGATACCCAATTTTACTAATAGGCTACAGTTGGATATTTTGCTGAGTGTTAACCAAGATGACCCTCTCACTATGCCTTCAAGCTTATTTGGTTTCTACAACAGAGAGAGAGCTATCCTTCAATGCACATAATATATTAACAGTCTGCTGCATAAGATGTTACCTCACCTAGTTGCTAATTGGTGATAATTAAATGTTAGAGAGTTTTAATGACCCACATTGTTTATCCTGAAAGATTCTTTGCTATTGGAACTATAATTATATCCACTTAGATCTTCTTGGTCTGCCAGTGGTGACACAAGCTAATCTGCAGAAGTGCCTGTTAAATAACTCCTATTAAATCCATGTCACAAACACCTTTTGGTATTGTTTTACTATATTGATCTGAAACGTGAGATGCAAAGTAATTCACAGGTCAGGAATTATTCAGCAGTAGAATTTTCTTGGGCTTTTTTTTTTTTTAATGCTGATGAAGTCACTAATAATTAAAACCATTCATCAAAATGGCAGGTTGACTTTATCTAAACAAATCTAGTGCCTGCTTTGCATGCACTTGCCTCAAGGCAGGGTTGTGTCATATGGCTATTCAAACTAGCTCCAAATGAGCTGGAACATCAGAACAGCACAGATTGGAAAAAGTAGCATAGGTCCCAGACGCCACAGAGCTGTGGCAGTCCACACATACCAACATATCCTGCTTTTTTGCAAAACTAGTAAGGCTCATCTGAGCTGCCTCCAGTTCCTTTATCAGAGCTAGGTCAAGAAATCCAAGCACAGCACTACATCGTGCTATGCACAGATACCCTGTATGTCTCAGCAGCAACTGCAGTATGAAGACTTCATTTTATATCACAACCCTTACTCAGCTGCATTTAGCCCAGCACTCCAGAGTTTACTTATTTTTTCAGAATCACAAAACTGCTGTGATGCTGACTTGACGCAAGTATTAGGATCCTGGCTAATCATGATAGTTCATGATTTTCTCTTTGTAGCCACAGACTCTTTTGCCTTCTGGCATGTTCTACTTCCCCATAAAATAGAATTTTTTTCATCAAATGATGTGAGAGCCATATATCATTTGAAGATAGAAATGATCTACGAGACTGGCTTAATCTCCTTGCAAAAGCAACAGTCCTCCCCCACTGCTCCAATAACAGCCTCTTTTTCCTAAGACGCAACAAAAGACTAATCTAATCTACATAGGCAGGTCACAGTTTTGGCTTCTTTCTCAGTCTCACCTATTCAAAGTCTTGAGAAACTTCCCTACAGTGATCTGAGTCCCACTGCTTTGTGTCACTCTCCCTTCCTCCATAAGGCTTCTCATATTTGATACCTTCTTCCCTACAGCTTAATCCCTTCTAGGGTAACAGTTTAAAGGAAGAATTCAGTCTTCAAAATGTAAGGAGAGAGTGTGCGTATGCAATGCACCTAAGTAAGAGATCACCCCCTGCAACGACCACCACTGTCTACATAAAAGCGCTGTCACTGCTCACTGACAGAATAAAGCTTCCCCTGTGATTTATAGGCCACTTAGGAAATTCCAGCATGTGTCTTCAGGTCTGGGACTGTCTTGCTGTGCTTAGAAACTGTGTCTCACCAACAGTGTAATCACCTATCAAACTTGGAGTAGAGATTTCTTAATGCGCAGCATCAGCTGGTATCGGAAAGTAAAATGACAGAGATTTCCAACTCCCTCAACTTCTTACCTCTGGAAGCTGCAAGATGCACTTGCTGGCCTGGATACACTGACTCCCTTCAGGACACATTTGTGGATCACTCATCTTTTGACTTCTGTTCAAACCAAAAGAAAGGCAAGGTAAGGAGCAGATTCTGTCAGAAATAGCCATCTTTAGCGCTGATGCATCATTATGGTTTGGTAAATCACTATGGGTTTGGTAAATTTAAAAGTTACGTATATACGAAAATACTTGTCATTTTAAGTGTCAGAGAGTAAAACGGACATTCTTTCTTATGCAGCAGTCAATACACATGAGTATTCACAGACAGCCCCGAGCCAATTTCTACTCCATGTCTCCCTAAACATATCTGAACATATTTCTATAGCACAGTTTTGTGCTCCTCACTTACATGCTGAACTGTACAATTCCTGCAATGGATTGCTACTATCTCCTCATATCCCAGAAACACACATGATTTACCAGCAACCTAAAAAACTCAATGAGAACCACCAATAAAATCAGTTACATTCAACCCCTAAACAATCTTAAAAATAAATAAATAAATAAATAAATAAAACCACTTCTCACATCAATACCAGTCAGCATAAAGTTTCTTACTAGTTGCTTTTAAATTGTTCTTAAGAAGAAACCTCCTGAACATTATTATTTTATTGATTCTAAAGAAAATGCTCCCTTTTGTCAGTTATTCTTTCTCTTCTGGTACCTGTGAAATTCTTATTTACATACTGTATTTAGAGAAGTGATACATTCCTACTCATGTTGATGTGGAATGGGAGGACAAAGAGGGCAGTTGCCTGTCTTAGAAAATCAGTGGCACAAGTGTAATTTGGTCTTTTTCAAGTCTTAGGTTGCTGTCCGGTCACTGGCACAACTGTTAAAGAATAGTAGGTTGTGATTCCTTTTGTACTTAAGGCATGCTGCCTCGGGGTCAGCACAACCTCTCTTGCACACACTGACCTACTTCTATCTTCCTCCCGACTGAAAACACACATAACCTTTTGGCTGACCTTTGACACGGTGCCCCGCACCCCAGGCAGTAACCCTTCAGTTTGCTCCCTTCTCCACACAGACAGCAACACTCCATAAGCAAACAGGACAGGAAAGAGTTACAGTATTAGTATATCACAGCTCTCAAGCATGGCAGAATAATCACAGTCCACAGATAGGCAGTATCAGCTGTCCTTACCTATTCTGTCAGGCACAGGGATCTCTAGCAGACTGATGTGAAAGGAGAGAGTATCTAAATAGTCTCGCATTGCTCAGAAAAAGTAGTCATAAGAACAGGTCAGAAGAACCCTATATACCAAACATCCATGCCCTCAGGAATGCAAGCTCCTCTTAAGATTGCAGGAAATCCCAGAGAAAGAAGATGAGAAGGTTGAAACAGGGGAGGATAACCAAAGACAAAGAAAAGCTAGGCCACCAAAGGAAAGGGCATGGGAGGATGGAAGCAATATTAACTGTGGAAAGTTTGGTTTTAATCAATCAAATATGTATACACTAAAAGATTGGTGAGTGAATGTGACGGAGTTAAACATCCTTCCAGCTGTATGAATTATAAATCGTTGATGGCATGCTATACTGTCAGTTTATACAGTGCTGTACAAACAAGCAGCAAGATTCCCTGCTTAAGGTTAACCTGTTTCAGGTTTAACATATAAGGTCCTAGATATTGCACACTGATGAGCAAGTAGATATTTTGGTCCATGAAGTTAAATGAGCCTCTACATAGGTGCAATTATGGGATCAAGGTGAGCTCAAAGACAAGACATAAAACTAAAGATCAGTCAAAGGAGAATGCTGGAAAAAGCAAATAGATACAACTCCACGTAAAGTTATTGCTTCTCTAGTGACTCTCTATTTTTATACAGAAGATAACAAGGATCAGAAGTCATTTGCATTTGATTGAGCTCTTTACTCAAAACATGACAGCAAAGTGAAACAGAAGCAAGAACAAATTCTAACAGCAACAGTTTCAATTGATCACTTGATCCCATTCCACACGCTGAACTACAAAAACACAGGCAAAGAGAGAACCACAACACCTACTGCAGATAGCACACACAATTTTCACCTAGTTCTCACTGACAGAAGTGGCCAATGTGAAATGATTCAAAGGAAGACTGTAACCAAAAGAAACGGTCTTCTACACTTTAGCTGATAACCACATTCATGCCCTGGAGAGACAGCTCTCCATACTATCACATACAGAACCTCAAGCTGGCTAGTGGGATGTGGATTACTGTTGCTACACTTTATATTTCCCCCTTTCCTCCGCTCCAGCACTTTGTAGTAGGCGCTACAGTGAAACCATCTGTTCTTCCCCCACCTCATCTTAAACATCAGCTCTACCCTAGCTGCAGTTGCTCTTGTTCACACAAATCTGATCCATAGCCAAGGGGCACTGTTGTAAGACTGGGATGACCTACTCCTTTCTTTGAAACTCAACATCATTTGCCCTCCAGCACTCTGATGCATTCCCCCCTCTCAGTGCTGCCTGAACCTGCATGCTAGTTTCCCACAGGATGTGTGGTTCCTCTGTGCGATCCATCAGTTCTGATCAGTTCATGGCAGTGCCCTCCTCAGTTTGAAAATCCTTAATACCTGCATCAGAAACCCAGAAACCTTGGTAACCCACCAAAATCTGGTGAGGTTCAAAACTATGCATTAAACAACAAAGCAGCTTCTTTATACACTTTTCCAAAGACAAACACTACTGATGCTGGGCAGTGTGGACCCTATAATAATGGGCTTGATTCAAGCCTAACTGCCAAATGGCACTGTGTGGTGAAGAGGCCTCTGAATACCCTGATTTTGCCTTGCAAAACAGGGTGCATTTTTTCTATCCTGACTTCTTTCTATAGGACTAATCAGTTGCCCCCACTCCCAAACCTCCCTCGTTCTCTTTCGTCCTTATCCATAGCCTTTTGGGCAGAGTTTAAATCAAAAGAGCTCATTTCTTTGAATGTTGCTTGAACAACAGCTCAAAGCTTTTGGTACTGCTTCTAATTAGCTCTAGCCAACAGGGCACGTTAACACTGATCAGGGGCTTTTTCTGCATGACACTGTTCTTGCAGTCAGAAAACATGACATACTACTGGGTGAAGCATGTCCAGTCCACATGGGAGACACTCTCTACAGTATGTGCATACTCAAATATCTCTCCCTTAGGTCACACCAAATCTCCTTCTTTCCTTCTATAGTCTTTAAAGCAAAGATTTCAGTTCCAAAGCACCTTATAGTCCAAATGGCTGGTGCAACTTAAATGCAGTAACACCTGATCCACTGTGTATGCATAAGTCAGAAGACCTATTACCACTAAGGCTTCTGGGATGTGCAAATAAGGAGCCTGCTGCTGCTATTAATACCACAGGCAAGACACACATGCAGGAATTATTAGGGCAATTACAAGCAGGTAGAAAAAGCATCCAAATCTTTCCATCTGGTTTCACTAGAGGGGGCCCAAAGACTTGAAAACAGAATCAGCAAATAAAGAGGTAAGATGATAGAAGAGCAGACTTGGACTTAGTAGGAAAGCCTATTGACAATAACAAGGGCATTGAAGATGTGACATATTTGCTAGTAGGACAGTATGGAGGAGATGGGAAAAGCAGCTCTGATTTGTGTCTGGTGACCTACTTAAAGTGCAGGAGAAACAAGCACATTTCAAGACAACATTCCAAGCACAAAGAAGGCAACACGTTTTTACTCTATGTGCTGCTTATTCATACCTGTAACCTCCTTGCTTCATATACAGGCAGCACTAATATATTTGCTGAAAGTCCCTCTTTAAATGTGCATCTTCAAAGAGTCCTTCAAGCTCAGGTCCCATTTCTGAGAATAGTTACTGAGCTAAGGGAGCTCTTCACTTAAAACCAGAACCTGCCTTGTACAGAGTTCTAAAATTCCAAGTACCACTAGTACAAACATATCAGCTCAGCAACCCTTCTCTCAATCCACTGAGCAGCTAGAGCCAAAAGTGCCTGGTGGCATGGCTACTGCCTTTACGACTGTCTTTAAAACTCTGGGTTACAATACTGTCATCCAAGTAGCACTGATCAATAGCAGTAGGGAAAAAAATGAAAGGTATAGAAAACTCAGAAGTTATGAAGAACTCCAGGTAGATTGCTCTGCCTTGTTTCCAGAAAAGAGAAAGTTAATAAGAATTTTGAAGAACAGAATTTGTAATCCCCATGAATCATTACTGATTTATATCCTTTGCAGCCCTCTGCTTCTGACTTGTGCAGTACAGAATCAGAGAAAAGCATAACAAAACCCCCAGAAATAGTTTTCTGACTTGTTCAGAGAATCTGGCATCTTTTGGCAGTCTTCCCATACTCACCCTCTGTTTACAAACTGTCCTTTGCTGACAGTATCTGCTTCAATGCAAATATTCATGAAATCTTCAGTACGCTATGGAAAAAGATTTAAAAATCAAAGTTAACATTTCAAAACATCACACCCTTGTTACTGCAATATGTTCACAAAATGCCCAGTGCTTTGTCCCACAAAAGGAGGCAGATGATGTATTTCCGGTGAGTTTTTTTTTTCTCTTGACTTGACAGATTCAAGTTATAAATTATAGCTAGTAATTTCTTACTGAAGACTATTCACTTCTTGAAATAATGATTCACACAGCCTGCTTCTTGTTACATTTCACACAATTATTAAAGAAAATGAAAGCAGATCACTTGGGTTTATCTGTTCACAAAGATTTTCCATGATCCCAAGCAACAATACAATAATGCCACATTTGGCAACCAAACACTACAATAAGAGAATTTTAAATAATACAAATTGGAAGTCAAAGTGTTCTCAATATTATCCTTTTAAATTCCTTATTTAGCTAGGTTTCTATTTGCTACATGCCCTTAAACCAACTATTCAGTAAAGCTTTTGCCAGGAAAGCATTATTATTTATTTATTTATTTAAGTTTTTTTTTAACATTTCTGCCCGGGCAAAAGTCCTAGCACAGATGCAATCAAAAAACAAAAGTTAAAAAAAAAAAGCATCTATTAGTATAACTTATTTTATTTATTTGCCATATCTACAATAGTAGGCTTGGCACTACCTGAGCTACATCTCTATAGCTTTATCAGGTCCTGTTCAATAGCACAGGCTGGGCACAAATCTGAGGTGAGAGAAAGACAGGAGTGGCTGACAATACTCAGCAGACATGCCCCGGTGTGGATTCCAGAGAGCCACTGCTCAGCTTTGATGGCTGCAGGGACAATGGCTTCAAGAACAGAAATAAGGGGCAGATATAAGAGGATCCGTACCAGTAGAGAAAAGATGCAGTATCAAGATACTTGCAGCTCAGGAAATAGAGAAGTGCAGCTGCCTTAAGGTAAACTGGTCCATTTTCCCAGGCTACAGAAGAGAACTGAGAAAGAATCTTACATGGCTTTCTTCTTAAATACCAGTATTAAAGTGTCATTACTACACCACAATGCATCTTAAAGGCATGAGAAGGGAAAGAAAAAAGGACATAAGGGCTAGTATGTGGTAATGAGACAGTTTTTCAAATTATGGTAGGTCTGTTTTTACTTTACATCATTGACTCTAATCCAGTTCAGTGACTAAAACCGTTTCTATTCAAGGGACTCTCAGAAACCATTTGCCCATTCCTGGATTCAACCAGGGGCCCTGACATGCATCAGGTAACAAGTTTTTTCTATGTAGACACAAGAACGGGAGTTTAGCAAGAAAGGAAAATTGTGTGGCCAGGGAACATTTGGAATCCATTTGTACTATGGTCTTACTGTCAAATCGAGCTGTCTGTTCTGAGTTGCAATGGAAAGCTCAATGGTGGATATCTTCAACTCTTCCCAGTTGTCCTGGGTTACCTCCTGGGGGATTTCTGTGAATCCATACAGGAAGATATCAGTAAGTAGAATTTAATTACACAGACCATCATTTCACTGCTGTGAAGCATGAAACATCAATAGCAGCCACCAAAATCACTTTAATCCATTGTTACCACTAGCTTTGTTTCTTTTAAACTTAAAAAAAAAAAAAAAAAAAAAAAAAAAAAAAAAAAAAAAAAAAAAAAAAAAAAAAAAAAAAAAAAAAAAAAAAAAAAAAAAAAAAACTTAAAAAAGGAAAAGGGAGGTTGGAAGCATTGGAAAGAAAACAAACAAACAAACAAACAAACAACCCCAAAACCCCTCAGCATTCATACAGTAACAGGAAAGATGATCAAGCATATTACACGGCAGCTCTGTGATTCCTTGTGCCCATGGATTAATAAGTCTCCTGGGCTAGTACTACAGAAACATTTGAGAAACACAAGAAGTGCCGCTATCAAAAAAAAAAAAAAAAAAAGAAAGAAAGAAAGAAAAAAAAGCTAGGAGATCTGATGTTTAGGGTGCTGCAGAAATATGTATTTTCTATAGGAGAAAGCCCCAGAGTTCAGTTCTCATATACAGGTCACTTAGTCCATGCTCCTGTTTAATTCATCCCTGCTAACTAAGAAGGAATGGAAAGGTCTAGTTTTGTTGGCATCATTACGGATCACAGCAAATGTGATTCCTTCTCCACTCTGCTGCATGCACTGTCTTGCTAACAACCCAATCCAAGAGTGGCTCACAGGGCATGCAGAAGGAAATTCAGTCCTAGGGTTTTCGAGTAAGGCACTAAGAGAAATTTAAGACTTCTGCATGGCCCAAGTTCTATTGGCCTCTATTTTAAGTAACATTTGTTGCTCTGTTTCAGCAAAACACACACACACTGGAAAACAAGGGATGCTTCTCTCTCTAGCATGCTAAGAAGACATTCTGTAGGAAGAAGATTTAAAGGAACTGGCCCATAAGTGCCCAATATCACCTACAGAGACTTATATACCAATGCCAAGCTACTGCAACCCCAGCAAACTCCTAGGGTTCTTCGCAAATTCACTTTTGTTTATGAGAAGATGAACACTGACAGAACTGCTCCGTTCCATTTTTGGCAGATGTCACTGTAACCATCTTGACAAAGTCACAGTTTAAAAAAAAAAAAAAAAAAGAGAGAGATGTGAGAGACCTGAAAAGTAATGTAGAAAAAAATTCTTTCTGGACTATTAAAGGAGTAAAGCTCATCTCTGAGTTTATGCCAAAATACATACTCCCTACCTTTTGGGGGAGGTGACCAGTACAACGCAAGTCTTCTGTAAAGCCTCACATGCAAAGGAGGTCTGGATCGCTTTTCCTCTGGCTCTTCTGAAGGTCTCTCAGCTGGTCCCAGATACATGAGAGCAGCTTGATGTCTCTGAGGCCATTCCTTCGATTTACACAGAAGGGAAAGACAGAAGATAGAGGGTCTTTTGTTGAGCACCTACCAGTTTATTCTGTTTAGTACTTCAGCTTATTTATTCAGGCTGATGGACTAAGACTTATTGCCCTCAAGCACTCCCTCAGAACTAGTCAGATACCACCACTGCCTCAGCCTGCTTTACAGCACTCAAGTCTCCAGATTCACACATGCAAGATGACATTTTTGCAGCTGGAAAAAGATTATCCACAGTTCCCAAGTCTACTAATCTACTCTTCCCCCACCCAGAAGTGAGGTACTTTCCCCTCTCTAAGCAGAGGGGAAAGGGATGCTTTCTTTGCTGTTGATGTGTGGGAGGGTGAAACATCTGCTTTTGGCTAGAGGGAAGGACCAAAACTGGCAAGGACAACACTAACCTTTGAAAGCACATTTGGTTTCTGCACGGCACAAAGGCAACCTTAAAGCGCAACTGCACAGCAGGGTCTAGTGCAAACAGGCAAAGACTACAGTGCAGCACTGGAGCCAAGGCAGACCTCTGTTCTCCAACAACTCAAACAAGACCTGACCTTATAGTCAGGTGCTTATACACAGCAATACAAAGAACCACTCAAAGGCTCTTAAGGCAAGTCAGGTGAGCTTTATAAGGCATCTGAGAAACAAACAAAAAAGTTTTATGTTATTCTCAGTGATATTTCAGATTCCAGTGCCAAAAAATGAGGGACTGCAGCAGAACCTTAACTCCTCAGATACTTCCAGATGATGACATTGTGGACAAAGTTTACTTCCTCTCAGTTTGTTTTTAAACTAATTTCTGAAACATTCAGAACATAGGACTTACGGACGGAATAATATGAGTGTTTTTTAAATTTGCACACTAAAACAATCCAGCCAAGAGCCCACATACACTCAGTACAGTTATTTATGCACAAAACTTTAAAATAAAAGTCTTAAAGCCAGAAATTTACAAGTTGTTTCAGATCATATAGCCCAGGTTATTTAGCTAATTCATCCCACACTTCCGAGAGCAAGGAAGACTCTGCTATCATACTTACTCATATAAACAGGACAAACAAATTGTTATCAGTAGTTCAATACATGAACAAAAAGTCTTAATCATTAAAAGGAAAAGCAGCAATGCTGCAATACTTTAAGTCTGTATTTTAGAAGACAGAATAGTACTCATAACGGTGCTCATAAATGTCAGAGGTGAGCCCTTCCCCCCTACACTGTATTCAATTATGGGTCACCCCATTTCAAAAGACAGCAAAACCAGCAAAGATTCTGTGTACAGCAGCAAAGACAAGCTAGGCAGAGATTATACTCAACAGGCTGGAGCCATTTAACGCAGGAATTAAAAAAATGATAACATAAGAGAAACATGTACGGCAATGAATAGCATAATTAGGAGAGATCAGGCAGAAAGTCTTCTAAACAGCAGAAAGAAGTAGGCACTTCTCTTTAACCTTAAGCAGGTTAAACAGATCTTTTTAATATACAATGAATAACCCACCAGTGAAACCCACTGCCACTGGCACTCACTGAGACTAAGGACTCAATAAAAGCAAAGTGAGAAAGGGGCTGGAGAAAGGTAAAGAACAGGTTTCTACCTAGAATACCAGCACAGAATTATCATCTCAAATTTCTTGGGGATGGAAGAAAAAAGATCTTTCACAGACACATTACCATTTAATTTCCCCTTACAGGAGCTTCCTACATAGCATTGGCACTGTCACAGACAGTATGGCTGGAATGCACAATCTGATCTGCTGTAGCAGCTCCTGGGTATTTCTACAGCTTTTTCATGAGACTTTTCCATGTTCAGAGATCAGGAAAAATGTGTGAATGAAAATGCGTCACCTTTCATGCAGGTCAGATTTTAAACTTTCTAGAGTAAATTTTAAGCATCAGAGAAATTCAAAGTGAGATATAAGCCATTAATCTTCATATTCATTTTACTACACATGGAAGCATGATTATCAACATTCATGAGCAGTCTAATTACAGACACTTCTGCCAGATGAAAAAAATCAGAACGAAGTGTTATCATAAGAAAGATGGTTGGGAAAAGGTGACAGAGCACTCTAACGGTTATCTGCAGCACCACCATTGCTCTCCAGTTTCAAAGGTGGTTACTGGCTCCCCCTGGGGATCTTGTAGCAACAGATCCTTAGAAAAGAGATTTTTTAAAATATTCCTCCTCCTCTCTCCAAAAGTTAAGCTTACATCTATCCGTAGGCGTTTGAAAAAGTTGAGTTTCCCTCCCATTTTATATTATTACCAGAACCATTCACAAAAACTTGCACATAACATATACAAAACACAGTCAGCCTTTTGACTTCCCAGGTACACAGGCATTAAAAAAAAAAACAAAACCCAACACTTTTTTCAATTATTCTTTACCTTAAATGTACTGAAAAAGTGAGCTGCTTTGGTTTTCAGAGGCCCAAGGTACCAGTAACTGAAAAAAGAACACAGATAGAACTCCTTAGATATCTGGGGGTCCACATTGGGATAGGGAGAAATCATACATGAAGTCAGAGCACACAGACTGGTTTGACACTGAAGTTTGTGTTCTCCTACATTCTTTAACTTTGTGATATTATAAGATAAGTTTCTACACATCACCAGAGGCTTAGCAGTGACATCCCTTTCCCGAGTTACACAGATCACAGAAATGTGGTATACAGTCTTCACTACAGGCAGCCTGACATCTCAGCAGAAGAATTTTACCTAGTTATGTAACACAACTAGGAATGATTTAAGGATCTGTGGTCTAACAGCCGGCAGGACACAACTTTGCAATATGTGCTAAAGAATGAAGTTGGATGAAACAAACAAGCAAAAGTCAACAGAGTCAGAGACAAGAACAGAGCCAGCAAACATTCATTTGCCCCAAAGGATTCTCAGATCAAAAAGATCAATGTTTTTGTTTTGTTTTATAATTTCATCAGCCATAAAGCATTGCACAGCATTTAAGCATGTGACTATATTTAGGTGATCTTGGCACTCATTTTGGTCAGTCTTCCACCAAAGAAGGTCAACACAGCACATGAAATGTCATCAGTTCAAGGGTGCCAGAGATACAAGTATATTAGCTTTTACCTACAAAGGCATGCAATTGTCACACTGCACCCACAAAGCCATGGAAGAGCCACTGTCTATAAAATAACAAACTCTCAAAAACATGAAACACAGCACCATGCCTCCTCTAGGACAGTGCTTAGTGCAAGTATAGCCAGATAAATTTCTGGCACTGCGACTTGCAGCTCGGCTTCCATTGCAGTAGGCACCTTCTTTTCAATAAAAGATCAGCTGTACTGGAATACAACAAGCATCCATTTAGCCCAATATCCAGTTTCTGACAGGGGCCAAAAGTGGATGCTTTGGGAGAAGAACAGGGCAAGCACATGTGATCCTTCTCCCAAGTGCGCTCTCGGCCCCCATCCATCTGTGGCTGAAGTGCTTTCCAAGCTGGTTGCGTTTTCTATGCATTCAATAACATTGAAGGAACAGAACCAGGTTTGAACGTGTCCACACCACTCCAAGTCAACAAAATGCTGGCATGACTCTGACACCGAGTCCAAAAGAATCCTAGCAAAGGGAACTGCTGCAGGAAGAGACAGGAAAGCTGACACTCGGCAAAAACTTGCCATGGGCAGGAAGCCTAGTGAGAGTGCAGGGAGGACAGAGGAGGCACTCCCTTAATCTTGGGGCTGTAATTCACTGGAAAGCCTGCAGCACAGCCAAGTCAGCACCCACAGCAGCTACTGCACATGCCCCATGCTTCCCAGGGACAACTACCCTGGCCACTTACTAGGCCTTCCCCACTCCACATCGCCTCTTATCAAACCCTTTCAAATGTCTGCCAGTCAGACCTAAGAGATCAGCTACCTCTTGCTTCCTGTCAGAGACAGCTCATTTACAAAACAAACACACCATATTTCCTGGTAGCGGTTTAAGTGCAGAGAAAGCAGCAACAGTATGTGCTGCAATTCCCCCTTAACAGTCTGAGAAGTGAACTGCTTTGGCCAGGCTGCTCCTTCACCAGATGCTAGGCACTTTGATACACAGACAGTGGCATATTAAACGCCCATTTGGAAAAAAACCAACAATTATTAGTTCAGCATTCAGAAAACAGTCATCAGACAGTACAGTCCATGCCATGTCTGGCAGGAACTGAAGGGCATTTCTATCCCATCTTAGGCTCCTTGTTGGAATCAAGTTACAGAGTCGGTGTGCGTCTTTTCATTGGCAACTGATGAAAAACAATGGGCAATTACTTTATTTGACTTTACTCAAGGGAGAGCTTTTCCCAGTGATTCAATCTGAAAAAAGTTCCAGAAGTGGGCACCACAAGGCAAGCAAAAAATGAGTATTTGGGGGTGGGGGGACAGACAGGTCAGCACCAAATAAACGTTAATTTTGAATGACAAAAATGCTGAAATGTCTTACAGTCTCATGTGTGTAATGCTAGACCTAACAAAAGTGGGTACCTCTGCCTGTCAAATGCTAACACTAAAAAAAGACTTCATTGTGAAAGGAAGTATTTGTTTTTAAATAACAGATGTTAAAAAAAGGTATCGCTTCAAAAAACAGTATTTCCATACTTGCTAACTTTAACTGCTGCATCTCTGTAAGATCCCCATCTTAACCCAGTCATTGCAAACACAGGCTGTTCCTTTTCTCCCTGTAAAGAAAAATAAACAGTGCAAAATTGCAGTCTCTTATCTTCTTTTTTCCAACTTTGCTTTCCAACTAGAAAAATATCATTTCTATATGAAAATTATCTCTGATTAATACCAAGAGTGAAATTTCACAGCAAAGGTAAAATAAATAGTAACAGCAATAAAGGCTAAGCAGAATTTAAGTTGTATACATTCCATCTATCCCGAGAGAGGAATATAATAGGTGAAGTTTTTAGAGGCTGATTGAGTTTGACTGTACACCCAGTAGGAGTCATTTAATTTTGTGGATACTGTCAGCCCAAAGCAAGGAGCTCTGCACAGCAACACTAGGTCTTTGCTGTAGAAACGTATGTTCTGCAACATAGGAGGAAAAAAAAGTATTCAAAAAGCATACTGGGCATAGTCAAAGGTTTTCCCATCTCACACTTTTCAGTTTGAAAAAGAAAGCTATTACTTCCACAATATATGAGATGTATTAAATCAGCTCAGACAGGTATTGTTATCTCTCACCATTTCCACAGAAATATCAGTGTTAAGTTTTGCATTCATTGAAATGCTCTTTTCAGACTCACAACAAAGTATTCATGCATTCAAGTACTTTCTCCAGTTTAGACCTTCTGATGTCACAGCATTCAGCTGATGAAATGACTGCCACTAGAACTGATGATGTCATCAGCTGATCCATGACAGCATTACACAGAACAAAAATATTCCATGTAATCACTTGCTTTCCTGGATCCCTCAAAACTACTAAGAATGGAGAAACCAGAACAACATGAGAAAATGAAAGTTTTAGGAATGCTGTGTTTAGTTTGAATGCTGGGTGCCAAATAAGCAGATGCTTTTACCTTGATCTGCAAGACATCAAGTGGAACTGTCTCTCCCTTCAAAATGGCCAATGTAGCATTAATAATATGTCTGGAACACAAACAAGAAAAAGAATAAGCTTTAAAATGGCATATTTTTTTCAGTAGCTCCCACTATCAAGCTGTTGGGTTTTTTTTTTTTTTTGGGGGGGGGGGTTGTTTTGTTTTGTCTTTAAATAAACATTGTGCCAGCCCAGAGAAGGAACTCTGCCAAAGTGCTGCACTTCCTTAAAACTGGAAAGCAAACTGGGTGGCTGCAATGCATGACAAAGCCTGTGTCCTACGAAGCAGCAAAACATCTCAAGAACCAAAGGATGTTTGCAACCAGATGTGGATATTTCTTTTCTTAAATATTCTTCCTGCTTCAACTAATCTGGCAGATCATGCACCAACTCTGTTACTTGCTGTTTTTGATGCTTAAATATTAAAGACCAATATCATGGATTTATTTTATTGGTGGCAGATATAACAGCCTGGGAGGGAAAGGGACAGGCACGAGACTGGTCTCAAATCATATGTGTGAAACACAAATTGCCTCAATATGTTAATTTGTTTTGAAGTCTTTTACCAATATAAATCTACCTATTATCACTGCCCATTTTGTTTTGGCCTCAGTGAAGTTGCTGACAGTAGCTACAGCTTCTTCTCATTTCAAGCCATGGAATGTAGCACTGAAGATTTTGTAACCAAAGTGTTTCAGTTCATAAACAGGTCTCTGTTCTGGCCTTGAAGCCTTATTAACATCACTTCCTTATTTTTAAGTTGGGTAAAATTTAAATTCTACATTGTGCACATTTCCAGTGTCACAGCCGGACAGGAAAAAAAAAACACCAAAACCAAATGCAACTTTTAGATCCAGTCCAATACCCAGTTGTATCAGCAGGAGAAATTGCCTTTGGTTTCATTGGGCTTAGAATAATGAGATAGAGAAAGAAGCTGTTCCTCCCTCAGCCCTACATTTCTCCCAAGTCTTACCTTTCTCTAAGACTTCAGCAATTCCTAATTCCAAAGTAAGATCCAATAGTGCAGAAAACCAAAGCCCAAATATTATTATTTTTTTAAAATATCGCTACTGCACTTCTTAAGTCAAGTTCTGTTACTGATGGGGGTTGTTAAGCAGCCTATTGACCAAATTCCTTTCAAATTCACCAATACACTGCAGCTCTCACCTGCACAGTTCATTACTGGGGACAAGAAGATCATTCATTTCAAATAGCTTCTTTAGAACCCAAACATATATCATTATTTTAATCTTAGCTGTGGATTACAACCTTGTCTATCTTGCCAAGTTTCAAAGCACTCTGGTGGTTTTAATGAAGGATGTTATGCTAGTTGGCTTGTGGGTTTTATGTATGATGGATACCAGGAAGGGTTCCTTAAAGAAGAATGCTAATGAGACACTGGGAGAGCCAGGGTGAAAGGACTTCAGAAGCAAGAAAATATATTCATTATTACAGGAAGAGAGAAAGAAAACATTTTAAAAGGAACAAAATGTGGGGAAAAGAAAAGATTAGCTGACTGACCTTCTTATTTTAGGAGTGGACAAAACAATCTTACAACAAACTAAAATGCAAGCAACAGATACTGCCAGGCTGGATCAGATCCAGGATGATGACAGATAGATTCAGAATGCTGGACAGTTGCCAGCATCAGTCCCTTCACAAAGAGGTGCAAGAAACCCTGCAGAAGTCAGTAAGGGGATCCAATCTCCTAAAGAGATTCTTGTATTCCTTATTATGCAGGTGCATATCAGGTTATATGCAGACTAGTTTCTAGAATTCTTAAACTGGAAGAGGGATGGAAAGAGGACTGGGGTTTGTTTTGTCATATCCCTGATATTGTATCTCTGACTATTCCTAGGAGGCTTGATCCTTTTTATCTTTTTTGATTCATGCCAAACTCTTAACATGACATGATCACTGAGACATTAGCTACAGCAAATGATTTTGTGTTTTAATAATACACATAGTTCCTCCTTTTAATTTTTATTCAGTTTTGGAAGTCATTAATTCAGGCAAGTCCAGAGAATCATCAGGCTCTGCCCAGAGACTGCCAAGTCCAATGTAATATAGAAAAAAAGAAAGCACCAAACTACCAAGAAGCACCGCTCCTCGAAATCAAACAAAAGCCCCCTTTCAGAAACATATAATACTTACTGAACTTGGTTCATGCTTTCAGGGTAGAGTGTGTGGCTCAGAGTGCTGGTCTTTCCAAGGGGTATGAATCCTATAGGAATCTTACTGAAGGCAGCCTGGATGCATGAGGAAAGTAAATTAACATTTGCATCAGCTAAACGAAGTTTCCTGTGTGAAGATCACAGCTGTGTCTGATATCACCCCTTTGGCACTAAGGAGCCAGGCACTTCCTTAAATGAGGCAGTAATACATAATGACTCAGAACATGGCATCCGAGTCTCTGAACCCACCATTGCCAACTGGTCACAAAGGAGCTCTCTGTAATCATTAAGGGCATTGTTACATGAAGGTTGGCAGATATGTATTAACTAATGTATGGATTCTGTCAGCGATCTGCCATCTTTCTTAATACTGACGGTGGCATCTGAAGCTCTGAATCTCATTTACCATTGCAGAAATCCCTCTTTGATAGAGTAACCTTGCATGGCAAAGAGATTTTCTCAGTTAAGCAAAGGAATTTAATGGATTCCTCTGGCATCTGAATCTTGAAGCAGCAGAAGGTCTAATTTTTGAAAGTCACTGACCATGTTTTTTTTTGTATCACAGTTCAGCAAAGGAGCTTGTTGAAGGAGCAAGTTATTACACTACACCTCATAATAAACTGTGCTTCTTGAAGCATGTCAGCAAATCAATGTAAACTACTGTATATCACAATGTACCATCTCTCTTCTGGGTGCTGCTGCTAGCAGCACCATGATACTGCAAATCCATGCTGGCTAAACAATATTCCTCTCACTTCATGCTTACCTACTCTTCCTTGCTACCTCTCTATACTCGTCCTTGCTACTACCTATACGTCAACTGATCTCAAACATCCTTCTTTCATTTTCTTCAGAATTGTTTTATAGCTTGCAAAAAGGTGGGCTATTTGCAGCTCATGCAGTCATGCTCTGCTCCCTGGGCTACTAGGAACAGCACCTCTAGAACACCTTGCACAGGCTCTTCCTATTCAGACAACAGTGGTAGGACATACCCAAGTAAACAGTGTAAGCAGAGCACAAAGTGAAGAGGCTGAACTGCAGTTCCTTACTTCTAGGACAGAGTGATATGAGGGACAAGAAGAATTCTCTGGCCAAAGACAACAAGTGATACAGCAACAATACTACAGTGCAGTATTCCATCCAAAATAGTGCTGCATTTAGAACTGCTGTATGCACGTCTACTGCAAATGCTACTGCAAATCAGCGCAAGCTACATCAAGACAACAAAAAACAGAAGAAGAAACAGCCAATAAAACCTCCAACACTTTTCTTCCAGACTCTTTAGTTTATAAAGGTCTTATGTGCCAACTATAATAATATTAAATTTAAAAAACGTATTTCTCTGAACTGATACACCTAGTGCACTTTAAAAATACTGGCTTGATTGAAGAGTTTCTCTCATCACATTCAAACAAAGCAACTGCCTAAACAGATACAATTCTATCTGCCAAGGATATCATCATATTCTTGTCTAGATCATTTAATTGAGTTTTTGCCAGATCCTGCCAGAAGGTTTTGGGAACACTGTCCTCCCTCTTTAAAAAGAAAAATCTCTCATTTCCAGTATGAGCATTCCACCTTGAGAAGTTAAGATTTGCTCTCTGCAACCAGCTACATAGGTAGATATTCACTGCTTAGAAAAAAATGGCAAAACAATCATAAAGCAATAGGAGCGCAGCCATAACTGAAATCAGTTTCAAGCTTGTACAAACACAGGAAAACACGTATTTTGCCCAACGCTTCTGCCAAACAAAGCAGCATACACAGCTGGTTCATGGGTCTTTGAAAGTTGTGCATCTGGCTTCTCAACGATCCCTGCTCTGCAGCTGGAAACTTCCCAAAGCCTTGGCTTGGGAGCCATTGCACTCCCTGAGAAACAGAATGAAGACCAAAGTGCAGAACTGCAGGACACTAGTGTGTCTGACTCTCTATGCAGAAAGCTGGCATGGGATTATTAAGCAACAGTATCCATAGAAGACAGCTGGGGCCAAGAGATCACAATGAATGCCAGAGATATGCCCCTAAGAAATAAACAAACAAAATTTTAAGAATGACAGACTTTCTCACCTCATCTGCTCTGCGGAGAAGTCCAGTTATGACCTAAAAAAACCAAAAACAACAACAACAAAACAGCAGAAATGCTCAGCTTTGAGAATTTTGTTTTATAGTTACAGTGGAAAGCTATGAAAATCATACACATATTTGCTCTTCAGAGAAGACTTAGGAAGCATCTACTCTTTTAAGGAATGTGCTGTTTGTTGCTGCTTACATGGAAAAGGACGCATGTTCAGTGCGCTAAAATGATGGAAATAGCAGGGTTCCGAGTGTACAGGCACCACAACCAATATCAGCATAAACATTTTAACGCTGAATAGACCCAGATGGCTCTGCATAATGCAACAATAGCATTGCTCAGTGTGCAATTAACAGTAATCAATTTCTCAGGCCAGGAGAAACTTAGAGATATACTTTGACCGCTTT
Organism: Apteryx rowi; assembly: GCF_003343035.1. Taxonomy (NCBI): domain Eukaryota; kingdom Metazoa; phylum Chordata; class Aves; order Apterygiformes; family Apterygidae; genus Apteryx; species Apteryx rowi. The sequence continues at coordinate 2,403,462 of NW_020450894.1, read as the reverse complement.
CTCTTAAGGCCATTGCATTTCATTTAGTCATTCTCTTACGAAGCCCGTAGTTAGCATTTCTGGAGATGCTTTAATAAAATACAGCCTGTGTTGAAAGAGAGATTACCTCCCTAGTTCTGCTGGTAGTTTGCTCCTGTGATTAACTGTCCTGACGATATGCATTTATTGAACACGTACCATGCTTTGTTATCATTCCCACGTAACTTTTAAATTATTTGACTCCCACTTAGCAAAACATGCATTTCTCCTGGGAAGTACAGATAGGCTAGGAATTAATTTTGAAAATTAAACTATTACAACTACATTACATAGAAAGAAAAAATTGGAAACATGTCTCCCCAGATAACTTTGTTGTTCTAGAACAAAATTCTGGAAGGCAGTTACGTCAAACACTCTTGCTCTCCCCCTCTCCTCCCATGGTCACTTTTAGGCTAATAACAAGTAGCAGTTTTCTTATTCCCAGAAAATTATAGCATTGACTGAAAACACGGATGCTGAAATGGACAAGTCACCAGTGGGAACTGCTGTGATGCTGTCACATTACACAGACTCAGTCTTCTCACCCTCAGCCTGACTACGACTGTCAACAAACCAGGACAGAGCTCCTGCAGTACCTCCTGTACTGTGCCATCTCCTCCTGCAATAATGATCAGATCTGTATTTTCCATCAGTTCCAGCAGCTTTTTTGCTTGTCCTTCATAATCAGTCTGAAGAAACAGAAACCCAAACATGAGAATTCAGGTGACCACTTCTAGGATTTCTCTTCTATAGAATGAAAAGAGTGATCTAACCATTTACTTAATACTAGTTCTCATATAGTACATAGCACTGTATACATCTTGCATTATATTCACTGAAATCTCTTCAGCTTATGAAGCAAGTCTACTGCTTAACAGAACATAAAAAAGCAAGCACACACACACACAAAGCATAAATGAAATACCACAATAAGCCTCATTCAACAGATTTAGAATATCCCAGCAATAATCAAATTTTCAGGTACTTTTACATTTAAACAAAACACAAGCAAACACTGGCATGCTCTTGCAGGAAAAATCCTATCATCTTTAGCAGCCAAAGTGGTCCTGATCATGGTTTTGTCTCCTCTGAAAGGCAGAATCAGATGCAGAAAAGGTTGCTGCCCAATGGCAGGCTAGGAAAGCCTGCAGCTGCAGTAGAGACTGCACTGACTTACCAAATCATCAAAACTATTTTCTGCAAAACCAATCTTTTTTTCAGGGACATCTCAGTTACTGGCCCAGCCCTGTTTTGCTAACTTGCCAGGTCTGAAGTTTCAAAGTGTCAGCTTTAAATTTTCAAGAACAAATTTTTCTCTTAGGCTGAGACTAAATATTTTAATGAACAGAGAAATGCATTAATAAAAACAGGAGTTTAATACTAAACAAAACCTTACCAAAAAGATTCCAAGACAGAAAGATATTTATTAGAGTACTTTATCTCCAGGGAATAATGACTACTAAACAATCAACATATCACAGCCTCAAAAACCTTCAAAGAGATCAGAATCCCTTCATGTTCACTTTTTCTTCTCTTTCCAAGGAAAACATCTCTGCAAATTCACACCATTTACAGCTCAAATTCTGCTTTGCTGATGGGAATGTTAAATTATTTGGGGATATGATGAAATATTTTTAATGTGAAAATAAAAGATTGTTTATAATTAAAGTGTCTCACTGTATGTCCAAGTTCTTCAGTTTTGAATTCAGCAAGCTCAAGAAGAATTGACAATTTCAAGAGCAATCAGCTTGAACCACCAGCCAGCACCCAAATATTTAGAGATATCCCTTTCAAACATCAGTTACAGAAAAGCTGTCATAAAAACATGTGCACACACACACACAAACACTGTTTTAACTGAAATTTAAAAACGCAGCACACAGTCTCTAAATTAACTATCAATTAAAAGAAAAAGATTAAGTACCACTTTAAAATTTCAATATTTATTTCCTCCCACCAGATGCCTACAGACAACTGAGATTTTCAAATGCATCCAAAATTCAATTCTCCAAGAAGAGAAAGCATAGCAGACTATATACATACATATATACATGTATGTATAACAGAACCTATCAGTTCTTACCTTAACCACAGTTATATCCAAGCCAGATAAGTGCAAAATTGGAGCAGCATTCTTTTCAAAAAGGGTCCTGGCTTTGCTAGAAGAAATAGAGGAAAAACTATTTCATCAGTCTGGTGGCTAAAAAATTAAAAAGGAAAGAAGCAAATGAATAACAAGAAGAAATCTAGTTAAGAAAAAGACATACAATTTACATAATAAGTCACTCAGCCTGTCAGTCCAGAAAGATGAGATTTGGTTTGGTTCAAATATATTAATTTAGACTCATACTTCAGATATGTCAGCTTTTTGTTCCAGTTTTAATAAATGCAGAAAAGGTTATCTAGCCTTCTCCAAAAATAATAAAAAAAAAAAATCAAAATAAGATCTCCAGAAAGAAATTTATTAGAAAATAAATGAGTTACAGAGCACCAGGCTTTAAAACCACAAAGAAGGCCAATCTAGGTTTTCAGAAAGAATTAAAAACAAAAAAAACAAAAAACAAAAAACCCCAAAACTTTTACATATTATTAAGTTTGGAAGCAAAATTTTACCTGACCTTCTTTTAAAGGACTCATGCATTTTATGCCTGTAACTGCATATTAAAATAATTATACCATTAATTATAAATTACTTGCAATAAGCAGAAACATGAGACTAGAAGACAGATTATTAGCTCTATGCATTTTTCAGCCATGGGTGTCTCGAACAAAAACACGCAAGTCCACGCAGTTCCATGTCAGACAAATCACTCCTCTGATATTGCTACTGAACCCCCACAGAGATACAACTGATAAGGGGCTTAGCTGATCAGCAGAAACAGACAGATATCATACCTAAGATGGCTGTTTTTCTGCTAATGAGTACTCAAAAAAGGTAGCCAACCTCTCCCAGGAGTTTTGTTCTGGGCCCATATTTGGCCTCTCAGTTTGCGGGCACATCCCTTTCAAGGGCAGGTTCCCACAAAAATAAGATCACTGTTGGCTAACTTCAACCCTTGAGGAAATCAAGGTCATACCCAATTTCTATAGTCTTTGAGGAAGAAAACAGAGGAGGAAAACAGGTGTCACACAGAAAAGCAGTGATGAAGGTCCTAACACAGGATAAAGGAAAACTTTTAAAAAAATAATTTGGAACTCATTCTTTCAACTTAAGCATCTACTTCTATTTCTCAAACCAATATTTTCTGGTCAATTAAATTTTGTAATAGTTCTACAGTACCAGCTTGGCATCAGAAGAAGGCAAAATATGAGCTAAAAAGTTTGTCTGTTTTTTATAGTGAATGGCAGATTAGAAATACAAAAAAAGTGTCTCACATAGGAGTGTAGGGGAGGGGGGATTTTACCCTTTGCAAGCTGCTGGGTTCAGAAACACTGTTGCTTTCTTCACTGGCATATTGGAAGGAATCAGCTGGTTGCCAAAAGCCTAAGAGAAAAAAAAGAGCAGAGTTCAGTTTTCTCTTCTAAGCATGTTGGTAAAACACTTCAAAACAATGAATCCCCACAAATGTCAGTGGGCTTTAATCCTCATGACAATCAAATGACTTCTATCTCCCATCATTGTACAGGGATCATCCTGTTCAGGGATCATTACACTGAGCAACAGCTAATATAATTGTCAAAAGGAATCTTGACCTCATCTTTATGATTTCACCATGATTTCTTTTGTATCAGCCCCTAACTTTCTGCCATGGGCAGAGATCGAGGAAACTATCCTTGATTCTAAGGTTACTCAATGTTCTTTCCTTATATAATTCTGATACAACTGCTTCTCACCTTCTCTGGGCATCTTTTTCCACGTCTGCCCTTCATTTCTTATCTCTCTTTTGCCCATTTTTGTATTTTCTATGCTTACATTTGAAGATAAGAAAGAACCATCACCACAGAATTTGCCCTGACCAATAAGCAAGCTCACTGTTTCTCCAATACTTTTTCTTCCTACTGTTTCCCTAAAACAATTACGGGATTCCTCTTCGACATCTAATCCAAATTTGAACAGGTGCCTTTTAAGTTATTTGGGAGTTACTTCATGCAGCCTCTTGGACATTCTAGCAATTTTTACCCATTTCTGCAGCTTTTCAGCACAGAAAGAGGCAAGAAAAGGCAAGGCTTCCACACGGTACTTTTCTCTCTCTAAACCCCTTTTACCTCACCTAAAGGCATCTTCACTACCACACCAAATCAATCTGTTTTTATGAGCACACGGATGACAATGTACTTGGAAGCACCATCCAGAAGTCCCCAAAATAAAGCAGAATCAAGAGACTACTGCACTAAACACAAGACAGAGACAACTGTCTGTCTTTTTTTCCCTTTGTCTTGAAAGCTAATCCTCTGGCAGGAATTTTCATATTGAAGAATATGGACACTGTATACAAAGCACATTAGATTGTAGTGATCACTGGCTGTTCAAAGCTGAGGTTAATTCCACTTGACACTTTGCTGAAGAAACCTCTATTAAAAGAAGTGTGCAGCTGGATATGCAGCTTAAAACATTCAAATTTCTTCTTCAAGAAAAGAAAAAGGATGGGAAAAGTTGCTGAGGGCAAAAGAATGGTCAAAGAAAGAGGAAAAAAAATCAACACCTCTTTAGCTTTAGTCAAAAAACAGCCAAAAAAAAACCCAGATTTAATTTATTGCAATTGTTGAGGAGGGAGAATCAGGAAACATGGAGACGTCCTTAATACTCCTCTGGCATGTTACAGCTGGTAGAAAGAATTAAATACTCACTTGGGGGGTACAATGTGATGTTTTTGCTTACTCTAAACAAACAACCTAACAAGGCTCATACTCATAAACGGTTTTTGAGTAATGACATAATCATTCCTTTATGGTATATACTTAGGTATTTATGTTAGATATGGGGGTATTTCTAAAGCAAATTCTAATTTTTAAGGCAGGAAATTTAAAAAATGCACCATTTTAGAAATTGTTTTAATAATTTTTCTTATGTTCAGATGGAACTTCTGTATTTCATTTTGTGCCTGTTGCCTTTCATCCTGTCCTAGGCACCACTGAAAAGAGTCTGGCTCTATCTTCTTGACACCCTCCCTTCAGATATTTATACACATTGATAAAATCTCCCTGAGCAAACAGATACTGAGGTACTAACTGATATTCATCAGCGATATAAAAAACTTCTATCACCTTGATATCTAAGCAGTGAAAATGAATACAGAAAACATAAATATCAAGAACAACTGATATTATCAATTGGAATCCCATCTGACTCCGAAGGTATGATTTATGAAAATGGGATTTTCAGAAAAAGGTTTTTCTTTTCCTTCTTTGAGACTTGAGCTTTGTTATATCAATTCTGGGAAGAAGCTCCACATCCCAGAGCAAGTTGCTGTGAACATCTTTCCCTCAACATCTGGCAGGCTAAAACTGGGATTTTTCAGATGCACCACAGTTACAAAGCAGGGTAATCTCAAGCAAGGTTCTTTAATGAGAAAAACGATTTTCACCATTTGTTTTAGGATCTAGTACATAGTAGCGATGGGAGCAATATCACACCTGCAAAACCTCTAAGTTCTGTCGTGGAGAAGTAGGTTTAGAATAAGATTTATTTGCAGGAGGCAGAAAGACTCTTAAAATCCTACACCACACCAATGAGGTAATCAGAGCAGGTTAACAGTATCTGTGCTATGATGTAATCCATGAGCAGCAGCACTTGCACCAGTGAAAGAACACTTATTAAGGGAAGGATTTCTTTATGGGAATATTACAGTAAGGAAATTTGTCCACTGCTTGTTGCCCATGAAGACCACAAGCTACAAAAAGCAATAGCCAGTATCTTCAGAGAACAACTAGCTTCCCTCTCTCAGAACACCAGTTTTCTTGTCAGTGATTAGAGACTGAATGATCTCCATTTAGTCGCATGGGTCTTCAAAAATGCTAGGTCAGTCTTCATGCTTAGTACCTTTGATAAAGGCACTCTAGATTGAAAGGATAAGTGCAAGCTCTCTCCAGCTGAGCACTAACGTGAAGCAGCTTGAGCTGCCTTTGCCCAGACTGCAACCGTTGTGGTGGATCTGAGATTTCAAACTTCTGTCACATCAACAAACCACCTTTCAACCAGAACTTTACAGGCATGGAGTAATTAAACTGGCAGAAATGGAAGACTGGGTAGCCGGAGCAGTAACTAGGATTACCCTAATGATACCATTGCACTGTTCACGGCAGCAGCAGAGCCAGGGCATTACAGGTACAGTACTCCAGCTGGTGGCTGGCAGCATTGTCCACCAGTTGGCACTTTGGCAAAAGAACACAGATGGCATCGTTATAAGGCTTGTCACGTAGAGAGGGCCTGCTGGGAAAAATCTCAGGAGCCCTGCACAACCAAGATAAGAGGGGGGTTTTAACCTAATTTTATCACTTTAAATGGTATTACCTGGGCTTCTTGGCATGCAGCTCTTCGTAGCAGGTTATCACTATTAGGCAAGACAGAATAGAAAGTGGACATTAGGTAGAATAAGTTTAAAACAATTTGCTCATTTTCCAAAAATAGATGCATACCCTTCTTATATATGCTTTGACAGCCCTGAGATTAAAAAAACATGGTTAATACCTATTTAACATATTTTTAAGGATAAAACACACCCATTTAAGCACACATGCATACATTTTTTTCTGCATGAGCATACAAACATCCCTTATATTGTAAAGTAGAAAACAGACCAGTGTTCCAAGTTTGCTAAGATTATATAAGCTATGAGACACTGTATAACTGTGACCTTTTTAAAATTGCTACATAACTGCACTCAAGATCTAAGCTTTCTTTTTTTTTTTTAAATGTTAAAACTGCCTGTTATTTATGCTGAGGCTACTTACCATTCTGGCAGCATAGAAGGGATTTATAGTAGCCTTAAGTGCAATTTACATGGACTTAAACCTCTGTGTGTTATAAATGTGAACTCCCTTCTCCACTGGCTTGTGAGCTGAACTCAGGTTATCACAGTACCTATCACCCCTGTACGTCTGAAGATGGTGTAAAGCAGTAACTCAGAGAGGTGAGAATCACTTAACTCACCTCAGTTAAGTTTAAAAGTAAATAAGAAAATACCAGTATTAGAGACGCTACTGAATATCATTTAAAAAAAAAAAAAAAAACACACCTTTCCAGACTACTATTTGTGCTTGTCATTGCTGATGTACAGCATTAGCAAGGTAGCACGAAGGGCACAGTTGGCAAGTCAACTGGAAATAGAGCTACTGAGCAAGAATCAAAATCCAGTTCTTTCTCAGACCAAAATCCAGTTCTTTCTCAGACCAAGAGAAGCCCTATTGGGTCTCACAGACAAGAAAAGGAGTGCTATTCTGCAGTGCCAAAAGTTTTACCCGGCCTCTAACTACCAAAGTCACTTCCTCCTCCTTGCTAAAATTGAAAAAAATCCATCAACTTCCCCTTGGCAATTTCTGGCAAGGCAGTACATTACTGTTGCAAAAATCTCCAGTACAATTAAAAACAAACAAACAAAAAAAAATAGCATAATATACACCAAAATTAACACAACAATGAAAAACAATTGACTAGGAAAGCAGCACACTTCTGCCACAAACTTTGGTTCATTAGGCCAAATTCTGCAATGGAAATGGCAGAACAGAAGGCAAGGCCCTGGTCAGAATTTTTGGACCAAAATAGAGATGATATTCAATTCTGCAAGCTTACACTATTCACCTATCACTGAAGCTACATAAGCTGCTCTTTTTGACATCACCAAAAGATGCTGCAATGTCCCAAAAGGAAAAGTAGAGTGACTTCAGGGGAGGAATAAAGTTGAGTACTGAAAAAATAACTCTACAACTAAAGAGCAACAGAAGTATTCTTAGTAACAATAAAAAGACAAAAGGAAGAATTTGAGCATGGAAAAAGAAAACATGTAAACAATACATCACCAGGATAGCACATAACTGGAGTATTAAAAAAAAAAATTCTGGAGACAGAAGCATGCCTTTAACTTAATAATCACTCTTTAAAACCTCTGTAATAAGTCATTTGTATTAAGAACCAGAAATATTACTTACAGGAGAGACAGGTGTTTTTAATTGCAGTAATTTTAAGAAAGAGTACTAGATAAAATAACTCTCCTTATGAAAAGGTTTGGATACCAAGCTAGGTAAAATTCCCACAGCTAATTCTAGCTCAGTCAAGGAAGTACTACAGGCTAACAAGCCCACGTTGTACTGCTGGTTAGAAGTTCTTTATATAGTGACTTTTATTTTTTTTCCCCTGTGACTACATGTGGACAGAACAAATGCTCAACAATTGCAATTTTGATATGTAGACCTGAACTATTACGGGGTATCGAAAAAAACCTCCCTATCAATTGATGGCTGCACAGGACCACAGCTGTTGCATATGAGAATTGCTGTCCTAACCTTATTAACAACTTTCAGTCAAATCCACGTTATCTATTTACTTCACATTGATGCTATTTTTGTTCAGAGATCAAACTGGGTCATATTTCAGCCAGCCATGTCTTCATAGAACCTGCAACCTAATGCTCTAGTGTTAATCACTTTTAAAATTGAGCCCAGTACAACTTTTCAAATGCAAGCAAAAGACACTGTGCTGTCTGCCCTAGCCTGCAAAGATCCTCAATGCAACAGTCAAGGATGCAAGCTTGATTCACCTCAGCGGAGTGAACCAGGCTTGATAGTTTAGAGGTCACATTAAGCTTATTTTCTCCTGCACTGAAGCACTTACAGAAAGAAGAAAGTCCACTCTGAGGCATTTCATTCTGGTGTCAAAAGGAAAGGTTTAGGTTCTTAGACTAGAAGAACCACACTTGTCCAGCAACTTATAGATGATTTGATTTTCTCTCCAGTAAAACACCATGCACAGAATCCCAGGCCATCCTAGCCACATTCCCAGGCTTCCCCCTGATTCAATAGGACATTTATTTTTTAAAGTTTAGTTTAAGAATTTCAGATAAGAGGAGAACTTTCTTTCCTTAACACATTATTTAAATGGTCAACTATCTTCACCCTCAAGAAAAAAAAATAATTAAAAAAAAAGCAGAAATACACATACAGGTGAGAACATCACTCTTTCTGTATTACAATTCTTGCCTTTGTTCATCTTGTGTGGTTGACCTGGAATCCCACAAGTGAGTTTGAAAGGCCTCTGCACGTCAAACTAATTATTAAATACAGCTACAAAAATATTAAAAATAACAAAAAGTAACTTTTTTAGTCTTCTGTCTCAGTATGTATTAGATTATCTAAATATGTCTGCTTACCAGCTCCAAGAGTAAAAGAGACTTTAATGAGAAACATAAAATTTTGTCAATTTTTTTTGTATTTTATTGACTAGCACTGCAGAGTAACAAAGCAGTATCAGTAACACTCCAAAACAAGAAGGTGGAGACAGAGGAAAATTACAGATCAAGTTATTGTACTGCCTGAAAGAATACATGAGGATTTCTTATGACTAGCATCATATCCACAGCAAACTAAAAATCAGTTCTTACTTTACATTTCCCTTACGGGCTTATAGACACAAACATCTGTAAACATTTCATGCATGAAAGCTGCCTGAAGGCCCAGATCCCATAGAACAACTCAACAGCAAACACAGGGCTATGCCAAATTAAGGAAAGAACATAGAAAGAAAGAGTGAGCAACTGTCCAAAACTCATCACACAGCAGCTATGCCAGAACACACAGGGCTGTTACAGCCCCGTACCTGTAAGAACTGCTTGAATTGAGGCTGTTCTGATTTATGTCTTCAACATCCTCAGCATAGGACTGGTAACCACTGCTCCTGTCATAAACGTTTTCAGCCAAAATTGGGAATTAACACTGTTACACATAGAGATCTGCACAATTTAGTATGTATGCTCCTCCAGTTGAGAGTGCATCCTCTGCACAAGTGCCAGCAGAGGCCAGGGCTGAAAGGATGGTTCCCATGAAGAAAGGTCAATCACGGCAGCAACGAACTCAACAAACAGAAGACAGCAAACAAACTGAACAAGCTGTTTGAGGCCCATGGCAGCAGCAAGAGTCAGCCCACATCTTAAAGCCAACCAAAGCAACTCCCCTAGAAGTGGCCATACTACAATGCAGAGAGAAGTTCAGATGTGAGATTCCCATTTCCAAAAGCATTATCAGCATTAAATCTAAGACTACCAAGTACATTCAAGCAATAAGAAGCCTAAAAGTACTCAAGTTCAGTGTCTGGATCAAAACACACTGCTTTGTGAATATACAGGAGGGGAGCTTGACCAAAGTTGTGCACGCAGTACCAGCTCTCGAGAGCTATAACAGAACTCCTAAAAGAGAGTTTATGCTATCAAAGAGCATTTTGACTGCTTCCAATATAGCAAGACCACTCTTTGCTTCATATAAGCATTTATTTCTAGCTTGATTTTGGAAAGACATGAAAGTCAAATCTTAGTTTGCATCAGCTTTCTCCAAGACTTAAAATCTATGCTCAACATTTTTGATGAAATTAATAATAAAAAGGCAGTCACTCAGGAAGAGGTATGCAGAAAGGTGATGAAGTGAGTTGGCAAACAGACAGAGACTAGCAATCAAATTACAGATAACAATGAAAATCAGATTACTGTCACAGTGTCAAAGGCCCATAAGCCTTTCCAGTATTTTCTACACAGAAAGTCAACACTAATATACATAGAGTTAAGCTAATTATCTGAGGGGTCCACTGCCTCCATACAACACAAAAGTCCCCATCCTGGCATGGTGATGATCAGCTAATCAACAGTACAACTGTAATAGTCTGGCCAAGTCTGACAATCAGTTTAGCAGATGTTCAGCACACTGGAGAAGACTAAATTTCTGCTGATTTGACATAGCTGGTGACTCACTGCACCATCTGGATATATAAACAGTAGCAATAGCTCTTTTCAGGAGGAATGATCCAGGACATGAGCTGAGAAGGTGAGAGGAGCGTCAAAAGCTCTCAAATATGGTGGAAATTTTCAAACAATCTTATGGTATCTTCTTGCTATTTTCTTTGCCAATCAAGTAACATTTCAAGAAAATAATTTGAATTTTATACTATGACTACTTATACCAATTAAGTCAATGAGCACCACCAGCTACCCAACAGGAACACAGCCAGTATTAAGTTGCATGCCCTTTTTTCATCCTACTAGAAAACAAAAAAAATCCCCCAAAACAAAACAAGCTTAATACTTTATCTGTAATCACTTTCCTGTAAATATGTATGTGACTTTAAACAGAATTATGGTATATAATTATATATACACAATGATACTGCGTATAAGCATGTATCTGCACACACCCTCTAAGCTTTGATCTAGTATAGAATTCAGCCTCCCTCATACTTGTAGTATGATATGCTAGACTAAATTGACGGTAATATGTGAATTCATGTAATCCAGCAAAATTAAAGGGAGACAATCTCACATGTGACAACACTGAGTTCTCCTTTTACTCTTCTACTACTACAAGGCTATTCTCTATCCCAAATGCAGGAACTTGGATATTTTAAGCATTTTAGTTAATAGTAGTTCAGCCAGACATAATGCCTAGTACTGCACACATCAGCTTATATATGAAAAACTTTTGCTACTTCCAGAACTATGCCTCTTTTGAAGAGGCATGTCCCATTACATTACATATTTAGAATGCCAGAATCACAAATGGGGAGATGGAGAAATCAACACAAGGTTTCCTCTTTATTCTTCCCCTCACCCCCCCAAAAAAACTTATTTTCAAATCAGTCAGTATTTGAACAAATGCCTCCAAAGATGGAAGACTGCCACACTGATCACAGTGTAACCCAGTACAGCCTGTGATATGACTGGAGGGGGACACCTAGGTCCATTTTGCAACAGGGAAGAGAGGCACAGGGAACAAGTCTGGAGAAGGTAACATTCTCCTTGTCCAGATTTGTCCATGTAGCATCCTCCAAAGTCATAACCAAGTACTCAAGAACTCTTCTGTCCCTTTGGACTTGTAGAGGCTGACTTCAGAAGAGCTGTCTTTTATTTGCAGGAGAGGTTGTTATTTCCAGTAGCTCCACTTAATGCAAGCATCATAGCTTCTGCATCCAAAACAAGCAGGAACCTTGAGAAGCCAAAAAAGCTAAATGATCTTCTCCTTGAAAGAGAAATATGTTAGAAAATCCAAAAGGACAGAAAAGCCAAGGGCAGGGGGAAATCTTTCTTCAGCTGCAAAGGAGTGAGCAACACCTCAAACAGCTAATTCCAGGAAGTCAGAGGCTAACCTGAATTGAAGTGATGCTAAAGAGAGCCCCTTCATCAAAAACTCCAGCAATTCCAGAAACTGAAGCACAAGACTTCACTAAACCTTTAATCTGTTCTAAAATGACAAATAAAAGTCTAGTCAAGTATGCCTCATGCATAGTAATTTAGCCTCAGATGTCGATAACAGCAAGCCTCACAGCCAGCATGGCCTATGTATGGTTCCCTTTTTAACCACTTCAAATGTTGCCCGGAGCAGTTAGTGCACGGGGCTAAAGGCACATCTCCTGCTGCCCAGCATAACTAGTACTTAAAAAAAGAAACTGGGGACAGGGGTGACACAGGAAGAAAAAAAAAAAATCCACATTTGGAGGAAAACCAGAAGCTGCAGACAGGGATCTCTATTCCCTGTTATCCAGCAGTCACAGGATAAAGCCACCTCTATGCACAGGGCAGCATATAGGGGCTGCTGAGACAACCTCTGCATTTTTGCACTCTTAGCATCAGACTCTTCTGTTACTCCTCATTTTTCTACGCCCTGGCAGAAACAATCCTCCACAGAGATCAAGATCAAGAAGTGACCAGTTGTCACTTTATACAAACAGTATTTAAACCTCTGAAAACAGTACTTTACAGCTGTGCTTCAGGCTACATCAAAGTACACAGAGCAGACTGTCATCACAGGATTTCTTACCTTGCATCTCCTTGGCATGGTAAGGAAATGCTGTGTTATCCTGTCTGGATAAAAGACGAAACTTAAGAATGGGATGTGTAAACATTTTATTTTTCTTTACTTCATCTTCGGGGTTAAAGCACTGTGCCTACTACATTTGACACAAATAACCTCTGAGCACTTAAATTTAGATATTGAAAGTTCAGTTTTTGTTTGTTTGCCTTTCATATTTTCCTCTTTATTCATTTTTGGGTTAACTGTGGTTAAGTTTCACTTTCTCCTTGATCATTGACTTGTTTTCATGGGTCCTGCGCAAAGGGAACTACACAGCAAATGAATACAACTGAAACCAACAGTATATAGGCACATAAACTCATAGAAAGAACAAAAAAGCGGAGACTGGTTATGTCTGACAGTGCTCCTATGCCTCCTCAAGTGACCATTCTACATAGGCACAAGGAGCACATTTAGTCTTTTCCTTAATGTTCTATTTCAGTAGCTCTACAGTACTCAGATCTGAAATGCACTTTGTTCGCTGCCATTAGCATCTGCAGCAACAGAAGATTGATAAAGAGCAACTTACATACACAGGGTATATGGGAAGATCACAGGAAGTTCTGACTTGCCAGACAACCTCTTGTATGAGTGCTACCGAACAATTTCTTCCTCCTTGTTTTGTACATAAATTTTTGGCTGTTAAATTTACTCTGGCTAAGAGGTATCCAGAATGATAGAACTTCAAATAATTACTTAGATACATTTTGCTACTTTATCTGAAGTTAAAGTTAGAGTCTTTAGAAGCGAAAGTGGACTGTAAGCTCAGTGATTCACTGACACTACAGGAAGGCATCAAAAAACCAACCTGTTTAGAACAGATACTTCTGCTTACAACACAGCAGTACACTCTGTATTTCTTTTCTATGTTGGCCTATGTAGGCATATACATGAAATCATGACCTTGTTACTACCATTTTTGCTCACCTGAAGTAATTCTCCATCTTATCATAACCTTCCCTACAATCAGCAATTACCAAAAAAAAGTGTGGATGGAGAGTTTTTTGCTGTTTGCCTGCAGTCAACTAAGCCTTAATGCTTCAGGTAGGACATAAGCAACTAAAGCAGATGTACCATTCAAAACAAAGACTGATTTAATGCTAAAGTCCCCAGGCAGAAGGAGATAAACAAAGAAGGAAAGTGTAACACACACCATAAGCAGATTTATTTTCCTAAGTTTTCTGCTGAGGCTTTGGCAGCATTTTAACGTAAGTAGAAAAGAACACTGTTAAAAAATCCTGGCTTAACAATTAAAAAGACACAAGATAATGACAGAAAATACGGTAGCAACAGAAAGAACAATTTTAAAAAATAATTTGACTATACTTACATTTTAGTCAAGTATATTAACTCTAATCTTAAAGAGCAGGGATTAAAATATAGGCCTAGCTATTTAAAAAAAGTAAACTAGGATTTTGACTACTATAAGGAGCATTTGGTCCACAGATAACAAATGTGGAAATGATACCTGGCTATGTATGATTTATGTTACAACACAGTTACTGCAGTAATTGATGAGTTTCTTCCAGTTACACTGGTGACAAGAGCAAAACATACACACTACAAAAGTCTGCACAACTGCTGCTAATGCTGCGCATCTCAGAAGGCACAAATTCTCATGCAATAAAAATCTGGCCATCTCTGAGAGATCTGACACCATCAAAAAAATAGAGACATGAAAGCCCCTGGGCAAATGACCACAATCTCATAATAACCTCCTTCTGTACATGAAGCTGATTTCCATTCGGCTACCAATGATTTGTATCAGTGGAATCATTTGCAGGTATAGGGCCTACATTTTCATTCATCATTACAATATTGCTTAAAAGCAAGTAACCCAATGACATACATGTATCTGACTGCATTTTTAAGTAGGAAGAGAAAAATCTTTCTCCTCTGCAGCTGACCCAAAAAAGACTCAAGCTACTTTGACACAAAGTTTGTTTAAAGCTACTCTGCCACAGCGTCAGCGTTACTACAGGTTACCAACTGAACTAGACCAAAACTCACAATAAGCCAACACTAGAAGTCACAAGAAGAATTTAATCCTTTTTAGCACCACGACTGGATGGAGCGGCAACAGATATCACCCCGAGGAGACTCCCATGCTTTGGAATGTACTTAGAAAGACAGATGGGAACTTCTCCAACAGGAAAACCCCACACTAGCAGTCACAGGGGAAGGAAAGGGAAGGGCTTTGAAAGATGGTCCCGTTCTGTGAGAAGCTGAGAACGCTGTGGCAGCTCCCCTTCTCTTTAGGGGGCCAGTGGCTTTTTAAAGGATACGAAAAAACCCCCAGCCTCGGTGCCAGAAAGGCTGGAGCTCCCCCTGCTCTTCCCACGGCTGCGGCCTCCCCGCGGGGCCTCGCCCGGGGGGGGGGGGGATGCTCGCTCTACCCGCCCTCCCCCGGCCCCTGCCGCGGCCCGGCGGTCGTTACCGGTGCTTGCCATGGAGCCAGCTGCCCCCCCAGGAGAGCAGGCAGGCCCCAACCGTCGTTTTCTTCCAGTGGTTCCGCAGGGTCTTGAGCGCGCTGACCACCCTGGCCATGGCGTACGGCCGCCCGCGCGCGGAGGCCGCCACGCGGGGCTCCCGGCGAACCGTTGGGCGGCGGCTACCGCCACGGGGCCGCCCACCCGCCGCCCGCCCCGGCTGGAAACGGCTCCCCCGGCACTCGCGTTCCGCGCAGCAACGGTCCCCCCACCCCCGAAACCGGTACCCCAACGCTGCCCGCCGCAGTTAAAACACATAACTCCCCCCCGCCACCCGCCGAGGCGTTAGGCCGAGGCCATTTGGGAGGGGGTCGAGGTGACACCGAAGTGTCCCTTAGGGGGTGACGCTTGCAAGCGGAGGGGTGTTTTGCCAGCCTGACCACCGCTAAGCAGGCCTGGGCCCGGACGCCCCAGGCCTGGCGTGCCGTGCCCCCGCGGTGGTCCTTGTGTGTCCCCAAATAGCTGCCAAACTCCCTACTTTAATTTAAAAAATACCCAAGGAAAAGTATTTTCAGACCCGTGCTTCTGTCCTCACAGTCTCGCTGTTCAGTTATCCTCCAAGCCACGACATGACCCAAAGCCTTCAGCGCCGATAGCTTTCCTCAGCAATCCGCTCTGCCAAAGGCGAGACAAAGCTGTGCTGCAGGTAGAGATTCAGGATGCAGAAGAACGAGTGGTAACGATGAGGATAAAACAGAGAATTCTGGGTACTTGGACAGTACAGTTCAAGAAGTATTACCAGTACGTCAAGAAAAAAATATTAATAGAGAGTGGCTCACCAAAAACAACAGAAAGCAGAAAATTGGAAGAACACAGCCACCAGAAACAAGAGGAGCAGGTGACTTTCTGCATAGTAGAGGACAAAAGTGAATAGAAGGTTTTTCACACCAATATGAATACTCAAGGTACAAGAAAATTGCAGAAAATATTTCTGAAGATTCAGCTAACTGAATAGAATGGAAAGTTGTATAGGAAGGACTTGGGATTTGCTGCTTGAGCTCCACCAACTAGATGACCACATGCACCAGGAGAAAAGTCTCCAACTGTCCATGGAAAACCGACCATCCTTGCAAGGATTTCATACAATGAAAAAACAGAATGAATGTCCTGCAAGGTAAAGGCATGGATATGACAAAGTGACAAGACCTGACTTCATGACAGGAAAAGCTTTTGGACAATCTGGTGGTGACAGTCCATACTAGCATTAATGCCATGGCTTCATATGATGTCTCACAGATTACAAACAGCCTCAGAGATTTCAGAAAAGTGATGAATGGGAGGCATGTGTGACTAATACTCAAAGAGATCTTTCCTGTCTTTATGAGAAAGACAGACAGATGGTAGATCGTTCAAAATGAGCCATTGGCTAAATAATGGTGTAAGAAAGCATTCTGTTTCTGTAGAACACTGGCCCACTTTTGATGGGGACAAGGGCTTACGCACTTGGGACGACAAAGAAGCAGTCTGGAAGGGACCAGCTGGTCAGTGTAATAAACTTAAGGCCAGACAGAATTTTCTTCCGAGAATGTTTTTTTCCGCCACGCAAAATGCCATTTTCATCAAAATCTGAACATTTACAAAAATGCCAAAATCAATAAAATGACTTTTGGGTAAAAACTTCCCCAAACCCTTCTGCTTAATGATGTCAGAATTGGATGTGAGTAATAACATAAGGGGATGACTGAGGCCAAACTTGGGAGTTTGCGCATGCAAAAGTCTGTTCTGCAAGAAATCAAGTTAACGTAGAAGACAGTCCAGAAGACATTCTGTTATTAGTGATAAGGAAAACAGTTTAAAACCTATGGATTGGTCTCCGTACTGTTTTTTTGTTGGTTTTTTTTTTGTCAAGTAAAAGATTTGGGGGTTGTTTTTCTAAGACAAAATATTAAAAGATCAACCACTGATGAATATTTCAGGCATACCATTGTCCAGTTTAATATTTGGGTTCATCTGTACAGTGCATCTCAGTGTGGTAAGGACATACACTTGATGTGCTGCTGAATCCAGATTCCAGGTGGTGCAGAATGATTAAATGTCCTACTTTTTCTTTTGTATTGTCCTACTTTTTGTGAGAATTCAGGTGGTGTGGCCAATTGCTAGCAACAACAGCAACAAATACTAGGACTCTCATCCTACTTTCCTTAGCTTATGAAAAGATTGCATGCTGATATATACTTTTCAAATTCAGTAATTCTCATGAGGTACCACAAATAATTTACAAACATCTGTAACTTCTTCCTTCCCCACCAAGTCTACAGAGTATAGCTGTGTTTATTAAGACTCCTTCTAAAACAAGCTTAAAATTTTAAAAGAAAGTCTTTTTAGTATGTCAATACATGTTCAAAGCAGTCAGAAAAATGCTTAAAAGTATGAAGGGCCTGAATATCTCAGAGAGAGCTGAATGGAAATTTACCTGAATTCATGTGCATGAAAACACATTTGAATTAGTATAAATGAGAAATTTTATTCAAATACTCATTGTCTTTCAGCATTCCTAGCAGAGTTTGGAATTGTATCAGAATATTTTTTGTATATACTCAAGGTAATCCTTCAGTTAGAGATCTCTCTCTCTAGAGTGTCTGCACTTGGAAGACTAGGTCTAAGGTAGTGTAAATCAGTTTACCTCAGTGATGCTGAGTGATGTTTCCCAGTACAAGAAAGACATGGATGCAGTGAAGCAAGTCCGGCAAAGGGCCATTAAGATCATTACGGTATTGAAGCATCTGACATATGAGGGGAGAGCTGGGATTTTTTAGTGTGGAGAAGATAAGGCTCAAGGGGGATCTTATCAATGTGTATAAACAACTGATCTGGAGGAAGTAAGGAAGGTGGCGCCAGACTTTTCACTGTGGTATCCAGTGACAGGATGAGAGGCAATGGGCACAAATTGGCAAACACAAAATTCAATTTAAACATAAGAAAAAACTTTTCTGATGGGAGGGTGGTCAAACACTGGAACAGGTTTTCCAGAGAGATTGTGGAGTCTCCATCCTTGGAGATATTCAAAAGCTGACTGGACACAGCCCTGAGCAACCTGCTCTGGTTGACCCTGCACTGAGCATGGAGGTTGCACTAGAAGATCTCCAAAGGTGCCTTCTGACCTCAACAACTCTCTGATTCTGTGACTTTATCTGAAGATTTGGCCTGGGAGTTTTGAGATGGCACTTTTTGGAGTGAACTGCCCTTAAAATAAACACTGCATACAACAACAGATTGTGCATTTGTCTGATTATCTGGCTTTATTTACGATGCATTGTCCATTCTGAAATCCCTCCTGGCAAACATTTATGTCCTAGTTTTTGGTCGTGGCCATCTGATCACCCTCAAGGTAGATCACACCTGCTGTGCTCCTGCATGTACCACATACTTCCTTTTCAGTTCTCCCATTTTTTTGCATGTCAATTCAATAGAAGTGGGCATTAGAGTAGGTGCAATGGAGAATGAGAGGGTAAAGGGTTGATCTTGTACATCCTCTGGATTATATATTGTAGTCATTTTTTTAGGCCAGGCAAAACAATTATTACCTTTTTCAGAAAACTGTTCAGAGGAGACTGAAATAAGTGTTTTGTTTTCTTATGCTTGCTAGATGCTTGTGTAAAAGAAGCCAGCATTCAAAAAGCTGGCCCAGAAGTCTAATGCTTGAGTTGGGATGTGTCACCTGAAATTCTCGCACAAGTTGTCTGTGAATACAGGTCAGTGCCTCATCTCAGTTACTCATATCTGACCCATTTTTGAAGGGCAATTTTTTATCATTCTCTCTGCACCATCAATGCCAAGTCTGTTAGCAGAAGAAGCCTCGGATACATGACCATGCCTCAGGGACTTATTTGTTTATAACTTAAGTCACTTGCTTTACCAGCTGCCTATTTATTGAGTTCTTTTCTTAGCCACAAAATATGGGCGAAATGATAGAAAGTTTACTTCTCTACTGCATGGCAATGCCCTGCAGTTATACATACATAAGTTTTGGCAAGGACAGAGAATGATATAGTTACTTTTTCTGTCCAGCACGATCTGTTCTAAAGTCCCCAACTCAGCTAACTCATCTGGGTTGGCGATTTTCTGCCATAGGCAATTCCTTGGGCATGGGACTGAACCTAGGTAATCATTTTACTGAAGTCACCAGTTTCATCCCTTGGTATGGAGTTTTGAGTGGGACCTTCCAAAAGTTCCAAGCAAATCAGGAGCAGAAATCCCATTCACAGTCAGTGCTTAGTACCAGCTGGGGCTTTATTCAAATTCAGGGTCTGAAAGCTAATTTTAGCCAGCTGCTCTGTAGGTAATCCTCATACAGTTGACTAGATTACACCATCTTGCATCACCAATAGATCATATACTGGCACTATACAAGGAAAGAGGGGAGTTTCTTTGCATGACGGTAGCATGAAAGGTATGTGCCTGTGTGTGCATAAGAGAAAAGGACGTCCCGAGTCCCAGCTCCAGATGTAGCTGTTCTATCATCCTTACAGCAACAGAGGATTGAGACCCCTATATCAGACAACCAGTCTGCTGGACATTCTGACATTCATGACTCAGCTAAGGATGGACTGAGAGTGTCAAATAGCAGGGCTATAATCTGCATCTCCTGCCCTAGTGGCGATCATGCATCTTCAGATGCTTCCTTAAGGTAAAATGCAAACAGCTGCTTGTATTGTTAAGAAGCCAAGTTTATCTGTAGGAGCTGCACATTTGCTGCACGAATACATGTCCATTTTCCTACTAGACCAAGACAGTAATTCCACCTCAACAACTCCCCTTTTACACATTATTATCACTCCGGCCAGAGAGACAAGGGGAGAGCATCTTCTTTTGACACACAACCTTCAAGCTTTTGCATTGTTGATGAAAAAAACCCAGACTCTAAATCTCTCCAGGCCTCTGACCCAGGAAAGGATATTATAATTTGCTCTTTTAATTCTGCAACCACTTGAACACCTGCCAGGCCATGGACATAGATTGGGCTGCAGGACAGAGCTGCTTCCTTCCCTGTCCAAGGGGTTCCCCTGCTAGCTGAAGTCTCTGGTAGGCTTCTCAATCGATGTTTCTCAGCTTGCATATCCAGGGTCTGAGGCTGTTGTTTCCCCCCTTGTCCCTGGTCCCTTTCCGTTCCAGCCCAGGTCACTGTCCTGGATGGGAGACAGGGAAATATGCAGCCACTGAATCTAATCAGAGGAAGCGCCTATCTGTAAGAGCAGAAAAAGTTCATGATGGATTCTCTTGCCCTCATTTCCAACTGTGCCTGAAGGTGCGAGTCCCTGGGGTGGTCACGTCTGCAGTCAGTACCTGCTCCACTGGCTTGGAGAAAGATCTGAATTGTGCTGGCAGTTTTTGGTTGGATAACTCTGCACAGGAATAATCTTTCCACTTCTTCCCCTCCACACTCTTCCTCTGCTGTCCTGTAGGCAGACCATGATAAAAGCTTCACCCTCCCTAAAACAAAATTCAGGCATGTGCCTAGCATATTTCTAGAGCAAAAAAATCACCACCTTTACCCATTGTCCCTTCTTCCTATGGTTGGACTATTACACAGCAATAGTCATTGATTCTCTGAGTTTACTGACCTTTTTTCTGAGGGAATGAATGGAGATATTCACAGCTTTTGAACAACAGCAGAAACCCATTAAACTGCTCTGTGGAAATCTTGTCGGGAACTTGTTTCTTTATCAGAGGCACACTTCAGAAGGCTCTGCACTTACTCTCAGCCTGTTTGGAGTCAGTAAACACAGTTGTTACTGAGGCATGAGGGTGAGCAGCCCTGGATACTAAGCTTTAAATGTAGCAAGGAGGGAGATGAAAATTTCTGTAAGCTTCTGGTCTCAGAGCTGGCCAGAAATATTAACTCAGCCCCAGCATCAGTTTGCCTTCCCTCAGGTCTGCTCTGAATGAAAGGAACAAGGACAGGCCCCTGGGGCTGGGATAGATCCATCCACCCAGCTAGCACAAAACCCTGCACTGAAAAATCCCTAGCAATTTCTTTGATAGTATTAATCACCCTACACAGCACTTTTCATCAAAGGTCTCAGTGAGTGCTACAAAGAGGACATCAGTTCATCTCTGAACTGGTGTTGTTACTATGGTGCTGCTGCTGTTAAGGGACTCTTCATAGAAAGGAGTTTAATACAGGGAGGGAGAGAGAAAGAGAGAGACCAACTGCACAGTGCAGAAGTGCTCCAGGGATCTGAATAGCTCTCTAAGCAATATCCATTTGGAAGTGAGGTAACTGTCATCCAACACTGTGGTAATGGATAACTTCTCCTGGGCTTAAATTTGCAAGCAAACATTTTCACTTCCACACAGAGAACCTCAGAGTGGATAAATTAAAACTGTGCTCTTTGTTTAACAAAAAAAGAAATGTGTTCTCTCCATTTATCCCTGCTCTACAGCTGGATAAGGGAGGGTACAAATTCCAGGCTTTTACACTGTTGATTTCAGTGTGCCCAGAAATGTGATGTTCTATACTACTTACCTCAGTTACATTAAAACATCACCTACCTGAAAATTCAGCTGCTATTATATACCATCCTGGTTATGTCCTATAGCCAGCTGATACTATATTCATAACAGCCCCCGAAAACTACTAATACATCAGCAGCAATGTTTCATTTTTCATTGAGGCAGTGACATACTAATCCATGGACCAGATGGAATGGAGCCTTGGGCAATTGTAATCAAAGAGCAACAGCCACAGTCTGAAAGAAAGAGAGATTCCCAGTTGGTTTCCTATTAAATGCTTCTATTTTCATTTTGTGTTGATTCAATTGTGTGCATCACCATGGCCCACTGAACACATCTGGCTGACATCTTAGATCGCATACCCAGCACATTACTGTGTTTGTTCTAAGTTTCAGTTCTTCCAAAGTCAGTCCCAATGCTCTGTAAAGACAAATTCTTTTATTTTTGTCCTTAGGTGGAGTTGGGGGACAATACAATCAGTCGCAGTCGAAGGCAAGATGAGTAAATCCATCACTGTAATGAAGAACCACTCCCATTCCTCTTCACCAATAAAGTATATCTTTGCCACCATGGAAGCTAGAAGATTAATTTGACTTGGATTTTGGAGCACAAAATACAGCCACTTAGAAGAAGTATCATACTGCTGAGTTACTGCAAATTGATCTAGTTCAGCCCCTGCCAAAAGATAAATCCTGCATCTAATATTGACAATGAATTTTGCATATAAATTCTTACTGGCCATTCCAGCTGTCTATGAAATAGAGTTCTTAATGTTTTCAGGTGTTGGTGAATGCATAACTATGCTTTTATTTTTTTTTAATTAGTTAAATTCGAAGAAAGCCTGATGATCTGTTTTTTCATTATCTCTTATCTTTCTGTTATTTCAAAGGTCATCTTTTTCCTCTGTCCACTAGAAAAAGTGGGGCCTTCCCCTCACAGCTACTGGAGTGACAGATCTGTCTGTTTTATTGTATATTCTATTTCCTTAGGTTCTGGAAGACATCTGGGAGTTTTTCCAAACATGTTCTTTAAATAAACTCCGTAGCATTTTCAGCAAATGTATTTTCAACAGTTTCTGTGGCTAGTTTGTTTTTTATTTAGGTTTATGCTGCATTTATCTTCCAGAAAGTTACTAAGTGATATGGCTTTAAAAAATACTGTTGTTGGTCTTGTGTTATTAATTTATATGCTAATTGTGACACAGTCATTGCTTTTGAATTCCATGCAATATCTTTCACTACATACAGTGTGTTTTCTTTGAAGTCGTATCACATTGTGATCTGGTGTCAGTTTAAAGGCTGTGACTTTGCTTTTAGTGTTGTTTAGACATTCTTTTCACTTAATATGCTGCTTTAAGGATCTACGATGAGATGATGCTGAGGCAGTATAAGAATCTGGGCCTTGACTAGGCCAGATTAGAACAGTGTTGTATTTTACATTAAATAAAAGTAGTTTGTGGCACAGTTATTACCTACTACTTGTTAGCTGTCCCTCCAAATGCATAGACATTATTATCTCCATTTATATGACATCTTTGCTTAATTGAATCTCTTGTTTTCCCTATCTAAGAACAGATGGGAGAAGTAGTTGCAATACTGAATATCATAAGGTACCTGGAGTAAAGTAAATTAAGAAAATACAATGACTGCAAGATTGAAGCAGTTAAACCGTTAACAGAAGATTTACAATTAAGAATTAACAGAGAATATAGAATTTGCCAAGCAACAGAAATCACCCGGTCTACAGTGAAGCTTACAGAGAATGAACAGGGCTCTGACATTACAGATGTGGAGAATCCAAAATTCTAGAAGAAAGGAGACTTGAGAAGTCAGATATGTAAAAACAGCTTATGGAATTATGCATGCTATAGCAAATAAGATAAATTGGGATAATGCCCATTGCTTTACAAAAATGTGTGAATCCAACAGGAGGAGTACACAGGATGAATAAAGAAAACAAGGACAGCATCACTTGCTCAGATGAAAATTATAGAGCAAAAATGTACAACACAGCAGTCAAAGATGGATGGATGGTCAAACTGGAAGTAAATAGGATAATTATACTTTTAACTGTTAAAACAGAAGCAAATGTGTTGCCAGAAATACTTCTAGAAGACTCTCACAGCAGAATCATACATAGTGGAAAGTAAATAGGGAAAACTTAGATGGGACAGTGGTAAGCTTATTAACACAAGGAGGTATGTGAACAAAACTGAAAAATAAGTTAGAAATACATTGGAAAAGACATAATTTGTAATAGTACCCAGGAAAGATCTCCAGTGAATACAGAATAGACCTGGAAGAGTCCCCCTCCCTTACCCTCATACTACCACCTCCTCCTTGCATTTCTTATCCGTAGGAAAGATGTCCTTAAATCAGAGGCTAACAGGGGATCTTAACAGAGTCACTGGCTGGAGGATCATAGAACATGTATGAACATATTCGTTTTTGTAAGGAAAAATAATATCTTCTAGTGCCAGGACTGTCAGGACAAAGCTAAACAAACAAAAATGTAAATTCTAGATAATGGAAATAATATATGACTAAATAACATTAACATAGAAAGTCAAATGAATAGATCATAGGTGAGATCCTGTCCACGAGGGCCATGGATGAGGGCCTGTCCACATAAACAAGGAAAAGGTGTAATGATTCCTTGGAAAGGTCAAGAGTATGGAGATGTTTGCGTCTAACCTAACTGCTTGCAGCAACTATCTGGAGCACTGCTTCACAACAGTGTTTAATGGATGTGCAATGTCAATATTAATATAGAGTCTGAGAAACTGATGGAGTTGATTAAGGAACTCTGTTCCAATGATTCAAAGTACAAGAGTCAAGTTATGCACTTACACCTCCAAGGACACTATTAGTGGCATTGCAAAGCTGTGCTGCAAGCTGGCAAACAATATCTTCTGTGTCACAGATACCAATGAAAACTTGATGTCAGTGTGTTCTAGTAAATGAAGAGGTTTTGGCTTTAATTCACAGAAAACAGTGTTTGCTGAAATTGGTCATGTAACACTCCCTGACACAGTCAAGCCAGTTCCTCCTTAGAAGGCAAATACTGTTTTCAGGTAAGTGCATCCTTAGCAGGCAGTTTAGGGCCCTGGGCCCACTTCCAGCTACCTGTGTGTAAATGCAGTAGGTACATCTTAGAACTAGATTTTTTTTGTGTGACAGTCCGATTTAGAAAAACAACCAATGAAATATCCCTGCCTCCTTTGGACGAAATATGGCTTGTGATTGCCAGAGATATAGCTGAGGATGAGAACATGGAGAAAATAAGTAACAGTGTGAGCAGAACGTAGTCATGTTACCAATTCCTATTAAAAATTATGGGCGAACTTTCATTATTAGGAGTAAAATGGATATGTGAAGATCCTTCAGGGACTGAAAAGTCTAAACAAAGAGCCTGAAACATATTACACAGACGATTAAAGTCATTGAGGAAGCTGGTAAAACTTGACATACATACTGAAAATACAGGCCGTTTGGATGGTTCATTTGGCTGACAGAGGAAAAGCTGGACATCTGTGTGTATGTTTGTGTATATTTACGCTAGCTGCCATCACTTTATCAAAATGGTGGGACACAGACAACCATGTATTCACTTGAGATTGTCACCTCCAGCATGTGATTAGGTTCATAATCATCTCCACATCCCAGAAAGGAGAGAGGAAAAAGGGCAACGAGTCAGCTGTTTCGTTCAGGAGAACTGGGCAGCACTGCATCTGTAGGGTCATGGCTACCTGAATGCTTTGTCCAAGTCAGCTTCACAGATGCAAGGGCCAGCAGCAAATTTCTTGTACTTATGTTGATTCTGAAGTGTAAGCATTGGTTTAGAAAGGACAATGTGATCTTAAAACTCTGGCTTTGATAGTGAATCACCCCTGTTGTCATTGTGCCATCAGGCTTTTGTTATCAGTACACATGGGTGACTGGAACTGGGCAAAATATAAAGGGGAGCCCTTGAAAGCCAGAAGACTCTCTGAATATGCAGTTTGATTGCTCACATCTGTCAAAAACCTCACAGTTCATACTGAATGTGAAACTAGCAGAGCAAGTCCAGGAAGTGCACCACATCCTCCCAGGTGGAGACACACCGCTACCTGGTTCCTGTCTCCACTGCTGTATCCCCAGCTGTTGGTGCTGCAGCTCCTGGCCAGCATGCACACTGAGCAGAACTTTCTCCTACAGACTCACAAGCAGGCTAGATAGACTGAACCAAGCTTCAGTCACCAGATATTTCCCTGTAATGAAGTGTATATCCTGTTAATTTGGTAATAATTGTATCTTAGGCTAATAGCCATTGATATCTTCTCTCACAGAGTTTATTTACTCCATGACATAGTTACTGTGTCTTAAACACAAATCACCCTCAAGATATCATCTAATTATCTTCTCATCAGTCTGCAAATCTGTTTCATATTACCAATAATCTTATTACTACAACTGCAACACTCATTAAGCAAACAGAGAACAATAAAAATATACAATAAGAACACTCAAATTAAATTTGAATCTCATGATGAGTGATGGATGAATCTGGAGCAGATTGTTCTCATAGATTTCTGCTCATTATTTTCTGAGAAAAGTTCAATTAGCTCAAGAAAATCCTATTTCAATTGCAGTGTTCTTTTCTAGAATCTGGCCATTTTATGTGACTTGGTTACCACAAAATGGCATGGTCAGGCCCAGAAATGGTCAGCAGAGTGTTCCCCTTGTGAATGAGGAGACCTCTCAGAGGAGATAATGTCGATGGCTTCCCATGGCAAACACCAGTCCCCACACAGGCCAGCCCTGGGGGCTGCCAGGGACGTGACGAAGCTGAACTCTCTGACAGTGATCCAGCATCTCTCAGGCATGTCAAACGCTTTGGTGACATTGGGGATGGTCTTGCATGGGCTTAGGAAACTGTCACTTTCTTGACAGGTAGCTGCTCTTGATGTTGCATTGAGCAAACAGAAACACAGAGGAGTTCGGAGCCATGCATATTTAAAAGACTTGGGGCCTGATCCTCGGCTCATGGAAGTAAATGGAAATATATTCGTGAAGAGCTGACAGCTAGATTTTCAAGCTGTAAGCATACAAATGATGGCACATGCCAGGTTATATTTAGCTCTGTTATACCTGCACAGAGACACCTGAATGTGTATCAAAACAATTCCTGTCCCTAGCTTTAATCCATACTGTTTAGTCCAACAACAGATCATCTTTTGTCTCACTGGTAAAATAAATGCTGGCAAATGTAAGGGTTTTTTTCAGCTGCAAAATGCATGAAAATATATTTGGAACATTTTATGGTCACATTGCACACCTGATGGAAACATTTATGAGCGTTTCCTCTCTGGGCATATCAAAAATATCCTCATCCAACATCACTATTTTTATCAACTCAGTTTCTATACCAAATGTTCATTTTGGCCTGGAAATAAATTCTGCATATTACAGATGAATTTGTGAACACTTTGGCACACTTCACCAAATGGCTAAGAGGAAAATTCACCACTTGAAATGAAGTAGGTCCCATTAAATGAATGAGGAGTTAATATGTTATGTGCCTGCATGTATGTGTAAATTACTGTGTGAGGGAGAACTAGGGCAGAGAGAAGTGCTTGGATTTAATTCCAATTTGGGAGAGGTTACTAGTCATTACCTTTTTGAGCTGGACCACCTCCTTTCTACTTTATATTCACCCAAATAATTGAAGCCCCTTTTTCTTTTTAATATGCAAGTTTGCATTTACCATGTCAATAATTCAGTGTTATTACTGCAAATATAGTAGGAATACAAAGGTAGCCAGTTGCATTTCTCAGTAAGGTAGGCAAAGGGAAAACAAAGAGTTTTGTCTTTAGAAAGACAAAACTCTGCTGAATCCATAAAGAAAGAACAAAATGGGAAGTTGCAGGATAACATCCTGCCCCAATATTATAACTTGCATTTTTGATTTAGTGTTTGCTGTTAGGAGTGTCCTGTCAGCCCAGAGGCCTGACTGGCTGCAGGTCCCATGCAGGATCGCAGTTCCTCCTCCTCCTGCCTGACAACAGGACACCCTTACTCTGCCCAGGGCAGCAAGGGAAAGAGATGTTTCTTCTTCTGAGAGGAGTTTCTGGTCTCCAACACTCTCACCCTGCTAAATGGAGACTCTCCAGAAAGGAGAATTTGCATGAAATCCCTTTCTAGCCAATCTTCCTTGAGGATGCAGGAAGAAGCAGGGACAAGGGTACCTTGAGAGCTTTCAGTATGGTCTGCAAACTCAGAAGTGAACCATGAGAATCTGGAACTTAGTAATGTGCTTCCTCCTGGCCACGCTCTTTGTGGGATGGAAGCTAAATAGCAAACCCTTGGGAATAGGGTTTGCCCTCAACCACCTCTGATCTCTACAAGCAAAAGGAGAGCATTTTCAGAACTGGCAGGAGTGAATGTGACAGCAAAGGAGAAATGAGATAGGAAGGAGAATAAAGGACTCCACACAGAGGTGACACCCTTCAGGGTAAAGCTTGCTAGGTAAGACCTTTGCTTGTTTGCAACAGCATGTGCTATTTGTGACTGAACACAGACAGCAGTAAGGCAACAAAAGGCTTTTTATTTAAGGTGCTGACACTTCAGGAGAAAATGAGAAAGAGAGAGGTGCTAAAAGAAAAATATATTGCTTTTCATTTTTCTATCCTCTCTCTTCTTCCTTAAATTTTATGGGATGAACTTTCTCAATTTGAGTGCTTGCCAGCAAAGGTCTGACAGGACAATCAAGAGCCAACCACAGTGCAGGTTGAGAAAACCTCCTGGAGGCCAACCTTTGCCTGAGCAATTTGGTACTGACCGGGGAAGGACATTTCCCCCTGTCCGTCCTGCTGTCTCCCCACACAAGTCAGTCAGTGAACCTAATGCACAACCTTCCATACACCCCCCTTATTGAGTCCTGTGAGTCTCTGGGCTGCATAAACACACTCTGTGTTCAAGAATAGATGAATGCATTGCTAATAAATGTGTGACTCAAATCCAGGTCTGTAGAGAAATTGCAAGGCTGGCGAATTAATTTGTTGTTATTGGCAATATGGCAAAAAGGTTGTTCCGAAACTACTTTATACTGACTGGAACTGTGCCACCTGAACTAGTAACACTGTCACTGAACAACAACACCTGAGAGCATCTGCATCAACAATACCTTCACAGCCTTCACAATAAGCTTTTGCAGCTGGTAGCCTGCTATCACTGCTTACTGATAGGTAAACCAAGGCAGGCAGTAGGGTTGCAAGGTTTCCTGCAAGGCAATTCAGGATGTCACTGTTACAGCTAGAGTTGGGAGGCAAGACTGGCTGACATCTTGAGATGCATCTTCCCTCAGGGCATCTTTCCATGTCTCCAAATATATTTTAAGTTCCCACATTTAGCTTGGGAGCATTCAGATCCTGTCTCAAACAATGTGGATCTCCATTCTGGCTATGAATGTTTCTGTATTATCCTCCCCGGCCAGCTCCTATTCAGGGCTCAAGACCCAGAGCAAAGATCTCAGCAATTGCAAAGCCTTCCAGCTGAAAGAAAGAGCCAATGTGATACACCTTTAGCAAGAATGGCAACAAGCGCTGTGCTAGCAAAGGTGTCTCCTAGGACACAGAGCTGCTGCCACCTGCATCCACTGAATTCACTGGCCCTCCTGGGAAAGTGTGTATCTTCATGGAAAAAGCTGAACTCTGAACATATATTTTTAGCCTTGTTTCTTAAGAAAATGAGAATTCTGTCACTTTATGTCTGCCCATGTGTCCCCATCAACTTTTGAAGCCACCAGGTATTTGCAAAAGAATTTGATGGAGCATTAGAAGTCTCAAAAATATTTTGATTTCTAATTGTGAAAATTGGTAGCTTGGAAGAGCACAGAAATGCAAAGTAATGCATAACATCCATCTGACTTAAGGAAAGAAAGGGAGGACTCAGTAGTTACTTGTTCTGTCTGAAAGCTCCTTATAAGTCAGCACATGGTATTTTTGTCACAAACACAATGGGTAGAAAATTCCCAAAGGGAATGAGCTAAGTTAAATGAAGCAGAAACTGCGGACTGTCAGAGACACATTGAATGTGAAACTGAAAATCTAGACTTTGTTCAATTCACAGAACAACTGGTGTCATTTTCAACCTCCTTTTCTCTCTGACAAGTTTGTAGGAGGCTGGTGAGGAAACACAACAGAAAAGGAGGAAATTTGCCTTGCTGTGAAGATGGAAATTCAATTTTGTTTTATGTTTTACCTACCAGTGGAGGGTGCCTGTGTGTCTGCATGTGCGCGTGTGTGTCTGCACTCATTTAAAATTTATTTAGTCATCAGAAGGCATTGAGGTACTTAGTGGTTTTCTGTGCGTAGTGGTATCAAACGTATATGGACAACTCCATGTGCCTACTGTCACTATGAAGGTTTTGCTTGCATGTTTTATTCGCTTCTCTCATGCTTTGGCTATCTCTGCTTTTTCACATTGCATGCTTCTTATGGCAGGGTTCATTTCTCCCTCTATGTCTGAAAAGCTGCTGGCACGCATTTTGAGCGTTGCTATGAACAGTCAGCAAGAGCCAAAGCAAGAGCCCTAGTGCCTCCAGTTCTCCTGCTGAATGCCTCCCATGTGCCCCCTGCCACACCACCAACTTTGACTGAAGGGGTTATCTTCAGGGCGATGAGTGGGGAGAGATGATGGCCTAGACTCAGTCTGTGATCTCTCCCCTGACTGTATCTGCTGGCCACCCTGCCTTGTGCTGCTGTGTGTGCCCTGAGACCAACGACTCACTTCCCGAGGCACTACTGAGCCTTTCCAGAGGACTTCACTAGCACTGCTAACACAGGCTTGATCCTGGCCAGCCAGCTTAAGATCCTTGCTGCCAGGGATGGGCACTTTGACTTTTAGAACTGAGGAGACCAAGGGGTGAGCTGAGGACTGGAAGAAATCGCAGAGAATTAAGCAAAGGGAAAGTGTGGTTTCTTACAGGGAAGCAGTCGGCAGGCAGCCTTTGCACGTCAGCAATGGGTACAGTATAGCAGAGAGAATGTGGTCCAGGTATGCTGGGGACCCAGGGCCTTTGGGCTGTGCTGCGCGGGGTCAAGCAGTCTCCGTCGCTTATGGCTAGGCGTGCTGGCGCACGGGAGCATCACAGCTGGAGACTCCCTGAGTGTGCTGCAGAGCAAAGCAAGGACACTCCTCCTGGGTTTAAGCAGGCTTTTTGCAGCTACTCCCTGCAGATCACCAGTCTCTTGCTCTCTCTCTGTCCCCTGAGATGCTGTTTCTTTGTCATATGGTTTAGCAATAGATCACCACCCGTGTGGGCATTAGCAGATGCTGCGCTGGCACCAAGCGCAAAGAGCGCATCCAGCTTGCAGGGCAGGGCCCTGTTGTTCCACCTCATATCCTTCCAGCAAAAATTCACCAACTTTACTTATTGCCCTTCTGAAAGGAGGAGCTGGGACTGAAGCCCTCGGGATAGACTGCGTTATAATCTGAGCAAATTTACTCCAGCACAGTTTCCTGATGTCAAAGGAGTGATGCAGGATTTACAGTGCGTGGAGACAGGTTCACTGGCTTCTTTGGCATCAGCAGCAGGCTGATAAAATCGTAGCCAAGCTGGCATAGTTCTTCCACTTTTATTCCATGCAAATTAGCAAAGCTGTGCTCCCCCTGAGCAGGGAAGGAAAGAGAATTTCAGTAAATACAGCTTGTTAGGTGGTCTGGTTGGTCTCGGCAGGAAAAGAGCTCAGCCTTGACTCTTAGATGGCCCCTGAGGAGGAGCCCGATAATGTAATGGAATAATGAGTGTCTGGATATGAAAGCATTTCATTACCAGAGTCCTCACCCCATGCAGCCCCAGTCTGTTTCAGTTATCCTGTGCTTCTGACAAGAAAGGTCACCATGAGATTACGCTGCCTCTGAAACAAAGCAGCTGCATTTCAGCACGAGTGGGTCCTTGCTCCTGGCCGGGCACAAAGCATTAGCAGTTGGGCTGCTGCTCAGGGGCTGTGTAAGGGATTTTGCTGCTCTGAAGAACATGAATAGTTGCCAGTTGTCCCTCCATTCAGCCTGATGATGTCCCATGGTATTGCAGAGAAAGCTGTTGGGTAGATTTCTCTCTCCTAGACTTAATCCACAAAATATTCATTACTTTCCTTCCTAAAACAGTAGTTACTTCCCTTCCCAACAAGGTAGAGTCTTGAGTAGACTGTGGTATCTTTGAAGGTGCTGGTGCTAATTTAAAATGGGAGTGGGACCATCAGAGACCAGAGCTCCTGTTTCATTCCCCAACTGCTTGAGCTGCCGGAGATGGGTGCCCAGCCCAGTGCTTTGCCGCCAGCTGGGAGGGAGGGTCAGTGTAAGGCAGGCTCAGGCCCCACGTTCACTGCTGAGACACCTTAATGAGGACACAGCAAGCCC
Source organism: Apteryx rowi (assembly GCF_003343035.1). Lineage (NCBI taxonomy): Eukaryota > Metazoa > Chordata > Aves > Apterygiformes > Apterygidae > Apteryx > Apteryx rowi. The sequence goes on along the minus strand of NW_020450894.1, from coordinate 2,371,121 downwards.
TTATGCTGCCATCAGCAGTTTTTGCGATGTCAAAAGAATTATTTAAATGCCTCTGTGCCCCGCTTCCTCAGCGGGGAACTACAGTTAATGAGTCTTCTTTTCTCTTGCCCCGTATCCACTTTGCCTGGCTGGATGGCAAGCTCCCGTGCCATGGCACGGCACGCATGCGGTGTCTGCCCTCTGTGCAGACAGCATGGCCCTGAGAAGTGCATAGCAGTTTGGAAAGCAACAGTGAGCCTGCGACAACCCAGGTGCTGCAGGGAATGACGGTGCATCTCGTGGTTAAAATTCAGCTCTCGCATGGCTACCTCAAATTTGGATTTGTACACACAAATCTTTCCTGAAGCAGCCCCTTGCTTTCCTTAGCACAAGTCTTTCTACACTGCTCTTCACTGGCTAAACCTCCCTTGCACTGCGGCAGCCTCCCTGCTATTGCCCACGTGCCATTACTTTCAAGAAGCAGCTGGCTTTTTTGTGCTCCCTTTTCACGTCCTTCTTCCTCCCTCCTGATAAAACCACTGTGCAGCTGAGCCTCATGCCCCCACGGCTACGCTCCTGGTGCTTCCTGTCCTGTCTCTGCAGTGAGAGAGGGCACCTGCTTTCTCCCCGCCACAAACTGAGCTCTGGAGACATCCACTTTTAGCCCTGATGCATCATGCTGCCTCTGCTGATGGCAGAGAGCAAAGACCCCCAGCAGTCCCTACCGCCGTTGTTTGCTCAAACCAGAGAGGTTTCACTAAGCAGCTGTGTGCTGACTGGCAGTGTCAACGGCTGCGTCTGACTGCAAGGGCAGGAGGAGGTGAGAAGACTCGATATTTCCTGCTCACAAAAGAATTTTAATGCCGCACAGTGCCAAGCACATCACCGTACAGCCACCTTGCACTTCATCCACCTTGGGGGTTTGCTACCTTCGGTAATGACTGAGCAGCCTTTTCACCTTCCTGCTCTCTGTTTAGGCCAGGAACAGGCAGGTTATAAATGCTGGTTCTCCAAGTGATGTCACTCTAAATTTGGCACAAATGTGCACATCCTCCAAGTTTCATACAGCCCCAGTGCTTTTGAACTGATTTCTCACTTCCCCAGGTGTTAGCAAAAGGGAAAAGATCAAGGAATTTATGCTAGTAGAGATGAGGTTTTTGACTGAAAATTCCCCCTTCCATTCGTAGCCTTCATTTTGTTCCTAATTGCAGTTGATGGGTTAGCTGGTACCTCCCTGGTAGCAGGAAAGACCCTGTCCTAAGAAAACCTGCAGGGTATTGCTTTATGTCGCTGCAACCCAAAGTCTGTTGCTAACAAACATTCAGCTGAGGAAGAACTATCAGCTATAAAAATGTGCCACGCAGCAGGATATTTTAAGTACATCCTTATATTTAGCTGTCTTGTCTTGAAAAAAATAATTGCTAAATCAGGTAGAAAGAGCCAACACAAGACAATTTTCATATTTAATAACATTCCCAACAAAATAATCATTTTTTTAAAATCTCTTGCCTGAATTTTAAGTGGAAGTTTAACTTCAGTTTAATTAGTTTAAAACTCATTGATTAGCAAAATTTAAATGTTTTACTTTTCTTTTTGATTTACTCTTGCTTTCCCTCTACTAGGACAGTTGAAACCAGTTTTGTCCATACCTCTCTTCATTTCTTGTTATACATTTGGGGTAGCTTTTAAGCCTTTGCATTTGTTACAAATCTCCTGACCTTTGGGTGCTCCACCTGGGACACCTGCAGCCTGACTCTAGTGGGGCATTCAAAACGGTGGAGAAAACATATGTCTAATTCGTCACCGTCGGCAAGAAGAAGCAAGTGAAAGGAGGATGCAATAATATCAAATGAGTGTTGAGCACACCAGATTTCCTGAAGCCTGAGGGGACTCAAGATTGGACGGCCCCAGGGAGTGAGCTGGTGAGACCTGCCATGTGGGTGTTTTTGTCACGTGAGATTTCACTGCCAACACCTTGGGGAGCACTGATGCAGAAGGCAGTAGATGATCTGACTTTCCTCCAGTCTGCCTTGTCTCCTGAGTGTTTCATGCCTGTTAATTTAGACTTCTTGGCCCTCAGTGGCTATCCCAGCACACAGCACACAGCATTTACATCCTTAGGGACAACGAAGCACTGAAAACCAGAAGGAATGTATTTCACGTTAGTGCTTGTTGGTTTATTTACTGGGGAGGAGAGGGGGGAAATTATTTAAATATCTCCATATATTTCAATCCCATCACAGACTTTTACACATTAAGTGATTCCAAAAGGGATTAATGGTGTTAGAGTACACAAAGCTCCCAAAGCTCCAGCAGGAATCCCTTCTGCGATGGACAGAAAACCTCCTCATAAATAGTCAGGCTGAGATACCATTTGTGTTTGTAATATTATTTTATACAGTGTTTCCAGCCAGAAGACATCTAGTCATTATTCTTAGCGTTTTAAAAAGAGCATTTCCAACACCCCATGCCTCTGAAGCCACCCACCTTCCAGTGACGCTCTTTGGCCTTCATCCTTTCATCAGGGCTGGGGGCAGTGAGAGGTGTCCAGCCCCTCTCCTGACATAACCAGACACATCCGTTTAAAACACACAACATGATTCTTTTATTTGTTTAATCAGTTTACATTCCACAATTGACAGTTTACTTATTTGTTTTTTATTTTTTCATGAACAAGTTGTTTAGTTAGTTACCAGACAAGATTTTGATCAATGGAAATACAGAATTCTGTGCCAATTTGGATAAAAACAAATAGAAAAAAACAAATAAAAATAAAAGGAAAATGGAAAGATGTAGCCAGCTTTTCGGCAAAGTCGTGTGATGCTTTCTGTGACTTTTGTCACTTTAAAATTAGAGGGATTTGTCAACTTCCCATATTAGTTCCCTGATCTCAACCCTGCCACTAAAATTATCCTTCAGGGCCACGGTCCTGCAAACACCAGTGCATGCATGTAAACACATGCATGTCTGCAGATTAGCACCTTGCATTAACAGAACAGGAAGTTTGGGTTTGTTTTATGTTTAAACAGCTTCTGTTCATCTCTTCTGCAATAACTTACAAGAAGAAATGGAAAGTACAATACATTTGATAAGATGTAGCATTACTTGTGAAATTAGCCAACACATTCACATCTTGCCAGAACAACCTAATGCAATAGTCATTTATTGTTATTTTATTGTTAGCACCAATGGCCACAGGAGCCACTTTGCTTCTTGCAACAGCACAGGAGTAAGAACCTCACAGTACCTGCCACCCTTGATTACTTCTGACTGCTGGATGTTACTGTACAAAACTAATGAAACTTTGCTGATTGATTGGCTAAAAACTGCTCCACTTGTTTGAGCTACTTCATACAAACTTGACTGCATATATAATTCAAATGTCTTTGACAATGCCAGAAACAAAATCAGAAATGGACCAATTTTTTGATTTTTAAAATATGCTAAAGTTTAATATATTTTAATGTAATTCCCAGTCTAGGAAAGCATTTAGGCATGTGCCTAGCTTTAAGCATGGCAATAACATCATTAATGGAACATTCATGCTTGAAATTAGGCAAGTGCTTGTGTGCTTTGGGGATCAAAGCTTGGTAGCCGTGCTCTGATAAAGTCAGGGTCTCCCGACTGGCCTAATCCTGGCTTTCACATTTACAAGCACTGCACATTTGGAGAAGTCAACTACAGTCTGGATTTTCAAAACAGAAGAGTCCACTTGCAGCTAGCAGAAGTTTTGAGGGGGCAAGGATGAGATTTTAGGCACCAAACCACTAAACATCAGGTCTTTTCTCAGGTTTTCAGCTTCTCATCTTTAAAATGGCTATAATACCTACCTGCCTCAGACAGGTCTGATGTGACTCATATTTTACAAATACAAGCGTGAGACAGGAGTCAGACCTAGAGGAGGCCAGATTGGCCTCCTGGTTCATGAGCAGCATGGTGGGAGTTTGCAAGGCTATGTGATGCTTTAATTTTCAGCTGTGGGATGGCCCTGCATTCTGTGCCCCAATTCCTGCCCATGGCCTGGGATTGCACTTGGTGCCCAAGTGTCCCTGTAGTCCTGTGGGGGGCTGTGCATTGCCCCCCACAGGGTCAGAGCAGTAAGTACAGCTTTCATGAAAAGGCAAGACACTTGTTGGAAGGGAAAGTGGAAAATCATCCAAGCAGAAAAGGATTTAGAAACTGTTACTTAGTCAGCCCCTGTCCTGCGGTAACCCCGGGGCCAACGGGACACACAGGCCCTGTCTTGGGAAGCATGGGCCCTCGCCAAAGTCAGCGCAGAGGGGAAGGACAGTGCATGACTGGGTGCATGGGGCTGTCATAAAGAGTGGCAAGTAAGATGGATTGGGAGACACTCACCCTTTAGAGCCTCACTCCCAAGTAATGTCACACATTGACTTCATCACCTTTTGCACATTGACTTCACCACCTTTTAAAAGGAGGTTTCCTTTGACAGTAAATCTCTGAAAAGCAGACAAAACCCTCATGGGAACAGTGAACTCTACAGCTAAAAGGACAACCCTCGAGAGTCCTAGGACCTTCCCCATCCTTCTTAGGGAAGGAAGAAGGGAGGGCAATGATGACATTTTAGAAAAATTCTCAAAAGTCTTACAGAAAATGGTCCTGCATCCTTAGACTTGATTTATTCTCAAGCCCCTCCTCACTTCCCAAGTTCACTCATAAAGCCTTTATTTCATTTTCACAGAGAACTTGAGTATCAAAGCAGTCACATATGCAAGTGTCAGTATTGAAATGGGACTCAGGAAAAAAGTGTTTATAGGAAGCATCTCTATATTCTCACACAGAAAAGGAAAAAGGAGAAAGAGAGAGATCCATACATGACTGCTCAAAAAAGGGAAAAAGAAAACAGGAGAGGAATATCAGGATGAAACAGTATTGTTTGGACAAGGAAGTACTGCACTAAAAAATATTTCATCTCTGGAACTCAGTTTTATCTGCCACTTTCTAGCAAAAGTCATTCTCCAAGTATTGGAACACAATATTAATTCTTTACTTTTTAGGTCCTGCAGGTCATCTGAAGTGCCTCTTGCCATAACCTTAACAGTGTTTTAAAAAATAAAGTTGTTCTGAGAGATGGGTGAGGACTCTCAAGTCACTGACTTAACTTTAGCTGTGGAAATAAATAGTAGTGACCATATGGTGCCACAATAGCTGAAGTTCACTTAGCCCCAGAGTTTTCAGAAATCAGTTTAATTCTTTCACTCCTCTGACTGTGTTTGCTTTATTCACATATAATATGGACGTATAATATGGGAATATACAAGAGCTTCAAAGTTCTCGTGCTGGATTAAATTGCTGGTCCTTCTAGACCATTGTGGTATCAATATGCAATTCCAGATTCTGTGTCTGAGTGAGTACTAGAAGGAGACCTATCATCAGCATTGTCAGAATAGTTTTCTAAATAATACAATCGTAGTCCATTCCCTTATTGAGTTCAGGTTCAGTTTTTCTGAGGAAAACTATAACCCCAACAATAAGGGATGAAATTGCCATCTCTTTAATCTCCATGTAAATTGTAAAGCAGTTATTAAGAATGAAAAAACCCCCAAATATGCAGCTACTCAAACTGCACGTCAGAGGGGAATTTTTCAATTCTTACTGCCAGCTAGATGACTTTTTTCAGGCCAGTTTGTGGCTGGAACAAGAAAGTAACCTTCAAATAGGTTAGCTATTCGAACTATTAGGACATAAATTCACTCTGGACTGCTTCAGCAGTGCCCCAGGACTGGCAGCGAAGTGTGAAGAGTTCAGGTGGACCAGATCCAGACCAAGACAGCTCTGACCATGCGGTCTGTGGGTGGAGACCACCATGAGTAACCCACCTCAAACGCTATTTCTAGGGATTGGGGCAAGCCCTACCCCTCACAGTCACATTGCAGTGTGGGAGGGAAGGGCTGCCATCAACATCTACTTTTGCTCCAAAGCTCTTCCATGATTAACACTTGCCTGTGGCTTGCCAGGCTAGGCGGTGAGTCTGAAGCACAGTGCTGCAGTTGATGTCCGTATTGATGCTTTTCTGTGCTTGGTCCCTGATTCATCCTGCCAGACTTTAAGATCTTCACCATGTTGCCCAAGATAGGTGAGTGGTCCCTCTACGGAGGGAGAGGAAACTCCTGAAGCTGACTTAAATCTCAGGTTAACTGATTCACCATCTAGAAGCAACTGTCTGTCTTTATTAGCTATACAAGAAATCAAGGGAGATGAGCCCATTAACACAGACAGCTCAGTTAAGTACCTAAGGTTAATGGGGATGAATTCAGGTCAGAAAATCAAGGCCTTTGCGTAGTTTGACTTCATCCACACACACACATCACAAACATATGCCTAGTGCATAGAGCATCCACACAAAGAGCTTCTTAATAAAGGATAAATGAGTCTATTTAGAGAGCTAATGTGAGATGGAAATTCTGACATGGCTTTTTCAGTCTGTTTCTCTTCCTTAGAAAAGCCCTTAAAACCCAGTCCTGTGACTGGATATATGTGTGTGGATGTGTGTGCCACTGACTTTTGTGTGGTACCCCTCCTAGGCTGGTGCAATGGCAGAACTGCGATTTTCCTGGGAAATAATAATTTTTATTTCGTTTTCATTTAAATATGAGATATATGAGGACTGTGAAAAAGGAACAGTCCTTTGCCTGAAATTCTGTACAACAGTCTCGGGTTATTTCAGGCAATCATGAATCTATGGACATTTTTCATAAATTTACATATATATACATATATATACATGTATACATGTATATGTGTATCTGCCTATGGGCTAGATTTATCACTGCATTATTCCAGCTACATACAAATATAATGGTTGTTTTTTGCAGACAGATTGGCATGAAGCTGGAGTGACTTTGCAGTGACTCTGTTCCAGTGTCTGTGGAAAAGATCCTTAAGTGGGCTGATACACGAGTACAGCCCCCTTCCCTAACTCCCCTCATCACATATACACATAAATAGGGCCAAATCTCACAGCTGTTAATGAGGCAAATTTCCCATTGATTCTAATCAGTTGCAATCAAAGGGACTTTTACTTGAGAAAGAACTGAAAGTTCAAGCCCATTTTTTAGGTACAGATTACAGCTTTGAAAGTTGTAAAGTCTGACATACTAGACCTCAAAATGTTCTAAAATAATTTAAGTTACTGCAGAAATATATCTTCAAAAGTCCCCAAATCTGCTATTTTATATAAGTATGGGGATTTTTTTTTTTTTTTTTTGCAAAAGATCAAACAATTAATACATGAATATAAACACTTAAGTGATGGAGATTGCTGGGTAAAAATAGTAAGAGTTTAAATTAGATGTCTGTGATTATTGTTGGTGCCCAGGAGTTATAAATAATTCAATACACTCTTACTGAATAAGACTGCACTTTTATTTTGTTGTTCTGATTATCTGAACTTTTTTGTTACGATCTATATTGTTAATGAAAAATTCTTCATAAAAAATGCAGCCTTATGCTCTACAGTCAGATGAAAACTATTTTTGAGATAAAATGTCACAAAAGCTTAAGCAAATTAGGAACATACATGTTTTTTTAAAAATTCTGTAGGCACCAAAGGCATTTAGTGTTTTACTCCTATTCTGTGTCTAAACAGGAATTAGATGCCTAGGCTTTTTTGTGCACCTGGTCCCAGGACACTATGTCTAACCTGGTTCATACTTTTTAGTGTTTAAATCACTTTGAAACTGGGGCAAAACCCACAGGTCAAACAGCTTTTTGAAGACTTTATCTGATCTGCTGCAGAATGGCTATTGGGTATTTCTGCCCAGCTGGCAATCTAACAAGGCCGCTTTAAGGCAGGACTTTTACAGGGAGACTTCTGAGCTCTGTTGCCGCCGGGACAGCTCAGTGCCACTGGGATGGGAAGGTCCCTCCTGCGCCGAGCAACATGAATTGCAGGTCTTGGCGCTGCCACCAGCCCACGTCAGCCCCCCGCAGAGGACAGAAGACTGGGCCGTGTGCTGGCGTGGTGCTGCCTCTCCAGACAGCGGGATTTTTACATCAAGGGATCATAAAAGTTTCCGCATTGGAGCTGATATGGGCAATTTCTCCTCTTGTGACTAATGTAACAAAAGCTGGCCATCTGTGTCAGCCTTTCAGTCCTGGAGAAACACCTTGTAAGAGCTGGTTGCAAGAAGCTCTGCGAGCATCTGTGAATACCAAGATTGTCCTTCTGACGGGCTTTCCATTAGCCTTACGTGCTCAGAAAGTGACTCCCATTTGTATCACACAAGCAGTTAGTACCAGGGTCTGTGGCACTAGAAGGTAGTAAGGACTTGTGGACGCAACTGCATTTTTAGAGGTAGAATTGATAGCTCAGGCCTGACTGGATGCAGAAGTAGTTATGCAGAAACCCTGTATTTAAGAGCACTGAGAGTCAGCTCTGGAGAGTCTTGCTGCAGCGGCTCGAGATGTTATTGCCCTGAACTGTTCGCCCCCTCCTTTTTTGCTGGCTGTATCTGCCCAAAGGTAGAACAGGTGGAAAGAAACACATATCTGTGTCTCACCTGTTCCTTTCCCTGCATCTCTGGGATGACGTTATGAGGAATGAGTCCAATACTGGCAACTCTTTCGTAAATGTCCAAATACATTTTAGTGGGGAATACCCAATTCATCCCAATTCTGTCATGCTTCCCCACTTCCCTTCAGCAGACAGTTTGAGTGTGATTGGCCCACCACGCACATCAGCCTAGCACAGATGGCATCTGAATTGCATTGCAACTCCTGAGTTAGGTACAAAAGAATAGAAAACAAACTATTATGCTGCATCCTGCCTTGTAGTTTCTCTCTTTATAGTACACATATTTACAGGATATTAGCACCCACACCACATGGGAGGGTTGTGTGTATGTGTTTAAGGAAGGAGGGGAGTGAGGGTGTTGATGTATATAAACCCTACACCTGAAAACTTTTGAAGTTGTTTTCTGCCGCTCTGCAGGAGCGTTCATCAGTAAAAGAAAAATATAAAAATACAGTGCTAGAAGAGACTGACAATACAAGACACTGATGCTGTGGGCGTCATTGGATCGTCCTCACATAACTCTGCCAAGGCCCATCAATGCTGACCTATAGCAATCGCTGCTGTTTTTTTTTTCACTCCCCCACCTTCCCCTGGAGATAACCTATCTGTGTCTCCATTATTTTCATTCCAAGTCTTTCCTGAGCAAGGAAGGACAATTGATCTGCACTTCTGGAGGGCTTTACTAAAGGTGACTAGCATTTCATTTCCCTCTTGTGGCTTATATCAAGGCAGTCATCTAGGCTCTTTCTCCAAGTTAAATCCTAAAGATGTGCAAGGCATACTGCAGTTAAACTGACAGCATCATATCAGGCTCCAGTTCTCCCACTGATGTCAACAGGAAGCTTGTCAAAGTCCATTGGCACCAGGAGTAGGTTGCTTTTTTTATAAAGTGTTGCAATCTATAGCTATGGCTCTGAAGAAGGCTAGCAGATTGGGTATTAGTGATTATTGGGGGCAGTTGGGCAGACAGGATGGAAATCATAGATCAGAAAAAAGAAAAGTTAAAATGATATCTGATGACTGTCTCTTTCTAGAGCTAAACATTAGATGTCCCGAATATGTGAGCATGCATTCCATTTTCATTTCCAACCAGGACAGGACTAAAATATTTCAAGAGATGGTGTTTTCTGAGGCACCTGAGGCACCTGATCCAAAATTCACCAGAGCCAAGTTTAAGCTGTCTGTGGACTTCAACAAAATTTGGATCAGGCACATTATCTTCCTGGCTATTACTAGAAACTGTGGGGCTGGAAGTTTTGAGCTAAGTCCTGTTTTTATGAGATTTCCAGCTCAGACTGGCAGAATCAAGAGTTTACAGATAGTCTGGAGTTTGCAATCAAACCCTAGGCTTGTTTGAAACTCAGCTCCTGACCTTGAGGATTTATCCATCACTAATCTTTACATGCTGTTTGGACTTCATGCACTGTTTTTACTCTTTGTCTCACTCGTGCCTGGCAATTGTTCAGAGCTGTCTCGGTTTTTCACCTTGAAAGAGTGCCAAATCTAGGGACAAGGAAATCTAGTGTTGGTAGACAGGGCTGGTTTGTGTGAATGTGCCTGAGCACTCCTATAGCCCTTGTAGGCCTATGTAGAGACACACAGAAGAAAGAGCTCAAATAATGTATGTCTTTATTTAAGCTATACTTGGTAACGTTATTTCCTCTCCATTTCACTCCTGGCAGTTAGCTTGGCACTCAAGAATTAAGGACAGATTACAGTTATTTTCTTCTGAGCTCTGCTTATCAGTGGGGCTCCAGGGATGAGCCAGATTCAGAGGTGCTGCATGGCGGGTAAATGAACAGCCAGGGAGACATGGTCTTCCAGTAATGCCTGGGACATGTAAGATATCCCCTGCATATCAATCCTCTCCCTCACCAATGTTGTTTTATTCATCATCCAATGAACCACACAGCTAACATGCCATAGCTAAAAGTGGTCCCAAATGACTTGCACCTACAGGAAAGCAGAATACCTGCGCTCTCATGATTCTCTCCTGGGAGGATGAGGGTCCTCTGTTTAGAGGACTGTGAGGTTTTCCTTCCTTTCATTTGTTACTGCTGTTGGAATAACATTAAAAAAAAAGAGAGTATTTTTTCAAAAGCAATATTTCAAAGAAATTGCTCTGGTCACTTGTGGTTTGTGATCCACTTGTGAATGTCCCTGGGGAATGAAAAAAAAACACTCCTAGAAATATAACTTGAGGGACTGTACTATTTAGATCAGGGTAGATCAGTTGTGTGTTTGCAGAGAGGGAGAAGGGAGAGATGGTATATACAGGTGGCCAGAATGAGTCAGGAATTTTAACACACGAACAGCTTTATCTTGAAGAAAGTGGCATATACAGTACATAAGATACAGAGCACATGGATTTCTGTCATGTAGCCCCCTCACATATACAACGCCCCTGGCAGGGATGGACAGCAGAACCCCCTTGCAGCTAACTGACTGTAGTCACAGGACAACTTCACTATACAGTAACTGGAGATTCACTATAAATAAAACTTCAGTCTGCACCTTGCAGTGCATTGAGCCAATTCAGCCTGCTTCACTGGGATTGGCATTTCATGAAGTCTGCGTTCACCACAGGCGAGTTCCTCTGTGGGTTGTGGGAACATAGAAATGTGCTGTCTCAAGGATGCAACATGAAAGGCCACATGTGCAAGGGAGCTGAGCAAATATGGACCCCGGCATTGTCAGCCCTCCAGAGCCAGAGTCTGGATGCCCATGGACACATCAGGCTAGGACAAGAGCGTCACATTATCTACGCAGACAGGGTAGGAAAAGAAGAACAGGGCGCCGACTCTGCAGGAAGCTGAACATTATCCAGCAAAGCACATTCTTAACTTTAAGCATATGAATAGTCTGCTGAGGTTCACGGGATTAGTCACATGCTCGAAGTAAAGCACACGCTTAAACACTTCACCAGATCAGATCTGAGGGACAGGGTCAAGCCCCTTAATGCTTGGGATCACAGCTAACAAATTTCTAACTACTGCTCAAACTAGAAACCAGACACTAGTCAAAAAGCTTGAATCTGTATTCAGAAACATATTTCAAAGCCTTCCAAAAATGCAGAAATGCAAGACTAGATGGGATTCAGCTTTGGCTCAGGATAGACTGAGACACTAGGCATTAAAAATTTGGATCTGGATGCATTTTGAATCCACCCTGTTGTAAAGATCAGTCTGAGGCAAGAGAAAGCATAGGAGGGGTCTGAGCCCAGTTTGCAAATAATGCAGCGCTCTCAGGCTCCTTCCAGGTCTGCAAGCGGGACAGAGGGAATTTGGAATATTTCTGGGGGGTTGCATGCATTTCAGGGGAAGATGAGAGAACTGTTGTTTGGACAAATGGTTCCTTTTGGGAGCCAGTTTGACATTAAGATTATGTAATCATCTGCTACTTCAAACACTTATGCCCCTAGCTTCAGACCCACTCATGTTCCCACACAGGCCTTGGAGAACGTATATTATAGCGAATAGAAAATCACAGAACTGGGCTAAAGATCCAGAGTTAACACTTCTCTATTGTAAAGAAAAATGACCGTAATCCCCTTCCACCATCACCACACACAGACAAACACACAAGCTCATATACAATTTGTAAACCAACATCTTTGGAGAATACTTCATTGAGGCAGAACTATTTTCATGCCAGCTGTGGAAAGAAAAGACTTGAGAGTCCATGAAACAGCAAAATGATTTCCATTTAAATCTTACTGCCATACCTATTCCAAAACTATATCTGTAAAACAATACACCCCATGAGTTGCCATAGATCACACATGACTATACATTGTCACGTTAGCTGTCATATTGCTTTCCATGCCACGAGATTTCATGGTGGACTCCAGATAGATACCTCTGTGCCCTTTAGCTTACATAGGTCTCTTCAGATATAAGTATTCATGTGAAACATCTTTCCTATCACACTCAAAACTGCAGAGGAAGAAGAAAGCCAAAGATGTTTCAATGAAACAACTGTCATTTTTCTAAAGAGTTAATATCTTCATGAGAACTTGCTTTTTTTCAAAATTTTTCATACTTTGAAAAATTTCAGTAATTTTTTTTAGATTTTTTTTTTCATTTTTTAGTTATTAGTTTACTGCTTTCAGCTTTCATTTAGCTTTCCAAGAACTGTTCTTATTTTAATTTCCTTCTTCTGACCAATGGCAACTCATCAACCTCCTTTCCTGGTAGGCACTTGCACATTCAAACAGTTTCAAAGCTTTTCAAAATCACTGTATTTGAAAACATTGCCAAAAAAAAAAAAAAGAGAGAGAGAGAGAGAGAGAGAGAGAAACCAATCTACTTAAAAAGGAAGGATCTTCGAAAGGCTTCAGTTTTCAATATGAATAAATAAATACTTTCTCCAGTAAGATCTAATGGAGAATGAAATTACAAAACTTCAGTTGCCAGGGGTGGAATTTCAGTGGCTACAACACTGACTTGGCAGCTGGCATTGGCATGTTTTGGGAATTTGTAAACCAGCCAAAGGAAAAGCCAAGTAGTTGAGCAAGAATAAAAGAAAACCAAATTACCCTACTCTGAAATGCCCTCTAGAATCTTATTTCTTTGGGCACAATTGATAAAGCAACACCATCACATCATCACACAAGTTGTAACGGGGAGGGGAAGCAGAGCTGGAAGGTGGAGTGGCTGGCTATGCAATTGTATTGCATAACAACTATTTGCTAGTTGTTGGGGTTTTGTTTGTTTGTTTGTTTTTTTTAACAGGGCAAAATACTGTTTCTCACCAGCTGTGTAAATGGCATGATTTCTGTGCAGCAGACACTGCTTCAACGGTTTGCCTCCTCTCCCAGTCAGTTTTGTGTAGATGCAGGGGATGATTTTTATTGACTATCGCAGACTGGTGGCATGGGAGCTATCGTGTGTAAGAAACAATTGCTGGAACTATCCCTGAATTAACAGCATGTTGGGTTGGGGTTTGGGGGACTTTTTTTTTTTTTTGCCCTGTCTCCCTTTGCCTGTACAGCTGTCAGTGGTACCATTGCTCCTGCACATGACTGTTCAGTAGTCGCCTCTTCAGACCCACTTTGGTTGCACCCTTGGCACTTTCTCCCCACCTTCTCCTGAGCCACAGTTCCACTGTAAGGAACTGCTGCCCTGACAGGTGAAATGCTTTGCTTCCCTTAATGCCTTTCACCTCCCTATAGAGACATAGCTGTTCTGGGACCTCCTAAACAATGCGAAGAGCAGAGTTAAAAGAAAAGGAGACAATGGGAAGAGGAGTAGCAGGAAGAAGAGAAAAAACAAAAAAAGAGAGAGTCTCATTGGCGGAGTCGCAATTATATCATACAACACTTCAGCTCATGGGAAATGCATCTCCATTCTCTGCACCTGACCCTTTCTTTTCCACGTGTACAGACAGTTCTCCCAGATGGAGAGTGTCCAATAAACCAGGGCAGTTTCCAAAGACAAGATGTGGGAAGATCTTATTTGGCATACATGAACACAACACGGGGCGTCTCTTATTTCTCCCTCACATTGATTAGCTCCCCTTTTGTCCTCGGCAATGGCTTTTGCCCAGTTGTTTTAAATATCCAAAATGGAAACTCAGTCAAATCCCACTCCAATAAATACCCAGGAAGAACAACTGCCAGGGCTCCCCCCACCTCCCTGGTCGGTCTTCCCTTGGATCCACCATCCTGAGCTCTCAGTTGCTCCATGAATATAAAAAATATTCCAGAAATCCACAAAAGGAGACATGCTGTCTCAGAACTGACAGTTTCCTCACGCTTCTGCAGTTGTGGTGCTTCAGTCTTGGGCCACAAACACGGCATGGATGGTTTAGTGGACAATCACATTGCAAGGTTTAAAATTTTTCTTTTTCTTAAAAAAAAAAAGAAGAGAAAAGAAGAAGAGGGAAGAAAGAGTTATACACACATGTATCACAGCGTTTTCAAAAGGCCTTCTACTGCATTTACATTAGCAGTTCAGCCTCAGTTGTAAGCCTGGATGTAAGGCAGCTGGAAGATTAAAACCGCATTGTTGGAGAGTCTGCTGAAATGTCCTCATGGGTTTATTTTTGTTGTTGTTTTCTTTTTTATCCCATTAGATCCTTTTCTTATTTTCATTTGTTTGCTTCTTCTAAAGTTTGGCAGGTAAATAGAAAATGCTTTTTTCTTTTTCCCCATGTGTTCTGTCCATTTAAGCAGGAAAAAAAAATAAAACCAACAACAGGTCAGGCTTCTCTCATTTTGTTTTAAGAAAGAAAAAGAAAATGGGTGGTTTTCTGATAATGGCCTCGAGGAGGTACATTCTAGAGGTGGCTCAAATGCTCGATTTATTTCTTTGCTTGCTGTTTGCATTTTTCTTTCTGGTGGCAATGACCGGCTTTTTGCTCCCCCCACCCTCCATGTCCTGTACAGATTCTGGTTCCAGATCCCCCACATGGACCCCCTTTTTCCCTTTCCAAGTGGCAGTAGACAGGTGCAACGGTATGTTCATTTGACCTTTAAATTATGATGCTGAAATTATGAGTTGGATGGAAGAGCCATGTGAGAGAAAAGCTTTCCCATCTCTGTGAGAAAGAACGAAGCAACACAGAGTCCGGTGGAGATGTGAGTGCCATGTGGACTCAGCTCTACCTTGGCACTGGCATTAATTTGAGATTATATATATATATATATATATATATATATATAAAATTATATATACATATATATGCATGTATAGGTATACATAGACATATATATGTGTGTGTGTGTGTGTGTGTGTGTGTGTGTGTATTTGTTTGTTTGCTATTCGTTTTAGCACACTGTCCCATTCTCAGGTCTAGATTTGGGGCAGTTGGTCCTGGGGACAGGTTGGACAGAAGGGGCCAGAGTGCAGAAGAAGCCAGAGATAAGAGTGAGGCCCAGGCCCCCCCATGCACAAAACATAGACCAGCCATAGCCATGGCTGATGTCGTCAGGAAGTCCGTACAGGTAGCGGGGGTAGCGGGAGAGCTCGAAGTTGATTCCAGCCACACACGTGCACAGTGAAATGATGCAGAAGGTTCCTGGAGAAGAACGGGAAAGGGGGAAGGAGGGAGGAGAAAAAGAAAGAAAAGTTAGAAAGATAGAAATACCGCTCTCCCAGTTGTGTGAAAAGAGTTGGTACAATAGGTAAGGAAATACCTAAAGGAAGATGTTCATATAGAAAGCGGTTTGGTCTAGCAGCACCCCGGGGAAAGAATTGAGTGCCACCAGTGATCTGATCCTGAATCTGTGTGGAGAACTTTAACAGGAACGCTTTTGTCATTATGAGCACTTCCTTGGGAGCCAGAATGCTTCATGAAACCATTGGTTTTACTGGAACTTTGCTTTAGACAAACATGGAAACAAATGTCATGTTTCAACATTTTTTGGCAAAAAACTTGAATTTTCCTTTAATTTCAGTTTTTCAACAATGCATTGTACAGAAGAAAATATTACAAAATACTTGACATATTCTGGTTTTGTTGAAGCATACATTTCAAACGACTTGGAGAGCTTTTTTTCAGACTTTTTTCTTACATCAAAATCGAAAATCTTTTGACATATCCCTCCTTTTTAAATGCCAATGTCAAAATCTTAAATCTTAAATCCCTCAAAACCCTCAGATTCTACCCTCTGCATAACTCTATTCCCAACCCAGATGCCCTCCTCAGTATTGTGAAAATCTCCAAAATATCCTGTTTCTGTTTTCCATCTCAGCAGAAACACTTCATGTGTTCCTGAGGACACTGTGAGGACAGGCTTCATAACTCTGCCCAGTGGCATTATGGAAAGTCACAAGTATCAGATTAGGCCAAACCTTAGTCAGCCCAAATGAGTCTAATTTTCATCTCTGGTGCTCAAGTTCATCATTAAGTTAAACTCAGAGCTCCTGAAGTTTCACGGTTGCCTCTTATACACTGAATAATAGACAGTTACAGACTCTAGACACCTGTTTCAAGAGATAAGAACTAAAATCAACGTGAAGTTGATGGCCTATTTTCCTCTCTAATCCCTCTCTACCTGGGCCTCCCTGAATTGTCCAAAATGCCTTGGGCACAGTGCGCAACCCGCAGCACACGGAGACCCAGGTACACACACGGCATTGCCGGTGTGCTGGCCTGCTAGTCATGCACAGATCAACAGTGCGTTACCTGTGCAGCATGTCCTGCATTAGACCTCTGTTCATGAGCAGCTGGTGGCCAGGTATCTCCTAGGCTTCCTGGCCCTATCCTTCAGACAGTGCAATCCCCCAAAGCAGTCGCAGCCATCCTGTTTTTAGTATCAAGCTCTTTTTTTCTGACACCTTTGCCTCCTTCTGCCTCTTCTTGTCCTTGCTCCTGCTTCTTCCCTGAACCTCTTTTTCTTTTGTTTCTCTGCTGCTTTGCTCTTTTTTGTTGTGGCTGAATTAAAGAAATGGATTTTACGCAATCTGCTCTGAAGACACAAATAAGATTGTGTGGCGAATTTTCCTGGCGTTAGGCTCAGAATCTGGGGCCGTTTGGAGGAACATACATTTGGTCCAGAAATGTGTGGACTTCCTACTATACCCACGTCCTTTGTTTAGCAGGCACATCATAAAAAATTGGGATCTTCAAGCAAATCTCTATCACAGACCTGCTGTGAGACCACCGTCAAGTTATTCTCTCTGTTTCTCCTCTGACCACTGTCTTCCTTGTCTATTTGGACTATCATTCCTCTGTGTGTTTGTAGAGTGCCACCTGCAGATATTCTCTGTTGCAAAGGACAGGGAATATGGGAACTCTGGATGCCTCCCCTAATGCTATAATATAGTTCTGCATGGCCCAGGCTATTCATAAATACTCATATTAGGATAATGCCCCAGGATACCAGTCAGGACCAGAGAGCTGCTGCAGTAGGTGCTATAGCTATATAAATAAAGACTGCACAGACCAGCACCCAGTTAATCTATAATCAATGCTCTAGACTTTTGAAACTGCCTTGTGAGATCCTGGGCTCGGGATCTGTCTTCAGAAAAGTCCTACAACATTTCAAAGTATAGTGCAGGAGGAATGGAGGGCCTCCCTCCCACAGTCCCGTACTCAGAAATCAGGCTGTTTGATTACAAATCACGATCCCCCTTCTATGTTTTACTCTGTCATTTAGGTTATCCAATAACATGAAGCTGTCTAGCAAGAACATAATTGTTCCTCTGAGACATGTCAACAAGTCTAGTACATCGTGAGATTGGGAGAAAAGGATCCATCAGAGTCACTGTGCTCTAAACCAAGCTTCGTGGCTTGCTTCAAAGGGCTGTGGTTAGAAAATGATGTGAAAGGCCTTTCTTTGCTAGTGTGAACGTGATAATTTCAGCTCTCAGAGAAACATAAAATTGTTAAGAGAGGTGGGTGGGAAAATCTGTGCGGCCAGACAGAAGCTGTATTTGCTAAGTACAAAAGTGAAGAAAATAACTTCAGATTTCAAATACTCCTTGTGTTTCCATGCTTTGTCTTGCCTATTTTGATTCTAAGCTCTTCAGCGCAAGGAGTGTTGCTTACTCTTTCTGTTTGTACAGTGCCAATACACTGGCACTCCACCTTGCTGGGAGTGTTCTGCCCCTTAACAAGTGAACAATAATGAAGACTGAAAAACAACAGTAGAGGCTAAAACGAATCACGAGCATGAAACTTCTTTAAAAAGAGGCTGCTCCTGTCCTGCCACTTAGCTGGAGAATGTGCTAATCCCAGGATGATAAATACTGAGAGTCATGCATAGCATTAGAGGATACATAGCATGGATCCCGGCCACTTCACCCCCTGGGCTTCTGCAGGATGTCTCATACTGCGTTATGGGCACAGGTTTATCACCCTCCCTAGTACTATATATGAGAGACACAAAAAATGCCATTTTATGCCACCTAGAGGAATCTTTATGGCCATTACATGAATTCCATGTGCTGTTTGTATTTAAACAAGAAAGGAAGCTCCCACTTGTAGTTAATCTGGCCTCTCACCATGACAATTACTGATAAAAACTGAATGCTTTTGCCACCTTATGACTATTTGGTAGCTTTTCCTAATGAATTGGCAATTGTGACACAAAAGATCATTCTGCCAAATGATACAATTGTTGGCCATCAAGGCGAAAGAGCCGTGGGTGGAAGGGGCCCAGAGACTGAACTAGCCCTTGGAAATACAGCCTCTCCTAGTCTGGGTAAGACACTTAGCTGGGATGGCCTGAGGAAGCATGGTGGTGTTTTTGTCCATGGCACAGCCTGCACTATGGACATGACACTTCTGGAGCCCCAGGATTGTAGCATATTCTGAATATCCCCAATCCTGAGATTCTTCTTCTCCAGAAAAAGAACTGAACCATCAAAAGTTTTCCGGGTAGGTTCTTGCAGTCAGTGATGCACTCCCATTATATGTGTACTGGTGAGCCAGATCCCTGGGCAGCAGCAGCAATACAAACTTTTATCTGTTTGTCAAAAGTGCATTCCATAACCCTTTCCTAACCAGCCAACCGGACCTGATCACTGGTGAGCTGAGGCTTGACGCTTGCTCCCTGGTATTGGCACACACAATATGAATGACAGGCAGCAATAAGAGCTCACCAGGGATGTGCTGGTATGTGAACTGGATGGGGGAGATAAAGACCATCTCCTCCAGGACTTGGGAAGAGCAGAATACCCTAAGTTCCTTGTGACCGGATTTGTGTGTTGCCATCCTAAGTGAAATACTACCTCGACCTCCCCATCAGACAGTAGCCCTTCCTCTCTGTCTGGTCTTGAAAATGCCTGTCTTGCTAAAGGACCGATGATCAACAACAATAGCTTGGAGCACTTGAGCTATTAAATATCTCTCAGTTATCTTATGCTTTCCCTTGTTAAATGTTACGGAAGAAGAAAATTAAACATTATACTGAACATATCTTCCACTTAGACTGGAAGCTTGTTAGGGCAGAGAGGATCTTTTTTTGCTCTATGTAACGTCTACAACATTGGCTTCCTTTTATCTCAGTCCTTTAGCTGCCCCAGCACTACAAATGACAAATACTAGCTATATCACTTTGTCCCCTAGCACAAGACTACACAGAGGATGGTCAGGTTAGTAGCAGCTATGGAGAAGGGCATCTGGTGAGCTGAGCTCACGCCTTATGAGTCCACATAGGCCTCCCTCATTTTGGAGGCTAGACAGCGCAGAGGCAGGGCTCTGGCTCGCTGGCAGCTGGATGCAGCTGGGGTGGGCAGAGCTGCTCCTGCCACAGGGGCCAGCCCCTGCCTTTCAGCCAGGGCACGGGGCAATGCGCTGGGCTGCTCACAGGCCACCACTCCTGCCATCCTTGCTGCAGGGGCAGGCACGCGCAGAGCGGGGGCGGCTGGGAAAGGTAACGTCATCGCTGGTCAAGGCTTAAATCAACAAGGGCTATGAGTAAGAGCCCTTTGCTATAGCTATTTTTATGCATGACAGTATCAAGCAGAGCTGTGGGCCTCTGCTGCTAGGATTTTTTTTTTTCGGTAGTCACCCCTTTCCTTTCTGATCAGCCTGGCTAGAAAGCCTCCGTTCACAGCTTGTCAGGTCTCCCCTCCAGGGCAGAACAGGAGTGTTCGCAAATGAATTGGTTATGCTGAACTGATTTAAATACGGGCAGACCCAGACCATCCATAAGGAATATCTTTGAACGTCCCCTCACTCTCATGCCTCCACAAACCATTTCAGATGCTAGGCCCTTCACCCACGGCCCCTGGCCCAGCTTCCGCAGCGATACAGCCTGCAGGATTTCACAGGCTTTGAGTGGTTTTGCGAGGCAAGAACGACTGCCTTTCTCAGACACACTGCAAGCAAAGGTCTGCCTTCCTCCACGCCTCTCTCCATGCCGGTGAGCACGCTGTTGGTCCTAACCGCGTCCCTGCGGGACGGGGTGCACCCTGCGGCCGCCGGCATGGCTCTTTCCCCAGCCTGGGGAGCGGGAGCCAGGCACAAAGCCCCTCGTGGTGCTGGCAGGCGAACAGACCCCTCCAGCAGGAACATCATCCAAACATCCTTGTCTCCCCTGTTGGCGGCAGAGGAGGCGGTGGACGGTGCAGTCGCGTTCACCCTTTCAGCGGAAAGGTGCTGTCCCCTCCACCACAGTATGGCCATAAGAGCACTCCCACTCTTTAG
Source organism: Apteryx rowi (assembly GCF_003343035.1). NCBI lineage: Eukaryota > Metazoa > Chordata > Aves > Apterygiformes > Apterygidae > Apteryx > Apteryx rowi. Next base: position 2,350,507 of record NW_020450894.1, on the reverse strand, counting down.
ACCACCGGCGAAGGCGATTTTGGCTAACTGCTTTTCTGGGTGTGGAAATGTCTGAGGTCACTCATGTGGTCAGCCATTGCGTCATGTCTGGAGGGGCAAGAACATCTTAATTTATAGTAATCCCCCTGACTACCTCTTCAGGGAGAGAAACGAAAGAAAAAGTAGTGTTTGGTGGATCTCCTCACCTTAAAGAGATGCCATCAACTTGAAGTCAAGGGAAATCCAAAAAGCAGAAATTAAAATGTTCCCGGCGCTAAGCCTGCCTCTGAGACTCCTGGCTCTGTGGCAGTACAAGTCATTTTTCTTGTTATTTAGAAAACATTTGTGTCTGATTGAAAGACACGTATTATCTCCCTTTCCCCAACAACAGGCAGAAATGACTCATGAACTAACTGTGCTGTCAGATGTAGAAAGTAAACAAACCAAAAAAACAGATTCTTTCTCCTTCTGTTTTTTGCAGAGACAGAAATGTCAGGTATTACTTATAAACACTAGTAGATAAAAAGAAACACGAAGGTATGGATTTTAAGATGTCCTCTGAAACCAAGCAGTTCTCAAATAAATGCAAGTCTCCTCCTTTTAAAGCATTTCTAGTGGCTGCCATTGATGGTAATTTGTGGCTACTAATTTCTTCGGAAAGAATGCTATTTATTTAATTATCATCAATTTTTTTTATCATATGGTTGTAGAAAAAAACATATCGTGAGTGAAGCAACGTTATTTTCAGTTTCTCTCTACCCTACCAGCTTTTATTGCTTTCAAGGTACATCAAACAAACAAACAAAATGAGGTCTGATCCTAAAGTGAAGAGTGTACCATTAGCTATTTAAATTATATCACAATCATATGAAATTATTAAAGAATAAACCAAAATCTTTCCCAACTCAGTGATGACAAAAGCCTTTTGGATGGAGCAGCTTTGCAGTAAACTCCTTCTGTGCATGGATTAAATGACTCAGCAGCACACAGCTCTTGAGAACACATTATTGCTCTGTGCATACATGCACAGAATATAAATTATTACTTAATTATATACCATTACAGCAGCTTGCAGCATCATTGATAGGTTGCAGAATAGCAAGGGAAATTTGCCCTTATAAAAAAGCGGAGATGGAAGGAGAAGTCTGACTGGGTGATGGAGATTCTGTGCTGTGTCCTGATGAGACCATAAATCCACCTAGGCTGGAATTTAATACATTTCTTTTTAATACTAAGAACCAGAGTAAAAAGCAGGGTCTATAGCCATGCTATGCTATTGTATTCTAGCCACTGCCAGAATGCTGTTTGCATTTGGCCTTCTATCCCAAAATATACCCATGGCATCCATACCACCTCAGAGGTGGACACCCTGCTCTGTATTACTTCAGCAATGATGCTTATCTATTGAATTACAGCTGCACAAGCTGCAATATGTTATGGCATCAGAGATATCCCCTGTCACAACCGCAAATACTTAACAAGCGAGATCCTTAGGCTCATGTAAATCAGCATAATAGATGCAACAATATTACAGCAGTTACGGGATGATCTTCAGTTTACAATGCTGGAACAATTGACAGCCACAAGGTACATTGCACGTTACAGTACCCTCCACATTTGCACATGGTGGCACTTCTGTTACCATATTCCACAGTGCTTGGGACAACCCTAGGAGTGGGCACCTCTGCCACACACCACTGCAGCCAGTGAGCACCTGCTGGGAGCAAGCACTCTCTGAAGTTATGAGCTGGCACACAAGGGAAAGGCAACAGTACTTATAAGCTAAAGGTAAGTTCTATTTTGAAAAACTGGGCTACAGAGAAAAACAGGAGTTGATTGAAGCCTGAGAGTTAAATAATCCTCTGATTACTTTAGCAGTGGCGCTTTCTATGATCCACCCAAAATAACCGAACAATATTAAAGGGACTTGACTACAGCCATTAAAGAAACAAAATGACTCATGAACTTGCAGCCACAACAGAGGAGGCAGCAAAAATTGTGCCAGTTGTAGCAGTGGGATGTTATTCACTGTTTTACTGGGAGCAGAGGGGAGACAAAGGAAGAGGCTGTCTTAATGTCAAAATGAAGACACACTCTAATGGAAGATTAGTGAAATCATCCCATCACCCTGTTCACAGGCACTGCATTTGGTGATAGGCAGAGGCTGCTGGCAGGTTATTTCATGATCTGTAGGATGGACCTCCCAGGATTGCCCTGTCAGAGCACTCTGATGCTCTGAGACTAACAGATCAAATGAAAAGGGGCACTGAAGGTCAGAGCCAGCTCAAGTGACTCCATCATAGCTCAGATTTGCCAGATAAAAAGACAGGTAAGTTTGGTATCAAACTGTAGCTCAGGATGAGGCTCTCCACTCCAGGCATCTACCGGCGCTGGAGAGAAATTTGTGTGACCAGGATTGGGTTTGCTTTGCCACAGAGATATCTCCCATAGCCCAGCAAATCCCAGCACCACTTTGCACTTGGTCTTTTAGTAACCAGAACAGTTCTGTCTCTCTCCAAGCAGGGTCTTCTTCCAGACAGAACATGAAAAGTCTCTCAGAAAGTTTTGTTTCTGGAGGCTTTCTTTTGTAGGGAGTTTCAAATTGCTGAAAAGCCTTCAGACTTACGTTCTTCAAGACTGAAGTGAGACTGAAGGAGAGACATAGTATAAACAACTTCAGTGCAACCTTCATCCACACTGCCAAGGTGTGTGCCACTAAAACTACTCTTAGAGGGGCTACTTTCAGGGATGAAAGTGTAGAGTTACCCCCATGCCTTTTTTAATTCTCCTTTTCTTTGCTGAAGGCACTACTAAGGAAGACAGCTGGAGCTCTGGATGATGGTGGTGGCTAGCTGATTTGGACATTTTCCCATTAGGAATCAGAGAGAAGCATGTAAATTCATTTTCTCAAGTGACCAAAGGACTCTCTGGTTGTAATGACTTTCAGTTGGTTAGACTCAATGTGAACTGAGGATCCTTGCAGCAAAAGGCTCTGAGGTCCATTACTGTTTCCCTGAGCTACCCTGCCAGGAAAAGAAAAATCCCTTTTGTATATCCTAAGCAATACAACTATTGAGGATCACATGGCATGGATCATGCTGAAATCCTCTTTCTTGTTGCAGAGGAAATACAACATCTGCAGCATCTCCAGCTCACACAAGTACCTAGGCATGACTAGTTCCTGTAACCCCTGGAAGAGCCAGATCAGGCTCAAGCTGGGTGGAAATGAGGAGTGCCCCACTCATCTAGTTTCTGCCTGGTCTAGCTGCTTATTCTGTGAAGTTTCCAGCAGCCCATGGTACTGCTGTGTCTGGGCAGATTACTCCATGCAAACACAACAGCAATTTGTGCAAGGGGAACATTGTTTATCTAAGCTGACAATCCGAAGATTCAAGAAGGTGAATCTAAGCCCTGCTTCAATCTCTGCATTTAACAAGATCTGCTACACATACAAATTTGCTCACTTCTCTCTCCATACAGAATTCTTCCCATCTAGCACATCATGCCAGTTTTACTTGTCCTTCTGTTGTCCATACAGTCTTCTTTCCTCGTTGATGCCAGGCATGCAGAAGGACTCAGTAAATATGTGTATATGTATATATTTTTAAATGCCAGCTCAATAATAAATGCATTTTACTTCCACAGTCATCTTCTGTCCTTGAAGTGATTTGCCACTGGAATTCAGAAGCCAGCAGCAGATCAAAGACCTGGTGACATTATCAAGGGATAAGAACCAACCACAGAATTTTAAAATACCACATAGCTTGTTTTTCAGGACCGTGGGTGGGAAAGTCTTTTATATTCCTTTTGGATCCATCTCCCCTACTTTGTTTCTATTTTAATTCACCTCATGTCAGCCCCCCATGAGACCTACTGACATTCCTGAGAAGCAAACTAGTTTGCATGCCCTTCATAGACTAGACTAGATTTTCTATTCCCATAACTCCAGAAAGCATCTATACTTCTATCAGTACTTTCTATTCTGGAGAGTGAAAAATTACAAGTCAGTATAACTGCCTTTTAAAATGAACAAGCAAGGGAATGTGACTAGTTCCTTTTGCTGATAAGTCAGAGTGAGCTGACTCAGTGTACTATAAGCCAAGTTCAGGGAAGCAGATCAATTTGAGTTAAGACTGGAAAACAATGAGTTGTTTTGCACATACACTACTTGCCCTGTCTTCTGCTCCAGACTGTCAGATCTCTGCACCTCATAAGAAGTCTTCTGCTCTTTCTCCTAAATGTCAATGTTCTTCTGTGATCTGGTACAAGGTTCCCAGAATTGTTTATGAAGGTATTTTCCCTCCAGAGCGTGAGTGCGCTACTAGGAGCATCAGAAATGAGCCACAGGGAAAAAAAAATCCAACACATTTGAAGTTTCACTTTGAAGTCAGCTGATAATGTTTCCACAGAGATCAAATGCTATGGAGTTGACAATGAATTCTCTTGTTGTGCTATACCTTCCAGGAAAAAAAAAAGTCTCTAAATGACTAGCCCCTGCAATACAGCTCTGCTATTGTTATGAAAACTCCATTTTTATCCTCACCTACCCCCTATTCTCCTATGTTAACTCTTATGTTCTGGTTCTTAGGATGAGCCTGTTGGTATTGACCTAAAGAATCAGCTCAGTTCTCGAGGAACTGCAAAAAAAAAAAGCATCTAGTGAAAAGAGTATGTTCTAGTGAAAAGAGAATATAGCTCTGCTTATGAACTTACGCTGTAGGAGATGCAAAGATATGTGTTATGATTCCTCTTGAGGAGTATTACAACATGAAATTATAAAAGTACCTTTGATTTCGGTGGAAGGTACACAGTGACATACACAACCCAGTACAGTAAAAGTAGGCAATCTTTCATGTTTTCAGAGAGTCTCCTATTTCGTTTTCAGAATGGATGTTAGCATTAATAAATTAATGCAAAATGTGTTCTCAGTGCATCAGTAAGCATAGAGAAGTATTGGAAGTACAGACTTAACACACTACCCTGGCTCTGCCTTTTAAGCATACTGTATTGCGAACCTCGTACCACCTTGTCACGCAGTCAGCCAAGCAACTGTTTTCTAGCTTGGAAATGCTAAACAGGCCATCTCGACATAATTTTAAAACTCCAGAAAGATGGTGAGGGAGGTATATGTCTATGTGGATGATCTCCTAAAAGCTTTTTTTTTGGAGTGAAAGAAGAAATTAGATAACAATATTCAAAAGCAAAGTGTTACTAATGGCAAAAGGGAGCTCAATGATAGTTAGTCGGTCAGGGTAAAGAAGCATCTCCAGTCCTAGCCATGTGTATGTTCTTACCAGTGTCCAGGCTTAGGTATGTATAAGGAAAGAAGCACCACTCTTTAGGCCCAAGGAACAGAGTCTACAGCAGGACCAGAGACCACGACTTGCAACACTGTCTGCAAGGAACACCACAAGTTGAGCAGAAGACAGTGGTTTGAAAAGAGGGACTGAGATATCCTGAAACTGAGAAGGATATGGTATTTTTGAAAATAGGCTAACCCCCCATTGTAATGAAGAGCAAATATTATCTTACTATGCATGCACTCTGCCTTAGTACTACCTGAGAAGCACTGAGGCACAAAAACTGCATGGCTGCTCCAGGCTCAGGATCTCATCACAGGTCCATAAAGACCCCCATTGGCTCCTTTTCTGCCTTCTCCATCACCCTTGTAATGTGTTTGACAGTTTTAAACAATCAAGGGCCTTAGAGAGCTTTAAACATTTGAAATCTATTAATGCTATACATTAACTCAAGTTGTTTATTCCAGTTCAAGGCCTTAAATCACTTTAAAGCATAACACAAAATTTAACCAAAAGCAGAAACAAGAATAAAAGTGTATACGTGTGGTGCGGGAGGCATGGCAGGGAAGGGGCTGACCTTGTCGCACCAAAGCTTGTTTCAAAGACTTCCATAATCAATTTATGGCACCTCTTGATACAAACCGGCCTTTGTCTCCATCTGGAGGTCAATACACATATGCAAGTTATTATGCTGGTCTTAAAGGAGTTTTGCTGACTTCTTTAGTTCCCGTACTTGCACACACTGTGCAGCCATCATTAATTTAGTGTCTCCCCCAGGATTAAAAGATGATTGGCATATCATTTTTCCAATGATCCAACTTTTTTTGAATTATAAATAATTTTCAAAATGGAAAAAGATATTATCCCTTAGTGATGACTATATTTATGACAAGCTTCACTGCTCAGATTACAGTTACTCATTGTATACCTCTATTTTAGTAAAGATCACTTGATGTTGCTTAGGCTCTGCATGCGTACATGAGAGTGCACACACATGTGCATTTGTCTTTGTCATTGCACATGGAAAAAACAGATTTTATGTAAACTTTCTAAAGCTATTCGCTTTGGAGAAGAAGCATTAGAAACTGAATTTTCAAAGAGTAATGCTGCACAAAAGGAAAAAGTAACTATGATCACAGAATATATCTTCTGTCTGAACTGCTGACTGATCACTTCACCCCGAGTGAGCACCCTGAGGAATGAGTAGAGGCACTGATCATCAGTGAGAAATACAAATCCTAGGTGCCCTGTTAGACCCAGGGTAGCTCAAGACGAACTCCAAAAATTGTCATCTTGCTTCTCTTTTTGTTTATTTTTCTCTTTGCCTGCTCTTGGCAGCTGCTATGAAGATGCTTCGTAACCACCTAGGAGACGTCAATCACTGAGCTTTGCCTACACTTGCTGTTCTAAATTGTTACATTTGTGTTGCTTAAATTATTCAGCAGTGGAATGATTATTTTGAGATGGCAGGACCACAGCTGTGTAGAATAAACACTCTTATTTTCTACCCTTATGTGCTATTTTCAAAGTACAGTGAGTTAAATTTGGGTCGCAAATGACTCAACAGCTGGTAATGATCCATGGCTGCAAATACACAGATGCTTCAGTTGTCATCTGCTAGCATATGCACAGTGCGGGCAAAGGAAGCACAGCTCACACATTGGGGGATTTTAAAGATAAGCCTCTCCACAGAGGCGGTGAGAGAAAGAGGATAAAGACGTATGACCAGCAGAACTGCCCCACGCATGACAATTTGGCATGCAATGCACCTGTATTGATGACCGTGCAGTGTTTTGGAAACTGCTGGGCTCTAGCACACATCGATGCAAACAGCCTGGGTTCACTGCCCGTGTGCACCCTCGGCCCCTCCGGCGCCTTGCGACAGGCCAAGGGGAGCGCACACAGGGTTTGGGCAAGGCAAAGTGACAAGAGGTAGAAGCTCTGGCCAGGCTCTGACCAAAGGGATAAGAAAGTGGTTTGTTGACAGGATTTATCCCTGGTCTGAGGGAAGGAAGAGCACTTGGAAAAAAATAATCCTGACAAGGCAGTAGAATGAGAATGGTTTATGAAAGGCTGTTTATCTCTGGATTAGAATACAAAAGCAGACTGAGGAGAATGCACTCATGCATTCAGAAGCGGGTTGTTTTTTATTTCTTTAATAAACATCCTTTCTTGCATATCCAAAATAAAGCATTAAAATGTGCCAGTGACCTGCATAACTTTCCTTTTTCTTCCCCCTCGCACATCTTTCCTGCCTGCTTATAGCTGTCATAGCAGCAGCACTGGAAAAAATAGGTGTTGACCTCTGCTGTGGGAAAATGTTCAAAGCTTTTGTAACTCTGACCTAAGTCCTGTGAATTTGGACAGGCTGCAAAGAGCAAACTCTTAACAGCCATCTTAGGTGGGTTGGAAGAAAACTAAAACAGCAGCAGAGATGGAGCTGCCAAATGGTGCTTGAATCCCCCAGACTGGCAAACCATTACTGGAGTGGAAAGGGAGGAGGAAAGGATGAAAGAACTTCCAAATGTTCTTGGAAGCAAGCGCTAGAACAGAAACATCAGAGAGGAATATGTCCATTGCATTGCTGTATATAGCAGGACAGCAGGGCTTTAAGGCCCTTCAGTGCCAGTATAAGAGGAGATTTCATGCTCCCAAACAATGCCCCAAACCCAATATTTCATGCAAAAGTGTCACTAGGAAAAGACAGGAAATGAGACGCTACACAAGACTACAGATCATTTTATTAGAGATCTGCTAAATCACATGAATAAGGGCATTTAGCAGCTGGAATAATTTCCAAATAGACTAATTAGAGACTGAATTATTAATGGTAAAACTTATAATTGGCTCAAAGCAAGGTTATGGCAAGAAACATACTTGACTTTGCAAAGAATAATGAATAGTTTCAAGGCTAGTAAAATGGTATGCTTCTAAGGAAAGTGTCAGCAAATGGAGAAAAACCCCAGAGTGATCCTAAAGTGTATGTCACAAGACAGGACTGGCAGAGAACAGATAAAAGAGTAAAGAGAACAGGTAAAATGGTAAACAAATGCGGAAATGATATATTGCCTTTATTTGCAGTAAATGTGAAACAAAATAAAACAATGCAGAAGTCTCTCCCTGAAGGGCTGCCTTGTTAGTCATGCAGTAAAAAAACTAACTATTTCACTGAAATGTGCTCTCTTTACAAATTACACGGACTTACAAAAGGAAAATACATGAATGTGCAGCTGAAGGACAGAGCTCTGATAAGGATGATAAAATGGCACTCTTTGTGAGTCTTTTAATACATTTACAAAGGAAAGTGATGCAGCTTTTGCCAGGGATGCAATTTGGCCAGGGACAATTTTGTGCTGAAGCAAGTACTGGAACAAGATGCTAGAAGCACCACTATATACTTCCAGCCGGGACAAGGGACAGCAGTTCAGCTGGGAGATGCACCGAGCTGGGCAGAGAAGGACTAACTGCTGCCAAAACACTGGGGCTTGCTGTCATGGGGCTACCCCTGCTGCCACGCTTGCCCCATGGCAGGCGTTGAGGAGGAGGGAAAGGGCTCTAGGGCATTTGGGTACAAAGTCAGCCCTGCCTTCAAAACTAGAAATAAAGAAACCCAAATGATATCTCAAAGCAGCTGAATGAAATGAAATCAGAGTGGAAGTGAGAAAAGTGCAGGCTATAAGGGATTATATTTAAAGGGTGTTTTTTAAAGCAAGTACAATAACAAGAGGTGTGGTGAAGTTGTGTTTGCATGTCTGTGGAAGGACTGTCAACCACCAGAATCTGAAATATTGAAGCAAGAAAACCCTATGCTTGCATGTGCTTGAGAGCAGTTGGAAAAGCTGTTAACTACATGGATGTATAGTTGTCTGCTTATCACAATACAGAAATTATTCTTAAATAGCTTGATGAGCTACTGAAAGGAGGGTTGCAATGAAGATACAGGAATTTGCTTTGGTAGTGTTGCCAATGTGCCATTTCATAGCATCCCAACTGCTCTGTGCTGTAAATAAAAGTGAAATTTGTCCTTGACCTGTCAAAAAATATTAGATACTACTAAGGGAATAAAGACACTGACCACATGAATTACCAGGCTTGCCATGATAATAAAACCAAACGAGTCAAGGATTTGGATACATTCAAAGGAACACATTAGTGCCAGAAAATGTGAGTACTGCTTCCTGGGAACTGATGAAGAGGTCATGCCTAGACTTCAAAAAACAAAGTAAACATGTTTTGGTCAAAAACCAATGTATAAAATGCCCCATGTACATTTCTTCTGGTATATGTTTAAGTGAATTCCTTTTAGGGTACCCTTAAATACTTGATGTGCATGAAAGCATCAGTTTTGCCACAGGTTTCTGACATTTGGAAGCAGTGTTACAGATGCCGCTAAGGTTTCTGAAATGATTATAAGATTGCAAAATTACTGAATGACACGCCCAGTATGGAACTTTTGCCAGTGCACAGATTTTCAATAATTTTTATGGAGAGAAAAAGCAAGAAGCTGCAAGAGGCTTTGCTTGGTGTATGTATAATTTGAGAATGACCCACTTCTGTAATGGAATTAAACAGTCTCAAATAAAATGCAATAAAATGAACTAGTCTTAGGAAAGCTTAAGAGTATAATTCCAAATGGAGAAATTCTCCAAAAGAGAAACTTTTCCACCTTGCAGGGTAAAAGCATGCTGGCAATACTGAAATGAAACTACAACAGACGGTGCAACTCCGGGTATGGGAGACTGTGTAATAGTACCAACATGCAAAATGAAGTCAGAAATGCTAAACATAACTTGCAGTATCCATCTGGTACTGTGCAAGATGAGGGACTAAGAAAAATCATATGGTGGTCAGGCAAATGCTGTCATTCAAGATAAGGAATCCAGGTATGAATTCTGCAATAAATACAGAAAATTATGTGAAAGAACTTCAGAATCCATAAGAGATCTGTGATTGCTGTTGATACAGATACATTTGGACTAAACATGAAAGATGAGCTAGTAACAATTTTTTAACGTTTTACAAGATATGCTGAATAACAGTGCAATAACTCTAGCACTCAAAATCAGTTTCCTTGTCCTGGATTCCAGATGAGCTAATACCAGATAACAGCCTGCATTTCACAGATGACTTATTTCAACAATTTGCTTGAGAAATTAGATCAAGCATACTACAGCAAGTCCTTATTAGGCACTGCCACATGGACTGGCAAGAAGACCATTCAGTAAATACGATAAAGAACCAGAGATCCAAGGAAAACAGGTCTGGCATTGTTAGATTATCACAGCACATGTCTCAGTGCTCCCCTGAGATTTCCTGTACAAAGAATTATAGCAGTAAGGGACAAAACTCATAGATATAGTGAGCCAGAAATATTTCATCCTGAGGTAGTTACAGAAGACCTGTTTGACCAGAAATTAAAACAGAGGAAATGCCACAAACATATCCGAAACAAGCAGCACTGCAAATGGAAGAGAAAGTTAGATTCAGACTGGCTATAGCTACTAATTTAATAAAGTATCCTGTCAGCTGCAATAAGGTCAGATGTCGTAAGCCTCTCCAAGTATTATTCCGACTATTGGACCAGAAGATAACTAAATGAAATGAAGAGGCATTTTGGCTCTATGCATTTTGAGGACCAATGGGATGATATCTTGACAGCAATTACGTGTTTACAGAAGTAACAGCTTTGCATTCAAACTTTGTCCAGCAAAAAAGGCTCAAATTAAAGGATTCATTGCCTGTAGAAGGCCTCTCTGGAAGGAATAACTGCATAACATACAGGGTAAGCAAACAGTAGTACTTGCTGGCTTTTAGATTATATGGTTCTAAATATGTATTTTATTAATTGACTGCTTAAATTTGTAGATATCATTTTATGTACATTTGCTGTTAAAAAAAATCAGGAAAGGTGTATCAGTTGCTACTGACTTGTGCCAAACAACAAAGAGAATAACCTTTTGTAATCCAGATCCACATGTCTATGCTGGCGCAGAAAATATGTTTGATCTCCTCCCAACACATTTTTATTAAAAATATCACACATCTTGGCAGAATTTGGCGGATAAAATAATCCGGTGCCTCTCATCTCAATTAGTTTCAGCTTCTAACTGCTGGATCTTGTTATTATTTTGTCTGCTCAGTCAAAGAGCATGCTACTATCAGATGGTTTCTCCTTGCATAGGTACTTCCACACTGTGTTCAAGTCAATTATAAACCTTCTGTTAAACAGTTTCAATCAATTGGCTTTTTGCAGCAAGCTGTGTTTTTCTTGTTTTCCAGACCTTGAGTTATTCTTGCAGCTCTTCTCCAAACCTCTCCCAATCTTTCAACATCCTTCTTAATTATGGACACCAGATCAAGATGTCCAGAAATAGTTTTGCTTGGCCCAGAGATAATACCACCTCATACTCTTATTGCATATTCTCATCAGAGCATCCAAGGGATGAACGGGCACTTTTACCTGCGGCGTTACACAGAGAGCTCCCATGCAGCTAGATTATCAGCTATGATCCCAGAGACCTTTCCAGTGTTGCTGCTTTCCAAGAGATGGCCTACCCTTCTGCAAGTATGATTGACTTTCTCTATTCCCAGTCGCATGACCTTGGATCTGTCTCTACTGAAACGTGTATTGTTTGAACATACCAAAAGGCCTAGATGGCTCTTTTTAAGTTAGGTGTGGCCCATCGCATTGTGCATGGTTACACTGAATCTTGCTTCACCTGAAAATTTTTGTCAGACATCTTTCAAACTAGGCGAGAACTGATCTCTGCAGCTGCACTAGAAACTTCCTGATATATACTGATAATTTCCAATTAATAAACAAGACTTAGCTAATTTCTAAAAAATTAAAGTTTGCTGTATTTATTTAGTATAGTCTTAATGTTTTAATCTGAATGTCGTGCTGTAGTAAGTTAAATACCACACTGATATCTGAGCATATTACACTGACACAGCCCCCATATAAACCAGGCTTTTAATTACATAAGAAATACCAAGCTAGTTTGGCAGACCCTTTGCCCATAAAGTACTGAACACCCACAACACATCATTTACAGATATCCATACATAGACCGATGTGTGCTTGCACAAGGTACTAGCACACTTCAAATGTGTTTGTGGGCGCCGAAAGAACTAATGTCTATCTCACTAGCACCAAAAGTGCTGGAACATAAATATTCATTACTCAAGCCCTTAATTCCTCTTCTGGAACTACATGTGCTTTCCTGTATTTCATACTTTCAGCTATATTACACCATAATACAGGTGCACAAGGAGCAAAATGCATTGAAATGATGATCTGCTTGTGGGGGGAAAAAGACAACCAAACAAAAAAAACACTAGCATGGCAAAGAACAGAGGACAGCACTAGCGTTATTCGCTTTGAGGCATTCTCCCAGCTCTGCGCAAGTTGGGTGGCATCTGTAGCAAGGACAGATGGAATATTACATGGGAAATATTGGATGACCTTGAAGGCTGGTGTTGTAGAAATGGGAAAAACTCAAAAGCACAGAGTGCAAAGTCATGCATCTAGGGACTAATAACCAGCACCTATGCTATAAATTGGTAGCTCATCAGTAGGAAATAACAAAAGAGGAGAAAGGCCTGGATGCATTATCCAACTGAAGGGTAACTGTGGGTCCCCAGTGTGATGCAGCATGAAATAGGCAAATACAACCACAAAATATTTCAGAAAAGGGCTTTCCAGCAGAGCTAGGGAAACTTCATGTCACAATACAAGGTACTAATCAGACCTTATCTGGGAATGCTCCTTCTCATCCATATTTGAGAAACACAAATATAAACAAGAACAAGTGGCAGGAAGGGCTGCTGGACTGATCAAAAATAACTGGTTTTACCGAGAAGAAACTACAAGAACATAGTATATTTAGAGTAGGAAAACGAAAAGCGAGAGGATACAATTGCTCTTTATAGATACATCAGAGAAAGAAAAGACATGCTTGAACAAGAACAGCTGACCAGGAGTAAATATAGGTTAAAACTTTGAGCACTGTTCTGGCCATCAAAGCAAAGTCTCCCAACATGAAACAGGATATCAGTGGGAATGAAACATCTGCCTCTCATCTTAAGATGGGGCTTGTTAAGTTTAAGGGTGAGGGGATTCTGTGACAGTGTTACTTGTGACAACAGGGGACTGGACTAAAAACTCAGAAGGTCTTTTCCAGTCCTGTATCTTACCGGCACTGTTTTATCATAAAAGTAACATGTGATTACATTATCCTTGATGTACACCAGAAAGAGCTCAGAATGAAACCAAGGCCAGTCATCTCAAACAACTCTGAAAATAGATTTTCAAAGACATGGAAAAGGAGGTACACATGGAAAGAGAGAACAGGAAAACAATAAGGCAAAGAGAACACATTTATTCACAAACCAACGTCCTTACCTCCCATGAGGAAGAGAAGCCCTGCCACATACTGCATAAGGCCTCTATCCCAACAGCATCCCAGCACCCCGATAATCCAGCCGAAGAGGATGATGGCCACAGCCATGCCCATGAAGCCAGCTGTCATCCTGCGCAGATCTGCAGTGGGGAAGACAGAACAACAGTGTGTTGTGAACAGTGACAAATTATCATCATCAGAGGTTCAGAGAATTCTTAATCCAAAACGCTACTGCTCTGCAAGTTGTTGGCACAAGGTGATTTGCATGAAGGGGGTTTGGAGGAAGGATAATCCCTAGATTAAGACATAAACTTGAGCTGGAGGGAGAGAACCATTGACAGTTTCACCATGCAATGGCACTCAGTGCAGATGCATCCAAGTGACTTGTGACAACTTGTTCAGGAATTAGAAGTTGTACAGTGGTGTCAGTGCAATGCTACACCTAATCGCTTTAGTTTCTTGCTACTAGCACAACCTGTATTTACATCCTACCTTCATGTCTGCACACATTACTCACTGCATCCAATGGATACACTTGCTCAAACTGATGTGCCAAGCGGTCTTTGCACCTTGCTCCAGTGCAGGTGTAACTCAGGATTCATCTCTCCATTCCCCAGCAGACTCCCTGTATGATCTTGGACAAGTCACTTAGCCCATTTGGGCCTCAGTTTCCCATGCATAAATTGGGGTATAGTTCCTTGCTGTCCAACGGTGCTGTCTGTGAAACTAAGTACCTCAAGGATGGTGAGGCACATAGATGCTCTTGTGTCAGAGACAACAAATGTGCTGCAGATACATGCTGGGGCACAGGATACTTTCTTGCCCGCTTTTGCGTCTAGATGGTGACCTCGTCAGACGATTTTTGGTGAGAAAGTATTTGAGTGCTCCAGGGAACACTGAGAGTAGGAGGAAGGCAAGAGGCTGGACTGAAGCATTTGGTGCACTGCAAGTGGGAACTGGGTAGTACATGCGATATGGTCACATGGGGCCAACCTGAATTTATTTCATAAACAAGGAAAAAAGATCCCCAAGATCTAACAGAAAAAACCCTCTAGGTTAAGCCTTTGCTATGTCCAGCATTGGCCTTCTCCAAAAAATGATGGGACTACTGGGATTCCTCTTCCTATCTGTGCTGGTAAAAAAAACAAAAAACAAAAAAACCAGCTGTTTCTGATGTGAAATCTGATCAAGGGAGACCACCTGGCAAACAAAATAGCAGGGACTTCTAGAGCTGAAGAGCATCTTGACACTCTCAAATAATGGAACAGATGGTGGCATCTTCACTAACATTTGACTGTTCCCCGACTCCCCTCATGCATGTGTACAAAGTTTAAGCATCTATATATCAAGACTATATGTGCAGAGATAATTCCAGCCAAGTCAGCTCTTCAAACATTTGTTTCCTGCTTGAAACAAGTTTTATTTGCATAGCAATGATTTCATTTTCTTTCAAGAAACAGAATGCTTATGACAGAGGGAAGAAGATTTGAAAACAGTGAATCAGCCACCAGTCTGTAAGGCAACTTTTCTCCTTTGGCTATTTCTCAGGCTGACTCAAGTTTCTGGGTCTTTTTGCCCTTTTTCCACAGTGGATCAAAAGAACCACCAATACCAGCAGTGCAGATTCAGTGAAATTTGTCACAGTGATAATCATCATCATCAGAGGTTCACAAAGCTCTTCATCCGAAATCCTAAGACTCTGCAAGGTCTGTAGTGTGCATTAGCCCAGGATAATTTGATTCAGTGAAAGACGGTTTACTCATGGTTGTGTTCATTATAGCACTTTCTATGCACAATCAAATTGCAGAACACAACCCTTGCCCTGAAATTACAATAATTTCCTGTAGATTATCACTAATTTTTACAAGGACAAAAACCCTCCCACCTACAACACAGAGATAATCAGGCCCTCAGCCCACCAGTGACCAGTGTCCTTTTAAGAAGATGTACATCTTAGAATCCATCTTTTTATCTTAGGTTTTGTGACTGTCCCATCAAAAAACAAACAAAAACTCCCCACAAAGCATCTGAACACATTCAGGGAAATCTGGTGCAGAAAAAAATACTTTTCCTGCAGAAACTCGTACTTCCCACAAGCAGCCTAATACCTGTTCCTAGGGAATTTCTCAGAGTGCTTTCTAAAGCAAGCAGTAAATGTGAGTAAACATCTTTAATGGAAGAGTGTCTTGCTACTTTTTAGTCCATGAAGACCTGGGCTTAATCTAAAAGAGAGATAAAAGTATAAAACGTTTACTGTTTTGTATGTTGTCAATACCAGCAAAACACATCCCTCAGAACAGCTGCAGATCTGTCTCTGTCAGCTCCACAAAACCCCTCTATTTTAACTTGCGACTACTGACTCTGGGTAACAGCACTTTGCTCTTCCTAATGGAAACATAGCCTAATAACCTGCTTTTAATGAGCTGAATTTAAATAGCTCTATTCATCTACAGGATGGCAGTAACTCCATCAGGATTTGTGGTGGGAATTGATCCTCAGACCCATCCCAATAACTAGCTGATGGAGCCAGTCCCAGCCATAGGATCCAGAGGGGATCACAAGCATTGCCATGTCCTATATATCAAACTAAGGAACAGTTTCTGCCCCTCTAAAATCAGTGTGAGTTTTGCCATTGAACTGAATAGTTGCAATAGCAGGACCAAGATTTCTAGATCCAATATTTGAGGTTTGTTTCACTTGACCTCTCTTCCTGATGGGACCTGAAATTCCCTTTCTAACACCACAGTAAAATCCATCAGCATCTTAACTCTGAGCTTACGTTATCTCTTGGAAAAAACAGAAAGCTACCCTCTGACTGATGCTTAATACCACATAGAAAAATTTTTAAAAATGCAGTCCTTTAGGAAGTCCTAACTCTTACAAGTTCAGTGGGCTCAGTTAAAGGTTACCATCCCTTAGGCCAATTGCAAATCTGCTCCTCACAAGCCTCTCCCTTAGCGCTTATCTGAAAGAAATAAAATATAAACTCTCTTCTTTGTTCAAAACCATCTTGGCTTCTGCCCTATCACAACCCTCATTGAGGGCAGCCCTTGCAAATGGCAGTGGTGGGAAATGGGTTGTAAAGCTGGTGCCATGAACAGCCTGTGCTTGTCCAACAATGCTCCTCACCCGTTAGAGCCCACAGGAGGCTGATGTCAGTGCTGGGAACAAGTCTATTCAAACTGATTCTTTTGTGGGAAAACACTTAATGTATATATAGTGTTTCACAGCACTAAAATTAGCACCCTCAGGCTATTTAGTGAGGAGAAGGTGACAGAATAGGAGCCTGCTTCCTCTGGACACAAACCCACATTACAGATTCAATTTACAATTACTGTTCTGTTGACATGGTATTCAAGAAGAAAAGGACAGCTGAAAAGCAAAGATTTGCATTGCATATTTAAGGCAACACGTAAGTTATGCTTTCTGCTTATTTAGGAGTGAGGGGTGCTGTATAAGTAAACAATAGCTCATTTGTTCAAACTGATGAGTTTTTGTTTGACCAGCACTTTTCCTGAGTACATCCTGCAAAGGTAAAAAAGGGTCCTGTTTTTGTCATGTAACTCCACTTTATGACATTTGAACAAGCCCTGGATTTTGTTTCTGTTTTTTTCTGAATGCTTTTGTTTATTTTCTAGGTTAGGAAATGCAGAATTCTCCACCCCCTTTCTTTCTTGGAAACCTCTCTGAATAACTACAGAACCCTCAGGATCATGGCATGACGATCCCAACCACCTGAAGGAGTGACTATACCAGAAAAATGCATTTTTGAATCTTACACAGCTAAATACAAGCTACAACAACAAACATGCTGTATCTTAGCTCACTCATGTGCACTGAACTTATCCAGTTCTAAAGCTGATCCTCATACTGTAGTTAAATGCACAAACAGCAGTGATACTATGAATCCCCCTTCAACATCTAGTAAACCAAACCTTTAGGAATGTGGCTACATAGTGCAATTAAGGAAGGTATTACTTTGCTTGTTCTGTAAGAACTATAAGATGGAATCTGATTTTCAATGCCTTGTCTGTTTGGCTAGTAGTCACCCCCAACACTTGAGGGAGGAATCTGACTCCATGGGGGTGAGTACAATATTATCTTTCCATTCGTGGCATCTAGACGGATCGTGGTTTAGAGACAACTTCTTCATCCCATTTCTTTATCACATAAATGGACTAAATGTTACACTTGAATAACATGTCTTCTTCACTTTGGGAGGCCTTCCCACGCCTAGCACCACTATAGCTGCTGCTGCTGCATGAAACTGGCAGGGAATTCAGCCTGGGCTCAATGACAATGTGGATCATCAGGCCAAGAATTCAGGCATCATGCTTATGTGGGCTATGAACAACAAGTCTCTTGACTAATAACATGAGAGAAGGACAGGGGATAAAATAATACAATTCCCATGGCTGAAACTGAAATTGTAAGTTTGAAATCAACAAGCCTCATGAACCGTTAAGGGTAAGACAGATACTACCATTTTAGACAAACTCTTTAAAATAAATATTCTCATAAAAAAAATGCATTTTCTAACATTAGTTTAGCCTTCAGCTGGAGAATATTAAATCTAAAGGTTTTCTGAAGATAATGAAAGGCAGAAGAGCTGATTAAGATGTATTCCTTCCCAAGCAGCATGTAATAGAAAGTTCTCACTGTCAGTCTGCAAATGCCCCTGCCCTTCATTTCACCCTGATATCTGTCCATCTGTATTTGCTATGAGAAATAAAGCATTTCATACTGTTTGTCACATTGTGGAAGGAGTTTCACACCCCAGCAGCTGCAAACATAACATGTTCTGAATCAGCATTGCTTTCTGAAAATTTCAATATGCCTTTTTGACTTCTGATGTTCTGTCCTCTTCTTTGAAATTGCAAGTCATCTTTCGGAAGCAAGGCTTGATTGTCCTATTGATATCTCTCTATCTATCTTTCCATAGAGGAGTTTAATACTTCAAAAATATTGAAGATTTCTTTCACAACACATATAGAAGGAAAATACGAGTCTTCTGTGAAAGATGGGGAAACCAAGACAAGATGAGAATAAAGCAGCTGCCCATGGATACATAAAATATTTATGGAGGAGCCTGTAGTTGAATTTATATTACCTAGATTTCTGGCCAGCATCTTATCCACAAGGCACTCCTCTTGCTTTCAGAACTGCTTGTTTTCAAGTGTTTGTTACCAGATCAAACTACAGTGTTCGTTATCAGATCAACAAAAAGTGCAATACTGCTGTATTATAGTGTTCCAGATAGTCCATCCTACATCTCCCTCCCTTATTTTCCCAATACATAAAGGTCTACAGGGACTAAAGGTTAAAAAATGCATATCTAGAACCCCCTAGAGGAGATTCTGGGTAGAGCTCCATTCTTTCTTGGGCTATCCCAACAAAAGGGGAAACAGAAGAAGAAATCATAACTAGATTTCTGTGCCGTTCTATGACCAAAAATCAGGATTTAGTATCAAAATAAGCACAAAAAGACCCAGGTAGCATAATCCTTCATAGCAAGTCACTTTGACCTGTATCCTCCTGTATTAAATTCAGTCTCATCTCTCTTTAACAATGTGGATTTAAATAGATTTGTGCTTGAAAAGAGTCTAAATCACTCCTTTCTCATCTTTTTTTCCAAACAAATACATATTGGAAATTATCATCTATAAATGTTTTATTACATCTTGCTTGCTTCTAACATGGTCTAAGAACTGTACACAGTCCAAGAATACAGTTCACCAACTTCTACTGAGCTTTCTTTAAATGACTCATCTTAGAAGAATCATCAGCACAGAGGCATCTCACTAACATCATGCCTTCTCTTACCTCATCTCAGAGCACAAGGAGGGCAAGATGTAAAACTGGATAGATGTTTAAAAAAAGAACTTCCATATCAATCTCTTACTGAATACTAAGCCTAGCAGCTCCCAATTACACTGAACAAGTGACTGTTAATGCAGATGATTTTGAATGGCACCTTCTGGATCTTATGATCCTCTCTACACAGCTTAAAACTGTATTTTGGATGAGTTTGCCAAAGTGGAGTGTCAGGTTTTAATCCCCCCCCCCTCCCCCAGTCCAGGAATAAAGAGCTAAGAAAAGAAACGTATTAGTCTACCTGAGACTTAGTTAAAATCTCTTAATTGCCTTTCACTGACTCTTGCAGAAACCCAGCTTCCGGTTTAAAGACTACCTAAAGCAAAAGCAATGAATAAAACCCACTTCAGCAAAAGTAACAGTAGATTATATTAATGCACAAGTACTCTGCATCACAGAGTGAATCAGAAATACATATGTCACAAACATGTACACTAAAAAATCTTTTCAAAAATGAGAGAAAGAGCAGCAGCAGAAGACCCTCACAAACAAGTGAAAATAGTGCTCTGGAGGATTTAAGTGAGCCTTCATTTCACAAGATTTGCAATGAAGTTGGTAAGGTACATGCGTACCTTTACCTAAACCAGAAAATCCAATCACCTTCTCTTGTAGAGTTGTTGGTTGCGTGCAGAAGTGCTAAGTACTTGGTTACCAGCATGTATGAACTCCACTATATGGAAATGCTGATATGAGACATCACAAATACTTGTTCCTGGCTGTACTCCATGCTAGTCAATGTGTTATGTGAGATGGGGTGTAGGATGGACATTCTGCCATGATTTATTCTTGTCAGGAGGGATGATCTGTCTGGATTTCCTCCACCAGAGCTTTTAAGTGTTCCTACAGCTATTTAGAACAGAAACTATCAAAAAAAGTTGGTGCCAGCTGTACACTGCTGGCATTTCAGCGTGTCTTCTTTCATCAGAAATCCCAGCAACCTCAGAGAGACAGGTGAGCTGTCCATCAGAGGGGGTGAATGGACAGCCCTCTCCTCTACAAGGGCTGATACATTCAGGGATTTACGCTGAAGGACAGCAAACTCCACAAAATTGTGCAACTTCTTGTCTCCACAGAGCCTTTTCATAAAGTACCAGAGAGGGAGGGAGTGTCCCAGACCAGGTCACGCACTGATGTGTTGGTGTCTGAAAGCAATTCAGCAAAATTTTCCCTATTTGAGAATATTACAGGGGCCTAAGAAATTCTGTAGTGGCTGAAAGCAACATCTGGATGCTGAATATTAAGTCCTGATTTTACTCTTTCCTTTTTCTCTGTAGAGCAGGGAGACAAAAGAGAACGCCTAGATAATAAGAGTGATGTTTGAGGAGGCAGTAGAGAAAGAAGAAAACAAAGCTCGTGTAAGTGAAGGGAAAAAAAAAAAGTAAAACAGGGTCTCATCTGAGGCTGAAAATATGGATATGTGTTCAATAGACTTTATGATATGGATATTAGAGAGGTTGATGCACAAAGGAAGCGTTTGTACAACAGAAGTTTAACACATTAGATGCAGTTGTGATCTGATGTAGAGTTTTACTGTAGAAGGCGGAAGCTTTATGTTAGGTCTTGGGGGAAAGAGGGCTTTAAATATCATTAAGTAGAACAGTTCCACCTTTTGCTCCAGTCCTACTTCCCCTTCTGCTAAAAAAGAAAGTTTGGCCAAGGAGGAAAAATGATTTGTTATTATCTACTGTGTTCATACTCAGCTCTGAGTGACAACAGATGAGGAAGGAAACAAAAGCTTTGCCCTTAAACCCCCAATGTAGTGGGCCAGCATAGCTGAATGTCAACACATTATTCTGTTCTGTTCTACCCTACTGCATCCCATCCCATCCAATCCCATCCTCTCATTTTGGAGAGGAGATTTTTCTTTTTTTCTCAAAAAGCATGCGAAGTTGATCATTTCTACCTATCCAGTGATGTTTAAGAGCTGATCTTTTATTCTTTCTTTCTCCAGATTTACTATCTGGGCCTTCATCACTGCATAATGTGAACATCTAGGAACATTTCCAAGTTACTTTTCTAGCAGAGTACATTTTTTATTTTGCCCAGTCAACCCTTCTGTCCCTCCTCTCCCTCCATCATTCCCTAGAAATAGGGAAGAAGGTCTGAGGCACCTACATTTTTGGCCATCCTTCTTCACATTAATAGTTTTAATCCTTCCTGCTCCTTCTAGGTGAGGTCACACGAAGCAAATGTGTCCCAATCCTAGACATGCCAAGCAGCTTTTCTCTATACAGCTTTCAAGGATTATACAGGTGTTGAAGAATTTGAGGCACATGTAATAAAATGGCTTCTATTCCATTTCAAGCTGAAACGCAGGACCTTATCAGTTCAGAGCTGTGCTTTTTTAAATTTTTCTCTCTTCCTGCTCCCTTGAAGAGCTCTGGGGATTTACCCATCTTTATCCTGGTTAGCTCTTATTTTAAACGACCTCTCCTTTGAGGTGCCACATCATAAGTAGGATCTTGCTGGGGAGGAACCATAATACAATCCCACAGCTCCACATTAAACTGGCCAGAGGGATCATTTCTGAAAGATGCGAGGCACCAACTCCTGCTCCCAGCTCCTCCAGCATTGGCTGCAACATGAGGGGCCAGATGGAAATCCTTGCTTTTTAAATGGAAATTTTGCTGCATTCTCTAATGGTCTGAAAGAAAGCTGAAACATGCTCTGAGTTTCAGAGCAAAGATGACATCCTTTGCTGTAAAGTGATTTCCATGCTGGTGGGAAGTGCCACACTGACAGCATTGAAGATCGAGCTTCTCCATTTAATCACTTGTGAGGCAGAGGAGGAAATGCAGTGCAGGGTATCAGGGCAAGCTTCGCCACGCAGTCCTGTTGGAGGGTCATAGGCACCTGGGGACATCTCGGGGGCAGTGCTCTTGCTAGCACCCTTCCTCCCTCTCTCCCTCCAAAGGGCTGGGCATCCAGTGTGAAGAGTGGAGCGGGCTCTGCTTGCCCTGAAATCTGTGGGAGGGTTGGATGCTCCAAAGCTTTCCTCTGAAAATCAGACTCTTTCCCATCTCCCAGGGGTGCCATGGAAGCAGATTGGCCATTTTTTCTCTGAGGCATTCAGATAATAATGGTGTACAGAGGACATAAACTGTGGTATACAAACAGTCTGAATACAGAAAGCTTTATATATCCTATGACTATATCTGCAACTAGTTTTATTGTCCACTTTACAAATGTCCGTTTCCACAGAAAGCATGCTCTGCCCTGTCATGCTCTGTTTTTTTATACTCCAACCACCACTGCAGTATCTGTATGTCCAGCTCAGCAGTAACTCCCCTGGCCGATGCAACAGCATTGGAAATGGGGAGGGCAAAGGGAAAAGATGTGCTATCACATCATAGTGCTGGCTGTCAGTGGGATGGGATTTTGTGTTTGGAAGGACGCCCTTCACTAAACACATGGAAGTTTCTTCAAGTTTAATCTTAGACTCTCCCTTCAATTAGAATCGATTGAATCACTTCCTGCAAAGGTGGCCAGTGCTCATCTGGGTGGAAGGAAGCAGAAGAGGAAATGGAAGCACTGTTTTTCCCCCCTTATCTTTTATTTCAGTAAGGAGAGATGAGAGGACAGAAACAGATGAAGAATGGAAGGGAACAATGAAGAAAATTAAAAGAAAGTTTGTATTAAAGATGACAAATGGAGTGTGACAAAAGGCAAGAAATATGATTGTATGTAAAAACCCAGGATCAGGGAGTGTTAAGAATCTTTTGTAAAATGAAGATTTACCCTAAGCTCCTCCTGAAGATAAATGAAATTGAAGGTATGCGGGAATGGACTGCAGGAAGGACAGGAAGGTTAAGACAGAAAGAGATACGTTTAGTAGTACACCTGTTTTAACTCCACTGTTATTCTCTCTGCATCCGAATTTCCTCCTTCGCCCATCCTACCCCATCACCAAAGCCTTGCTCACTTTCAAGATTGACGACAACATTATCCTAAAGGTTTTTCTTCCCTTGCAGCCCCTGCCCCAACCAGCAGTGCAGCACAAGCTGGAGAATAATCCCATCATAAAGCATTCAGAGCACCAGGTTTGATAAATGGCTGGGATGAAAAAGGCTGGAGGTGGAGGGATGATATCTCTGCTTTATCAGCACCCTGGCTCTCTGCTCAAACACACTCATTCCACAGACCCCAGCATTAAACATTTTAATTTAGGAACTCTTGAAAGTTGTATTCTTACTTTTTAAAAAGACCATTTAACATAAGAGAGGCTGGGCTGGGGGTTGGGAAGAGAGGAAAGAGGATGGCAGAGAAGGAGGGAGAAAGTATAGAAAGATATTTAATGCTGTGAGAAAACACTCTCTCTTATGGAGAAATTTTGATTTTGAAGTTTGCTCTTCTATTAACATTTAAATTGAAAGGCGTTTCTTCCAAGCTCCACATAGGAAACCAGAAAATCTGCATTTAAATAGATAGCATTTAAAAGGGGGGAAAATATATATCAGCATTGAATGCTTCTCCATTTGTCTGAAAAGAACTTCTCTTATAAATGATGATTAATTTTTTCTTTTTTCTTTATGTGTGCTAAAAAGAGAAATTGGAAGTACATTAAAATTCTGCTTGCCATGAGAAGGGGTGGGGGGATGGCTGCTTAATCGCCCCAAAGCCAGGTTTTGATCCACGATAAKCTGCAGTGCTGCAGAAGGCAGTCTGGCCCACTGGCTGGGGCTGGGGCCAGGGCCAGGTGCCCACCACCCTCCTGCCTGCCCTGGTGTGGTGGTTCCTGAGTCTGGGGGCTCAGCCCCACCACAGAGCCACTCACAAGGGCCCTCTGTCCTGGCCGGAGAGCTGGACCTTCCGCAGCTGGGTTGGACACCTCTACCTTCAGGGTGTCCTCTACAAAATGGGGCCGTCCACTGTCATGACAATAACCCAAGGTGCTACACGGGGTGTTAAACAGGGGGTCCCCAAGGAGAGCTTGCAACAGGGGGCCAGCAGGGCTGGGGATGACACGCTCCGAGAGCCAGGAGGCAACGCCTGGGCAAGCAGGGATGCCCGTGCTTCGATCCCTGTTTCATGGCACGCTCTCTTCTCACGGGTTGGCCCTCGGGGGCTGCACAGCCCCTTATAAACACAGAAACTGAGGGGAGATGCAGACCTGGTGCTTTGTATGGTGCTACCTCCTCACGTGTAGTGAAAGCTGCAATGAGAAGAAAGAACAAGACCCAACCCGCGCCACGTGTGCATGGTGCCGTGGAAAGCCTGGGATGAACAAAAGCAATATGCCCATGTTCTCCCTCTGTCCTGCCCCTGCCTGGTAATCTCTGGCTCCTCTCTGCCTTGCCATGTGCTGTTTTGTCACTGGTGACCCACAGCCCAAGGCTCCCATGTGTCAGCTGTTGGCCACATGCAGAGGGAAGGCCAAGGCCACATGGGAGACAGGGAGCTCCTGCCTCAGGAGAGAGGGGCCTCTCACCAGCTCTGTCTGCCCGAGGCCCCTGGAGCTAATGTCCCTTGGTTTTTGTCGTGAGTGATGAAATTAAATATCACCTACCAGCAGCATTGCGGGAGTGACAAAGAGCCACCTGCAGGCGGTGTTCACTCTAATTCCCCTGCACAACGGGCTTCAGCTCCAGTGATGGATCCCTGGGACAATCTAATTATTAATATTTGTTCCCTTTTTTTCCACCTCATTTTCAAACTCATTCCTACAGAAAAAGGTCAGAGATGCGCACTACCCCCGGCAGTACATTATCGGCCACCTAAAGGGCCTTTTCTGTCACGTCAGAAAAGGAATAATCAGGAATGACCGAGGACTAGCACTCCCGAGAATCAGCAATGGACACTGGTGGTTTTCACCTTTAGGACGTTGGTCTGAATCTAGGTCAGGCTGGTGCTGACTGTGGACTACTGTCCAAAGGCCTGGCAGCGGTTCCTGTCAAATATCAGCTTTCCATTCAAACCAAACAGACAAGTGCCTACGTTATGCTTTGGCTCTCTTTATAGGGTAGCAGGGCAACAAAGATTTGTATTTTTGGTAGGGTCTGGGCGCTCCTCCTCCTCTTGCACCTCCAACAGATGGTTCCAGAGCTTCCAGCTGGACATTAAGTGACTTTAAAAGAATGAGGTAAAAAAGCCAAAGGACAAAAATAAGGCATGAGAAAGATGGTTCAGTGATCAAGATACTACCTGAGAGTCTATACGATCCAGGTTCTACCCTCCACTGTCTCACAGACTCATTTTGCAAAAAAATCAGGCTTTTTGTGCCCCGGTACTCATAAACTGGGATAATCTCTTCTCACAGTGTTGTTATGAGGATAAATACATTAGATCGTGAACTAGGTGCTCTGAAATAGTGGTACCAGAAGCCATAAAAATGGTTTGGACAGATAAAAGCTTGTTCTGAATTGCAGTAGGATATGGGAAAATTTCACTGGTGACTTTGGATACAATCTAGTTAAATCTGAAAAAGCACAAATACAAAAAATAAGCAAAAGGGTAGCTCTCATGTCTATACAGGCACCTGGAAACTTGAGGAACAACCAAATTTCATGGTCAAACTCTTGGCCAGTTTCTTGGGCCAAACTCAAACCATATAACCAACACCCACAGTCTCCCAGTTTGATGCTGGACCCCCTCCACAACCTAAGTTTTGCTGTATGATCCTGTCTCTCAGCACCAAACACGAACACCTCCTCTCACCCAACACAGAAATGGATGCAGCCAGCTTGCTCTCACTGCCTCTCCACCTCCCACTGCCCTACTTCCCGGGACCTCACAAGGAGCAGCATTTGTTTTTCCTGGGGCCTCTAGCAAATTGTTTCCTACACAGATGGCAATCGCTTTCTGAAAATGTAGGAGACAGGACGAAATGTTTAGCAGGAGAAGCAGGTGCCTGGAAAATGAATTCCTCTTTGTCCTCCCTTCCCCCTCTCCAAAACCCAATCATTTCCCTGTTAATAAGCTCGCTGACTGCAACGTGGCACTAACCTCTCACAATTGATGCCAGTGACATTTTGACAGTTCCACATATGGGCCTACCAAAAGCAGAAGGAATATAAATTTGCAATTTGGTAAAAAGCTGGGTGAGCAGCCAAAGCAGCTTGGGGGAAGGATGAGAAAACTGACAAGCAACCAACCAGAAGAATCCCACTGCACAGATGTCAGACACAGCAAAAAGGAAAAGCACATTCACAGCTGGATGTACCCCAGCAAATATACACTCGGAAGGAAAGCCTTAGGCTCCCAGTAAGTCCAGTCTAGCCTGAGATGCCTCCCAACGGATTCTCCTCACATGACAAATTTAGGGAAAGGCTTCCCCAGCAGAAGGGAAATGGGACGCAGCATTCATCTCTGTGAAATAAAAAATATCTGGTTAGCATCAGATGCTGCAGGACTTGGCAGTTGCTCTAAGAAGGATTTTTCCAAAATTTCTGCCGATGTGACCAACCATAGGGAAACAACTATTTTCTATCACTATTTTGTGGCATATCTTTGAATCTACTTTGCAAGGTATCTCTGAACAGAACATCACTGGCACTTCACAGGTTGGATCAGCTAGCCTGACTGTGTATCACACACCATATGTCTTCAAATTACATCTATATTGAATCCAGTAATATTTAGCTAAAAAGTAGCTTCCAGAAAGGCATTCAATCTTCATGTGGCAAGATGAAAATAAGAAAAATGTAGCATCTTCATTAGTGGTTTGTTCTGGTGGTTAAATTGCCCCCAGTGTTAGAAAGATGAGCCTATTCTCTCATTTGGATTTGTCTGGTTTCTGCTTCTGGTCATTGGTTACTGTTACGTGGTGAGGCAAGTGGTGCCCTGCCATCACTTCTCCCTCCTTTTCTTTCTGATCCTCATTTCAGCCACACTAAAATAACTTTTTGCTGAAAACAGAAAGGTGCAGCTTCCACCCTGGTTTACTGATATCTTGGTGGAGAAAGGGATGGAGGTAGCATCACTGTATGTACGTATGTAAATAGTCAAATGTAATAATGGTATAACTGTTGTACATGGCCTAACCAGTGATGCAAAATTACTGTTTAAATATAATGGTTTATTTGAATTTTCTATATGACTCTACATACAGTGGCTCTAACTTGACAGGGCCAGGCCAGGCCAGAAGGCAGCATGATGGGTCTAGGTAAGAATACCCCAGCATTCAAGTGCAAGACAATGGAGCATGCTCCTCCCAGCTCCAGAAACATGCAGCCAAATGGGGAGCCCAAAAGAGCTCTGAGGAACTCCAAAACACTCCCCAGGGAAAGGGAAGTGGAAGCTGCTAGTGAGCAGCTGTTGAGGGAGATAGACTAACACTGAAAGCAGGATTTCAGAAAGCTGAGTCTTTGCACAGGCTGGGAATGGTAAGCCTGATTAAAAAGCCTGATGTACTATTTTTGAGACATTTTCCCTGAAGGGTTTGTGTGCCAAAGAAATAATAGTAGAGTAGCTGTTAGATCACTGTATTAACCTTGCTCATGGGGAGCATGAAGCCTAAGATCTTTCTGAAGTAATGTCACTTGATAGGCAGGGGACTGGGGCCAAGGCTGGACCATGCGTGGGCATTTCATGCGATTCCAGGATATAGCTGGCTGCTACCAGCATGACATTTGTAAGGTGTTATGCTTGATGGGATTGGGAAGATGATGGGGGTCAAAAGTTTAGGAAGGCCAGTAGTTGTGACAGGGAGCATGCTGGTTTTCACCATGGGGTGCTTGATCTGAAGTCATTCACCTGTCAGACTTCAGGAGAAAGCAGGAAGTTGCTTCCATAGCCAGGATACCATATTTAGCTCAGACCGCTTCTGGCAACCTCATCAAAAATGACTGGTAGGATCCAGCCTGGCATGTGATCCTATCTGGTCTCATCAGATAAAAAGATTGGGACTTGCTCATTCTTTGGCCACCGCTCTGCAAGCAGGCAGGGTTTCCACACACTGCATAGGTCAGAGGGAGCCTCTGCCTTGTTTTAGCAATGCTGGTAACACAGATAGATAGTGCATAAATATTCATCCAGAGCTTTCTCCTCAGGTCTGCTCATTCCCAGAGTTTTGTAGAGGATCCCCCAGTCCAGCACCTAGTTCCCACTCCCTAGAGGTCCTTGTTTGCTTCTCTGACTTCCCGAGCAGTTAACAAGCCATGCTTCTACTTGTCTTTTTGCAGGAAACACTTATCGTTGCACAGGCTCCCCGGATAGCAGCCTCGATGGGAGCACTGGTTATTGGCAGACATTGAAGTTCCCATGCACAGAGTCTCTACAGCCTGAAGAGCACACAGCAGTGTTAGGAGAAAAGATGCTAACTAACCTTACACAAACTGCCTCATCAGTCAGCCAGGATGCAGGACTGGCTGTACGTTCAGAGGCATGAGGAAAGAGAGATGGAGAAAGAGGAGACAGTTATAAATGTTTTGCAACGTGAATGTGACTTTAACGTATGTATGCACAATGTTCACAACACTAGGTACTTGTGCACAACTCTAATACATACCATGTTCAACAACACAGTTTCACAAAGCTTCTGAAGAAGAACTTGCCATGAAATACTCTCTAGTTTTACTGAGAAAAAAGAAATATTCCTGTAATTGGTGTCAGATTCTTTACTTAGTGTAAATCTAGAGCAATTCCAATGATTTCCTACATAAAGTTTAATTACACACAAGCACATTGGAATGACCAGATAGTCATATGACCAAAAATTGCCCCATAAATCATATGCTTGATTTCTGCGCTCCAGAAAAAAAGCATCAGTAAGCTTCCAAGTCTAGAAATACATGCATGACCTTATGACATCTGCACCCAAGTGGTACTTCCTTGTGGAAGGGGCAGACATCCTGCTTCTTTCACTGGGTGGTGGTCCTGTGATTGAACTCAGAAGTCAGAAAGTTCACCGTACTGCATTTCTTTCTTTACTTATCCATGTTAAAGAGTGAGTCCATGCTACAAAGGTAGATCAGAGACACTTCCCACACAAGTTGCAAGCTGGCTGCCAGCCTACCTCAACACTTTCCTTACACTGCCTGGGTGCTGTGGTGCTGTGTGGGGGCTGTTCCCCTTGCACGGCACCGCAGCAGCCTTGAGGTTGCTCTTGTTTCTGCTGAGCTGTAGGGTGAGCCGCGGCCACAAGATGGTAACGTGCACATGAGGGCAGGCAGAGGCTAGAGACACCCTCCCTATGCTTCACTTGGCCAGATGCGCCTTTCGTTACAAAAGCTACTTTAAAAATCAGAAGGAGACAAGTTCCTACATTAAATTTACATGATCAGCTCAGAAACAGCACTGCCAGGGGAGGCCCCTGCCAGGGCCAAGCCCTGCGCTCAGGAGCCACTTTCAGCTGAGGTGCTAGTGCGTGGCCCCTGCCGCACCAGGCCAGGGACTCCCCTAAATCTCAGTCCGGACCCTGTCCATGGGTCTGCTCCCTAGCTGGTCCCCCCGCTTGCCTGGCCACCGTCATCCCCGAGCAGGGCAGCTGGCCCCTACTGCTCCCTGGCAGCATAACAGCACAAAAGCAACACAACAAAATGTTTGTGTTGCTATCTGCTCGATTCCATTTTTCTTCTGGCATTGTAGATATTAAAAAAGAGGGAAATTTAAGTATCCCTTTAAAAACCTTGATATGCTTCATATAAAAACACCAAAATGTTTCACATGGGCATTTTTTTTACGATATAACTTTTTGACTTTTCATTTCAAACCAGCATTTTAAAAATTGCACTTAAATTAAAAATGAAAAGGAGAAAGGATTTGAAAGGGTTAAATAAGACAATCAAAACATTTAATTTCAGCCAAAATTCTCTTGGCTGCTGCAAAATAAATAGTTGTTCATTTTGCCGAAAAACTTCTAAAAGCCACCTGCAGCCCTTCCACCATGCTGTTTTATTCAGTTTGCCTTTCCAACCAAAAAGGCATTTATTTCAATAGCTCTGTCCATCAATGCAGCACCTGAGTAGTGGAACAGGGCTAGTATTATCACTGGCAAGGATAAGGAGGGTAAACTTGGAAGCCAAGCTTTGACAAGCAAGTAAAAAAGGAATTAATTTTCAAATATTTTGTTTCCAAAATGACATATGGTTTCATTTTATGCCTACACAGGAATGATTCAATTGATCTGGGATCTAAAATCCTTGTAACATATTTTCTCACTTTTAAGAAGCTTTTCAGTTGTTCTGTACAGGCTGGTTTACTCACTTCCTAATGGGTCTCCCCAGATCTGATGCAGTGTTTGAAGCGGTGACGGGTACACGTGCGAAGGAGGAGGAACAAGTGCAGGGAAATGCCCACTGTGCATTGCTAACAGTCACACATTTTCAGAAAGCTGTGGTTCAGAGATTCCTTATTCAGTTAACCTCTTTGATCTCATCATGAAATATGGAAAGGCAATGACAAGATTGCACATCAAAACACACATGTCAGCCCGGTACAGAACAGGAGACAGAGGCAGTAAATATGCTCGTGATGGATGGAGAAAACATCCTTTGATTGCGAAAGAACAGCTTTCTTCCCAGTCGTGTAGTTCTCATATATGTGAAATAAGAAAAAAATTCCAGAAAGCTCACGCTGTATCAGAAAGTGAATGCACACAGGTGCTCGAATTCACTTCTGCTGCACTCTGCTAGGCTACAGTCATGATTTGTCTTCCCTGTTTCATTAGGTGTTTGCAATAGAGCAGAAGGCAAATGGCTGCGGCTCAGATGACAATGACATGACCCTTAAAATAGTCTATCCTGCGAAATGCTTGGTCACCAGAAGATGGGATCCATTTTATCAGGGTCCAGGAGTCTGTTCTCCTTTCTTTAAATTAACTGAGGCCTATGCAGCTAGAAAGCTACACACATGTCCAATGCATGAAAATATTTGTATTTTAAGAAGATATACCACCCTCCTCCTTCCAGCTGCCAACCTGCCCAGCTCCAGCTATCTCCCTGCCTTTCCTCCTCTCTCTCTGTCTGTATCCCTGGTCTCCTGCGCAAATCCCTCCTTTTGCCTATCTGTCCCTCTCTGCCTCATCCCACTCTATTTTTTATCATCTTTCACTTCTCCTTTCTTAATGCTTGCCTCCCTTCCCTTTCTTCCTGTCCCCTATAATTTCTTCCCACCTCCTTTCTCTCTCTCTCTGACACATCTTGACTCCCTCATAGTGACTTTTAAGACATCTGAAAAGCTGTAGTCAGGTATCAGATCCCTCACCAGGCCAAGAGAAAACATTGGGAAAGCCAGTGGTCAGATGCAATAATTACTATTGACTATGGACAAGAGTGACACCAGTCTTTATGGTCCCAGATGAGATTTAAATTATTTGTAAAATGTAACATTATTGATTTTCCATTTATTCCCTTTGTGGCATCTCTACAGGGCTGAGATAGGACACCTTGGGTACCTTATCTTTGTATTTCTTACCTTAACATAGTTGCTTTCTCTTATGTGTAACCCCAGCTATGAATATCCTGGACTTCTAATGTTTGGTGTTGCCCTTTCCTTTTTTTCATCCTTGTGATACTGACACTCTTAACTGTAACTCGATTTGAACATAATGTTTTGCTTAGCAATTTTCTTACTGTGCTTCTGTTTTTTTAGTTTTTAAAATCACACATGACAAGTTATATAGGAAAGCCAGAGAGAATCCCCTGATACATCATGCTTTCTAATTCAACCTTTTCCAGACATGTTCACTGTCCCACTGCAGTGTAAAACACCCCAAAGCACGCTAGTGACTTTGGCCTTTCAGCTTCAACCAGCATTTTGGTCTAAGGGGCTCTAGAAATGAGCCTGCTATGACAGGAAGGTGAGCAGAGGACATCCTCAGCTAAGTCTTAGCATCTCAGTTCTTCCAGACCCATTCTTGCAGCAGCAGAGCCCTGGCAGTAGCCTCCATCTGAGCCAGCTTCCAGCAACAGCGGGTTGCTGACTCCTGGCATGTCACGGACAACCAAGACCTCTTCCTGCAGGGCAGGAACGTCTCCAGTGCCACCAGCCCACTGGGCGCAATAACCCACAGAGGAAAGGTGGCAACTGCTTGGGCCTCTTCATGTGCCTGCACCTCAGAGTCTGGCAAGGGCCTCTATAACCACAGTACCTAGACACAGCAGTCGTTAAGCTTAGTTTAGCTTAAGCTTAGCTTAATTACATCCTAATTTCTTCACAGAAAACCTATGAGCAAGATTTCAATTAATTTTAACTATATGTGTTTGATGTGTCTCTATCATTCCATGAAGAAGATTCGAGACAAGACAAACATAGATGTTAACTTTAAGTACGAGATTTTTAATTAATTTTTACTAAAAATCCAATTATCAGGTTATTTATAAAAGCTCAGAAAATTCATTTTCTAGTCACAGAATGTACATTCTATACATTTGGGATAGATTTGTTCTGTCTTTCAAACAAAATAAAGATGCTAAACCCCTTTTGATCTGACCTAGTCTTACCAAGGAGTCATAACCAGCAATTTTATAAGAGTGAGCTTTGGCATCGTCAAATCAAAGACCCATCTAAGTGCAAAGTCCTATTAGAGTTTCTTAATGAACATTTTTATTAGTATATGAAGAGCTAATGAAGGTCTTAGCTCAGCCTGCAGCCTGTTTGACTGAAACACACCTTTTCTTGCTGGAACAAGTGGCTGGAAATATGCCATCCCCTTAAAGCAAAGCCCCATTAAAGGAAAGCTCTGTTATGGCCCATTACAGAGCCACCACATCCCTGAGACAGGAATTCAAGCTCTGCTGGTACATAACTAAATAGGTATTTTCAAGCAAAAAATTCCATATGATAAATCTGAAGGCGAATCCATCTGTGGAAGAGGATGTTTCATGAGTCGAGACTTTGGAGTCACTTACGAAGTGGATGGCTCAGCTTCAGGAATACCTGAAGGGGTTTGTTAGCCGTAAAGGCTGCCCTGTTTGCTGGCTATTTCTTACCTTTAAGCACAACTGTATGAGTAGCCCACAGCTGCCCATGTGCTGTAGCGCTAGTTGCTGCTGTTCAGCAGCCAGGTTTCATTAAAGCTCTGCTTGCGGCAGAGCTGTTGCTTGGGGGAGCGCTCAGAGCTGTGGGTGGCATCTCCTGGGAGGAACCGGCCCTGCACCATGGGCCCTACACAGAGACGGTCCTTGTCCAGATTTGGGGCACAGCTTGACTGCACCCACATGCAATTACATCTATGGGCATGTTTGTCAAACAACTGGCATGTTTGCTAGTCCCGAGCATCCCCCCACAGGTGGCTTTGGAAATGCCCAAGAGATACAAAGGGCATCTCAAAAATTTGCTCTTTGGCGTGTAGCAAATAAACCTGTACTGCTGGGGTTGGGGCTTCAGAAAGCCTCAAACCTGAAGCTCGTTCTTGCTCCCCAGGGACAGCGGCGTTGAAGGGGGGACAGGCTCTGCTCTCTGCAGCGGGTCAGAGGCTCAGTGTCACCACGTGCTTGCAGGCATCACTGCAATGGTGCCACTAGCTCATTATTGCAACAGTTTCCTCTCACTAGACAAGGTGCCAGGGCACCATTCAGAGGAGAGGAACAAATCAAGGAGGAGGAAGGGAAAATGCAGATGGCCGAAGGAAAAGCAACTTCTCACATCAGCACTCCCCTCCCCTCCCCAAATGCATTATCTCTTTGGCCAGAGCAGACCACACCCTTCAAACTCAGGAGTCACTAATATATTTTGTCTCTGTAGAAATGTTTTTGTCTTGGCATGACTAATTCAACAAGCAAACCCAGCAAAGCAGAAATGTCACCAAAGCCCCTCCCACACAAGACCTGCGATTACCATAAGTGCGCACTCTTAACCTGTTTCATCTTTAATTGATAGGCAGAAAAAAAGCAGAAAAGGGGAAGAAAAAAAATCTGTGCTGAATTTTGCCATCTTCTCGACTCTCAGTTAAAACATGGCTCCAAAAAAAGCAGGGAAGTTCAATTCCCTTTGTACTACCGATTCTCATCTTCTAAGTACTGGAGAGAAACAGAGCAAATCCCTCTCACTGCAGTACCTCATGATTTGGATGAGAGTGCAACCAAGACTGAGGGAGAAATTTAGTTCCCAGCCCACACCAACTGCTGTCCCGGTGGGGAGAAGCAGCTTGGGGGCGGGGAGAAGCTGAGAATGAAGTCATTAAATGTTTTTTGCTTCTCTGGAGTCACAGGGGGTGAGAATCCATAGCCTAGGTAAATCTGGATGTAAAATGAGCAGGGACCCAGCTGGAATCAGTTTAGTGATATAAAGACACATAGTCTTAATTAAGGGAATTGTGATTTGCCAATGAAATCCCAGCAGGGCATCTGTCTGCCTGATCAAAGACTCAACTTTCTGATGGAATCTTAAGTGCATGAGCCATGAAATTACTTTTTGAAAAGGGAACATGCAGCACAAAGAGGCAGAGCGAGAAGGGAGGAGGTGGAGGGAGGGAAGGATGGACAGAGAGCATAGCTCTGAGTGATGCTACTGAGATTTTCCATTCTCTTTCTCCAAACACAGCTACACTGGGGCAGGCTGGAGAAAAAATGCACAAGGATGCCAAACAGCTAGCAGAGTCAGCATTTAAAATGATTACCGGCCCCGCTGAACAGCAACATAGTCCCAAGTTGTTCTTTAAACAATTATTTTTAAAAGTGCTTAGCAGAAGTTGGGGGAAAATGGTTACCTTTATTTCTCAGTAAAGTCTTTTTTCCCACCCCCTTACCCATCCTCATTCTCTACAGATGAGACTAAGGCACCTGCTATTTCTGCTCTGAGCCTGATTTTCTAACAGCTCTAAAGATCCAAAAAGCAAGGCTTTCTCAAAACGTTTCCCTCTTCTTTCCCTTTTTTTATTTCTTTTTTTTTTTTGGATAGAAACATGCAGAACAACAGATTTCCCCCTGTTTCAGTGCAAAGGAGTTGATCTTCAAGAAATAGTTCAAACTGTCTGCTCCAAAAGAAAGCAAGTTTTTTGGCATACCTGGGAAGAGCTATGAATTAAATCCCAAATTAGGCAAATTCTGCATGATCTGGAATTATGTTGCTATGAGGTCCTAGAACACTGACAGCTCTGTAAATCAAGACACAAAGTTGACAGAAGAGACTCAACCTGTCAGCTTCATTTATCATGTCTATACTGCATAAGCATTCCCACAGCATTCAATAAACTTCCCAAATCTCATCTCCTTACGCAGCAAACTCAGCACAAATCTACATGGAATTAACCCCGAACAGCCTCAGCTTTGATTCTGAAGGTCGGGTGAGACATCCAGAGGACATCACACTTCCAAACACCTTAAACGGGTCTTCTGTCCTCTGACATTTAAATGTGCATTTTTTAAAAAATCTCCCTCATTGCTGGACTGAAAAACCCAATGTAACAATTACAGAAACTATGATATCAGAAAAAGCAAACTGTCACCTTGTTATACACTCTTCCTCAAAGTGACTAAAGCACATTGCTTCAAAAGAAGAAATAAAACACTCATATGCACCTGCTGTGCAGGGCAAGACTCAATTTAACGTAGGAGTAGTCCCAAGCAAATACACTGGGCTGTTCTACTGGTTGGGCAACAGCATGGACCTAATAAATCACAACTGGTATACTGACACCATGCCAGGAACTAAAGCAAAAGTGAAAATAAGCAATCAAGCCCTATGAATTTCTAGCTGTGTTCCAAACATCTGGAGGAAAACAATGGATGTGGTTTAAAAAAAAAAAACAGTAAGGGAAAACACTCCATTTCCAAGCATCTCTAACAGTTTGTGTAGCAAAAAGCCTAAGGGATTTTGACAAGTCGCTGCGCAGGACAGAGAGTGCAGCTCTGGTCCTAGCCAGTGGCATAAGGAACTACGTTTAACACTCCCCAGTTTGCTTGGTTCTTATTAATGTGTCTAGATCTAAAAGAAAGACAATTCAGCACCACTCACTCAGTCAGCTTTAAAGCTCTCCTTTGTGACCGCGTAGGTCTTGAGAGAAGCTGCAGTTGAAAAAATAAATAAGTGGGTCACAGAGCTCAAACATTTACCTTAATTACCCTGGTTTCAACATGCGAGTGTCTCCCTGCATGGCCCCCTCAATAAGTCTCACTGAGCCAATTTAATAAGGTATGAATTAGCTATGCAGTGGCCACACACAGTACAGTTCTTGCACCTTGTAAAGGCCCCCCCAAATCAGAAGTGGGCCTCCTCGGCCCAGATGCTTTGCTTGCACATGTGAAAATTGTGAAGCTCGCACTAGCGAAAAATATTTTCCTCCCTGTTTTTTTCCCCCACATCTGCTATTGCCAGACCTTTCTCTACACAACCTCACTGCTGGGGGATGAAAGACCCCTCTTTGTTGCAGCTGCCACCACCAGTTCCCATTCATTCAACCCCTTTTTCACTTCTCGATCTGTTTTCAGATATCAGGGAAATGGATTTTCTCTCTTGCTCCTTTTCTTTCTCCCCTGCCATTGTTACTGCATGCTGACTATTCCTGCGCTCTAAAATCTCAGGGAGCAAGTTTATTTAAAAAACACAGCTCAAAGTATAAAGGAAGGTGTTTTCCAAGAGACTGCAACAAAAAAATTAGGGCTTTAAGGGGCATTACCAGCCATTTCACATATGCAGCTTCTTTGAAACACCTTCCTTCTCGCTGTCAGAACAGGCTTCACAGCACAGCAGCAATTCACACGCTTGAGTTTTCCAGGCAGACTCTATGCTGTGCCTGAGGGGCTAATTAGAAACACCAAAATACACTATTAATTTGTGTATCTTGACTCATATACTGCTGGCTCCGCTGTTCACCCCCAAGCACACTTGAGATCTGGAGGAAAGTATCCCAACTTAGTAAGCAGGCACCCTCCATCAAGTTCTCATCTTAGTCACTCACACTTTATTTTCCAAGCCAAAGAACAGTGGGTGGCTCCCTCAGGAAATCTGAGTTTAAGTCTGCCTCAACTGCATTCCCGGTGCTTGGGACTTATCAAGGTTTCTGATTCAGGAGTGCCTAGCACCAGATGTTGAGTCATCACACAAGCCAGGATGCTGCATGTTGCTGGTAACAAACACTATGAGTCTGCTTCAGAAATAAGTTGTTAGACCCCGAATAAGGGTAGCACAGCACAGCTCCAATGATTCAGCGGAGCTAGAGTTCTTTACGGCAGTTGAGCATTAGACACATGATACATAGATAGATCTGAGTGCCTGCATATGCACACGTATGCCTATTAATGCTGAAATTTGAGACTGCAGTCTGCAATCTTTCAAAAGTTTCTTTCAAAGGTTTCCTTTGGGATACTCTTCTGTACTTCTATGAAAAACCTACATGGCCGCATCCTTGCAATGCAACTCCAAGCAC
Organism: Apteryx rowi; assembly: GCF_003343035.1. Taxonomy (NCBI): domain Eukaryota; kingdom Metazoa; phylum Chordata; class Aves; order Apterygiformes; family Apterygidae; genus Apteryx; species Apteryx rowi. The sequence goes on along the minus strand of NW_020450894.1, from coordinate 2,312,708 downwards.
CTTCAACACTCTAGGACCAGATCAGCAGGAGGATGGTATCCTGATGAAGGCCAGGAATGAATACTCAGGACAGGAAAGTCCTGCTCCTGCATTTCAGCTGTCCATCCAGGAAAAAGCACCTCCCTCGCTCCCTCCATCCCTCCTTTCCTCTCTCATGTTATGAGGCTTGCCTTCTCCTCAGATGCTACAGTTATGGCAGACGAACTAAACAGCAATGAGGTGCTCCTGCCCTCCATGGACCATGTTTTTTTCCAGCTCACCTAAATATGTATTTCTGAGTACCTCTGCTTTCTCAGAAGAACTCTGTCAGTTTAGACAGCAATTTCTCCTCCATGGAAGAGCGGCTGCTTGCAGCAAAGACATCATCAACAGTCGGTCCCTGCTCGCAGATTTTTGCTCTGCTGGAGTTTGTACCTGTTTTGCTCATCCACAGGGACTTCCTCAACAGCAGAGTTCCCCTCCCCTTCCTTATATAATGAAAAAGCCCTAATCCATCCCTCCGCACATGCACTTCTTAAAATCAGTGCTCATTGTAGTTAGTCCTGAGTTCTCAAAGGGCATTAATTGCTTTGGGCTTCACCTCAGAGCTGTTGAATACTGATAATAAGTGGTTTGCCTGGGCTTACTGCCTAAATAGTTGATAATTACAGCCTAAGAACAGCAAGGAGCATGCTGTCTTTCTACCATAGCCGTCTTTATATCCGGTTTGCTAGGCATCTGTCCACCTGTCTCTAGGCAATTGTTCCTATTTCTACTTGACTTTCTTCTCCTTTGCCCTGTCTTTCTCTCTCTCTCTATTTTTTCCCTCCTTTGCTTTTCAATCTCCCATTTTTGTCTTTTCCAGAGTCCTGACATCTTTGATCTCTTGTCCACAGGGAACACAGTGTACTGGCTACACATTCAGAGATCCAAACATCTTATCACCCCCCAGAAGCAGCTCAGGATATGACAGGTGAAACGTCAGAAACAATTACAGAGAGAGGCTTTCCAGCCCCATGGGGAAACCATCCAGTTTGCATTCTGCGCTTCACCTTCCAACTCCACAGGAATCAGCGAGCAGAGCCACACAGGCACTCATCCAGATAGACAAGTGGAAAGAGATACAAACATGCAGGCAAGATGTTGAAGGTTTGGGGGGCTCAGAGGAGGATTGCTGCAAAGTAAACCAGTTGCATCCTCATCTAGATTCCTCTTTGGCTGTGCCTAGATACAGTCATCTCTGTGCATCCAAGACAAATGTGCCCCCATCAGATCCAGTTTTCATATAACCTCATTGCATTATTGTGACCATCTGCTCCCCCACCTTTGCCAAGCTCACATGGACAACGATGATCACCACACATTGACTAGGGAGCCAGGCACTGAAATAGAAGCAAAACTTTACAAGCCAGAAGGGCAATGAGGGAATTCAATCTCTGCTGGATCCCACTGCACTGGAAATCCAGAAGGATAAAAAACACCACAAAAGCCTATTGGGAAAGTGAGCAAAAAAACAGGTTTGGTGTATTGTCTTGCAGACCATGGTACAATGCCCACAAAACAGCAGAGGCTTGTGTAGTAACATGTCAGCTATGCCTGAGTCCTCTGCAGCTCAAAAGGATGTAAGCAAAGAAAACCACGAAAATAAAGGCACATGCAGGAATTGGTGGAGCCTCTGCTGTCTCCAGAGTCTGCCAGGTACAGCTGAGAGAATAAAGGGTTGTCTTGAAACATCTCTGTCACAGACCACCCTGGATTGCCAGGATGCGATGTTGGCACATCCCAGAACTCCGCTCCTAGGACTGCCTCATGCTGAGGGCTTTTCTAGTAAAGCAATGTATGAAGCTTTCCATCTCCTACTCACCGCTCTAACAGTGCAGATGGGCCACGGGAGAAGCCTTGAACTTCTCACAGTGCTGGTATCAGAGAATAATTGTGACATGTCTATGTATTATGACACTGTTGCACTTTTCGGACAAGCAGCCAGCAAGATTTTGAAGAACTCTGGGTGGAGAGCTCTCCCCTTCCTTTATTAACTCATTCTTCACAGCCAGTCTGATGCTGCCCAGAGGCCAGGGCCTATCCCAGGGAGACCTCACTGTTTGTCATTGCCTCCTTCCCCCAGAAAAATCTCTCCGTCCTCCTTTGCCCTCCTGGACACCGGAACCTCAGGCACGTGGCAGCTCTGCTCTGAGGTAACTCTTTGCTGAGGAAGTAGAAGAAAGACCCACCACCAGCCCTTCCTAATGGCTGGTGCTGAGCAGCTGCTTCAGCTCTGGGGAGATTGCTGGGGCAGGGGGGGCAGGAAGGGGCCTGTCTGGGTCAGTTTGCACCAAATAGGACCAAGCTATGCCTCAAAGGGTGGCACAGAGCAGGGCACAAGATTAGTATTGAACAAATGGCAGTGGCATGGTTGTATCAGTGCTTCATAATGAGCATATTGTAGTAGATCATGTACTTCTGGAAGCGTGATACTGCTGTGATATCATTCTATCAATCTTCTCTAACACAAATTTCCCAAAACTGTAAAAAAGTTGTCATTTAAATCCTCTGTGAAGGTTCAGCTCTTAAGTCCTCTTCCTGCCTTCATCACTCTCCCCCAATATACTGCTCCTGAGCAGATGACCACTGGAACCTGGAAAGAGAAGCTCACTTCCTTCCTAAGAAATGATCTTACCCAGCTCCTGTTCTTACCATTTGCACAAAATGGTTTACTTGCACCCTCCTCTTCCCTCCCTTTTTCTCCGTAAAACTGTTCTGGCAAATAATCCTTTTGCTTCCTGATAAATAGTACCACTTGCCTCCCATGAGAATGCACCCTGCCAGATGGTAGGGTGAAACAACTATCTGTACAAGGAAGTGTTCTGGCTCTCTCTACACAGGAAACAAGCCAAAAGGAAAAGGAAGAACACTTTCAGATGATATGCCTCCTGAAACAGACTGATGAAAATCCAGGAGACTGATAGTTCAGCCTTTTCTTACTTGTCCCTCATTTAATTTTCTCCTGTGTTTTGATCTGCCGGAGTAAAGGACTGCCATCAGCTGAGGCTGGAGGAGAGGCAAAGGCAAAAATCCAGGTTCTTCTTGACACTGCACTTGGTGCTAGACTTCCACCCCATTGCTGTCGTTCTCCAGCCCACAGCTGTTTTTAAAAAAATGGTACGGAGGAAAAGAGAGAGCTCTCCCACTCAGCTTTGACAGGCCTTCTCAGTAAGCCAGGTACTATTGTCCAAAGGCTGGATGGAGGTTATGTTTGCCTGAACATTTGCTGCAATGTCATGGACAGTAAAATTCTTTGTTCTGTAACATCCCTTGGGATACCTGGGCCATAAAAGGTGTTAAACCATGTTCTCATCACAACACTGCTGCCCTTCACTGCTGTACCTAGCTGTGATGGCATAGGTTGTATATTCTAGATCTTCTGGTTAAAACAGCCTGAGCAGAGCCTGATTCCTCATCCAATCTGATATTAAAAAATTTGTTCTTGATTCAGACCTGGGCCCACAGCTTGTAGGAATAGGGACTGAAGTTGATTCACAGTGCGTATACAACATCATCAGCGAGACCTGAGGATAAGCACCTCAATAATACCCTCCAGTGCCCTGACTTAATCAGCTCTCAGTCAGCCTGGAGAAAATATTTCATATCTGAGACCCACTTTTAAAATAAAATGCTGGGCTGTGTGTGTGTTCAGATCCAACTTTTCCCTGTTTGTTACTGAAAGAAATTCAGCTTGAAAGTCTCCTTCATTTAACACTGGGAAGACAAGGGTGGGTTGCATGGGGAGAGTAGCTCTCTCTATTCTTAGACTGTCTTGAGAACAAAACAGAGCCTGGCATCTTAAATTTTTGAATGATTCAACCTTTAGCAGCAGCGAATGCAATACAAAAGGAGCCTGACGCCATTTTCTCCAGTGATGTGCCACGGCTTATTAGGAAGGGGTTATAAGCTGCTTTCCAGTGTACTTGTTCTCCGTGAGATAAGCTGACTAGTGGGAAATCAATCACTATGAATTTTGATAGCAGCGCCTGCTGAAGTAATTACTTCAAACATCAATAATTCTGCTCACCTGCCTGTGGAGTTTTCAGTCATGCTGAAGGTTAGATTAGCGCCACGGTGCTCCTGGGGACTTTTTGTTTTGTTTTGTTTTCTCTATCCCTTTCCATCTACTTCCTTAAATTTTGTTTTAAATGCTGATGTAATTGAAATGTCACTCTGTCCACTTCTCTCTTTCTCTGTCTTCTCACCCGAGTCATCAACATGAGTTTGCTCATATCAGTGAAACTGTCTCCACAATTGTGTGCACACAGGAATTGCGGTTGATTCTTCCTGTCAGAATTAGCAAGCATTGAACACTCACATCACATCCCTCTTCAGGTGTTTATATGCATGTTTAAGTTTATAAATATAAAGAGAGAAGTTCAAAACATCTTTGGTGCCAAACATTCTTGAAATTGAGACCCTCAGCGCGGTCTCTGCACAGTATAATTTTGGTCCTTTTAATTCACCTATAAGCATACCCACACACACATGTATCTTGGCTTAGGTTTTGTCACACAGCACAGACTGGGCACAGAGACATTTCATAACTGAAGTACACCTTACAAAATTTTAAGGTGACACTACATCACCTAAAACCTCCCTGACTCAAAATTAATTCCCCATAAAAGCAAAAAGAGAATGGCTGATACAACACATGTATATGCTTGCATGTTCAGCAGATGGTAAATTAGAGAGACTATTACTCCACAGAGAGGCCAAGTATTTCATCTAGTTACTAAACACCACGATAAAATTATAGCATTATCCAAAACGTATATCATTTTCATTTTAAATATAATGTATGATCTGAGTTTTGGACTACTGTGCTTCGCAGACTGCAACCTCCTCCATTCGCCACATCTCCTAAGCTCCTGGATATCTCCTGCTGCCTTATGCTAAATATCCTCTAGGTCTCCCACTGTTGCCCCTTTTATACCCAAATTTCATGCAGCCCCAGTAGTTCTGCTCTCTCTGTTGGAGCAGCAATGTATTTATTACTATATTATTACTGTATTTCAGCTCCCAGCTATAGTAAATTCCATCCTACTGTAACCCCTACCTCCATCTACCATTAGTCAGCCTGGGATTCCAACAGACTTGGCAAATTTGATAGATTTGTTTATCAGCTCATCAGAACTGACGTAAGCATGGACTTACTGGCTGACTGCCTTGAAAGCAGGCAGAGATATGCCGGGGGTACTTTTCTCACTTTTCTTTCCTTATCTTTCTCCATTCTTTGTGCAGAGCAATCAACTGGGTTATTCTACAGATTATTTAAAGTTATTTACATGCAGACTTCATTCCTATAAACAACCCACTCCCCTCAGATTAAACATTTTAAGTTCCTTTTAATGTCAGATACTGAGCTTTAAGGCCTAGCTTGTATAGATGTCCATTGTTTATAACAGTGATTGATTGAATATGTCATAGCTTTCAGTGGAGAAAGCCCTCTGCAGACCCAATTTCAGATCCAAAAAGTGTCCTGCTGACAATTGCCCACATAAATCGAAGCAAAGAAAGAATGAAGACTAAAAGCAAGTGCTTTTCTGTCTGAATGACAATTCACACTCACAGCAAAGGATGACATCCATCACTCCAGCACCACTTGGCAAATCACTGCAGCCCCGGCTTGCTGAGAGCCAGCCACGGTGGGAAGGGAAGAGCGCTCAGTACCAAGGATAATCAGGCCTCTTGCACGGAGGCTCCTTCCTCCTCACTTAGTTCAGGGCAGTCACATGCGAAAATGAAAACTGCACCTTTAGCTAATTCTACTCCCAGCTATCTTAATGCAGCTTTGCTCAAGTCAGATAACTGAGAGCTGAATTTGGTCCATGTTCTCCATAATGACAAATCGATACTTGATGACCTGCTGTGAGAATGTCTATTCAGTTTATTAACAGGAAAGTGCTCTTGGTTGGTCTGACACTGTTTATCTCATTGTTATTAAATCTCCTCTGAAATTAACTGTTAAGAGAAAGGAGGACATATTTCCAAAGAGAAAATGAAGTGAAGAAGAGTGAGGCTTTTAGCAACTGCAGAGGAGGGGATTTGCACGCTATCCCAGCCAGTGAACAATAGGTCAGCAGAATGATTTCTAAAAAAAGGATTTTAAAATACAGTTTAAATTTCTGGACTTCCGAAAATGGGAATAATGTCAATGCCGTTTGAAGCTGTTTCCAAATATATTTCAGAAACTCAAAAATTTTCTTTTCAGTATTTGAAGTAGCAGGAACATTGCACAGCAAAAGATCTGAGCTTTGTGATATTTGTTTAGTACTAACATTAACATGTTTAACAAAGATCTAGGATCAGGAGTGAAGAGGGACGTGACTAAATATTCAGATGATGCCATTTATTTAGTTTAATCAAGAGTGAAGATGATAAAGACTTTCAGCTGAACCTGGCAAAGCTAAGTGAATGAGCACAAAGATGACAAATGAAAGGCGGTGCTGACAAATGCAACATATCAGAAGGAATCGTTTGAACCAGCTGCACACATTACTGTGTTCTAAATTATCTATGAACTCTGTGGACAGTTCAATGTGCAACAAAGGCAAGCTTCAGAGCATATTAAATATCAAGACGTATGAAGAAAAGAACAAAGAAGAACATTGAGAATATTATCTTATCATAGAAATCCATGACATTCCTCCAAGTGGAAAATCTAGCAAAACTTTTTTTAAAGGGTACGGCAAAAAGAAGTTAGAAGACTGGAAACACAGTGGAAAAAAAAGATTGAAAAGACAGAGAAAGTCCAGATTGAGAAGAACAAACCTCATACATGAAGGGAGAATGGTATGCAAACAAGCAATGGTAAAGAAAAGGTAGATCATGAGATCATATTTCTCCCTTCTCTTTCTATGAGAAGATAAATTAATCACTGGATTGAAAAATGACAGTTGCCTGGAAACCCACTATCATGACCTGATTACATTCAATAAGGGCAACAAAAGGTCAGCACCTACTAGTAATACATACATATACATACCCACATTTGTACACATAATTTACAAATGCATACACACATTCTTAAGGCTTCAAGAGGCAGCATTTGAGGAAAATTTTAGTGAAACTGATAGGGATCAAAGCTTAGACAGATAACATGAATGAAAATTGGAAGTACTTTAAGAAGAGGTAATTAACTGGTCAAAATGCTAGAGTCTCACAGTCAAGAAAGCATACAACTTTGGATAAGAAAACAAGGCTCATTTTGATGGCAAATAAAGCAGCAATTAGAAATAAAAGCAGCATATGGCAAAATGTAAGAAGGCAGTTACAGGTAGCAGTCAACATAAATGAATGTTATGGGGTGTAAGAAACTGATAAGAGAAGCTAAAGACATCAGTGAAAAAATGCTTCGCTGACAGAGTTAAGATTGACAATATGCATGTTTCTTTAAATACTTTAGGAACAAAAAGAAATCTGAAGAAAATTAAAAGTGTAATACTAGTTAAAAATGGTAAAATTGCCAATGATGAGGCAAAAAAAACGTTCAATAACCATTACTGTTACTATTTAATATACTTATTCTGGGTTGGAAATAATAAATTCCATTAGGGACAAGGTTTGCAGGCCAGACAGCCTATACCCACAGTTCTAAAAAAGCCGAATAAAGAGGTCCCTGGCCTTTCAATGTTAATTTTTAATATATTTTAGAACATTGAGGAAACTCAATATGACTGGGAGACTGCTAATGTTGAGTCAATATTCAAAAAGAGCAGGAGAATAAAGAAGGTTTCTTAGCCTGACAAAAATCCCAGGAAAGATCACAGAAATGCTGATTTAGGATTAAATTGTTAAAGAATTAATGGATATCAATATAGTTAATGCCAGAAAACATAGCATTATGGTGAAAAAGTCTTTCTAAAGCAATACGATTTCATACTTTAATTAAATTACAAACTTGCTTGATAAAGGTAAATTAATATCTATAACAAATTCTGGCTTTTGTAGAGCTTGCAATGTAATGCCTCATATCATTCTGATTTAAAATTGCATTATACATTAACAGTAAAACATCTATTCAACAGATTGTGCACTGACTGAGGAAACTCAAAAAAGAACAATGAATGGGGAATCATCCTCCAGTAGGAATATTTAGAGTGAGCTTCTACATGGATCATGAGTAAACAGAACACAATTCTACATCTCATCGCCAATGAGGAAATAAATGTAAAATACTGAGGTGAAGTTTGCCAAGATTGGTAGGGAGGATCAGTCGGATAAAATAAACTGGACCACTTCTGAATTGTACCTGTTCAAACTGAATACGTTTTAGCTCGGCTAAATACAAAGTAATATATCAAGGACCAAGAATACAAGCCACGTCCACAGAGTGAAGAACTGCAACCAAGGAAGCAGAGACCTTGAAGAGGATTAAGGTTCACTGTGGATAAGCACAAGTATGGCAAAAAAGGAGAATGCAAGTCTGGGAACTGCAGCAAGACACCTTCAAACTAGAAATGAGGTACAAATTGCACAGGAAGGGATTAACCACTGGAAGAAACTATCAAGAGAAGCACTAACTTCTCCATCTTTCAGTCCCCTCATATTGAGAACTGATGCCTTTTTGGAAGATATGCTTTAGCCAAACACAAGTTATCCAACCTCAATACAAATGGAAGACGTTGAATTGAAATAGCTGTGCTCTGCAGAAAGTCACTGTTTATGATCTCTTGGTTCTGCCGGCCTTAGCCTCTTTGAATTTGTAAAAGGAGGCTTTTCAATAAATTGGAAGGGTAGAAAATTCAAAAAATGAGAACAGGAGAGATTTTCAAACTCAAAACATAATTAGCCTGTGGAATCCACTTTTTCCACATGCTGTTGGCTGACTGCAACAAGCTACTGGGTTCTCGGTCTCAGTAACAGACTCTACCCTACAAGGTCAGTGCTCCCCAGAGTCCTGATCTCTTGGTGGGTGCCCAGGCCAATTTCTGGCTCTGTGCCAACCTCAGCCCTTTGTAGCCTGTCATGTCTCAGGTCTTAGGGCTGAGGTAAGCCAAGCCTTCCTACCATATTGTAACAGAATTTGATATGGGTTTTTTTGTTGTTGTTTTTCTGGGCATGAGAGAAGGATTGTGGGAAGACACAGAAGAAGCATCATTGTTCACAGGACTGAGTTTGTACCCACACAGCATGGTGGGCAGATCACCTTCCCCTTTAGAAAAACACCAAGAAGCATGGGCAGTGCCTTCCTGAGGGTCACCCAAGGCAGACGAGTGGGAAACAGGAGTCGTGAGGCACCCATCGGCCCCGCAGTGGGGAGCTCAGCGGGGTGCCAGCAAGGAGTCCCATGATCAGATGAGCTAATGGACCCTGGCCAGCAGCAGATGTGCATCTTGGGGTAACTATCCTAAAGAGACTTTCTCCTGTCTAGTAAGGTGTGGCCCCTGCAACACCCTTCTCCATAGGGGAATCTCTAATCAGTTTGGCCAGTGAGACCAAAACTTACTTAAGAGAAAGAAGAGTCACTAACAAACACATACTAACATCCACTGTTAGTATATAACCCTGTTTCCTTAGAAAGCCAGAGCAGAAAAGGATTTTATATTTATGATCTTGCTTCCCACCTATACTAAGCTCCCTAAAGTAGAGTGACCAAGGAGTGAGCATAAACATAATCTACTCCTACTGCAAATGTCTAGAAACAACCTATATCTACATACAGTAAATACAGTTACCTCAAATACAACTTAAGCTATGTACATGCAGTTTTGACAAGTATAATTCAAGGCATGAAGAGTTTTATCTGTTGTTGGGCTTGAGGACAAAGAAGAGGCTAATATGAAGACTATTGGGCAAGAGGTGGGAGTGGGGCTACGGTGAGTGTCCGAAGCTGGTATGGCTCAGCATGACAAGTTACACTGCCATATCCTGCTCAGGTAGATCCACCTGACAGCCTTTAGGCTGCTATTGCATTCATCAGCATGGGGCAGTGAGATTTCAGGAGTCATATCTCATGGTATTAGTGACCTTATCTCATGGTGAAGTAAACTAAGTCATCACCATGATTTTGTCCTTTAGCCAAGACTTTGGCCAAGTCAGGACATAACTGGCTTTTTTTTTTTTTTCTGGGCATGAAGGGAGTCTTGTGGGAAGATACTGGAGAAACACTGGAATTCATGTGATTGAGTCTGAATCTTCACATCAAAGCAGGCAGCTCACACACTAATAACAGCACCCAGGCTTCATCTTATGCCCAAGGACAGATTAATTAGCTCTGGTTTAGAATAATATAAAACAACATATATAATATTTTTATATATAAAAATACAAAAATACTATAATAATATATATTAGGTATATATAATGTAATATAACATGATATAAATGGTTATACACATTACATATGTCTGCATAATAATGGGACCCTGATTCTGGAGAACACCAGAGCAAGAGCATGTAATAGTTGGACCATGAAGACTAGCCCAGGGAAAGGGGACGAGTGGATAAGAAAAAGAGGTATGAGCGAAAGGGAGAAAGAGAGAAAGGGAGAGACTGGTTGTGTGCAGAGAGCCTGTGAAAGGGCAGGAAGGATGTGAAGGGAAAGACGACAGGTAAGGAAAAGATCTTGGGCTAAAGGAGAACACAGGGGAAAAGAGGCAAAAAGGGAAGCACATGAGAGAGCTGAACATAAAGAAATGACAAGGAAACTGGAGAAGGAAAAGAACAAATATCAGAAGGGAATTCACTGATGAAAAGATAGGACGGGAAGAGGGCATCCTTCCCTCCCTGCTCTGTTGTATAACTTCTCCGTTACAGCTCATCTCTTTTGCTCTCTTTCATTTTCTAATTCCCTTCCTTCTATTCTTAACAGCCCCTTTTAGATATTTCTCTTCAGAAGAATTAATCTGTGCAGATTCCCTCACTATGCCCCTGCCCCTCTACTTCCCTCCCACCCCAGCACACAGGCATGATAAGAGGAAAGATCTCTCACCTCTACCTCTCCTCAGTGTGAGCTTTTGTCAGCTTATGAATCACTGCCAGGTACGTGACACAGAGAAAGAACAAATTTACCTTCAAAGAGAAAGCCTCATTCTGACAAACCCAAAGTTTGTTTCCACCAGAAGATGTCCCCCAGGGGACAGAATTTAGCAAATCATACGCAGTGCAATATTAATTTTTGTGTGTTATTTCAAGCTGACATGCTGTCTATTAAATGACTTTTTTCCTAACAGGGTTATTCCAGGGGGAAGAAAATTAACTCTTAATAAACATTTCTCCTCTTCTCTACTCTACCAGGATCCCATCCTCTTTCTCCTTCCTTTTCCCTCATATATTCCCTCCCTCTGCCTTCCTGCTCCCTAATCTCTGAATCCCCCTTTCATCTTATCTTCTCCCACCTTCATTCTTTTTCCTCATTTCTGTCACTTTTCTTTCTTCTTCCCTCCTATCTTTCCTCCCACTCCTTCTCCTATTCTATGCTTTCCTTCCTCTATTTTTTCCTTATTCGTCCATTTTGCCATCTTTGCCTGCTACCTCTCCCACCTCACTCAATCCATTCCCCACAACCCTTGCTGAAAGCAGTGCACTAGGACTGACATTCAATATGTTTCAATAGCCACAGAGCCACAAGGGCAGCCAAACACCCCCAAGACCCTCCAGCATGGCACATTATTCTGCAGGTCAGTAATTTTGGCTCCCACAGCTGTAAGGGAACCGGAACAAGAATCACCACCCTCTGGCACCGGAGGTTCAGCATCCTTGGGGACCCAATGCATGAACTTGACTGGTACTACACAGTGCTCCAGCCTTTGAAATGGATATGCAGAGAAGAGAATGGGCAGGATTCATCTCCCCTAACTTCAGGTGACTTCAGGATAGGCTTCTCGTCCTTTTGTCATGGTCCTACTATAATCAATGGGAAGAGAGAGGATACTTCCAAAGGATGAATTATTCCATACTAAATAGTTGTCTCAGGTAGGGTGGCTATCAAGATAGTCTCAACAAACAGCCTAGATTACGTGTCTAACTTTCAGACAATAAAAGCTAGCTGACATGAAACACAGCTGTGACCAAGAGATAGAAGAGAAGATAGAAGGGGAAGTCTGCATAAGCACAGAAAAAGGGAAGAGATTGGAGAAATTCCAAAAAGTTTGGAAAGCTACCTTGTCTATCAGTAGACAGACCCCCCCCCCCCCCAAAAATCCTTGCTACATCAGCAGTACATTTAGAGCCAGATTTGCAGAGAAGCTGAAGACCCACAGCTCCCATTGATTTCTCCTACAGTTTGGACTGCTCAGCATTTCTAAAAGCCAGAACCCTACCACCTCTCTGGAGCTGAGGACTAATCTAAGTAGCTTACCTTTCACTGCTAATGCTCTGGGCATCTCACTCCCAAAATGCTGACTTCATTACATTTTGCACCTAACTGCTACCGAGGGAAAAAGTGGAGTGAAAGAACAGAGAATTAACACTAACTTGTCTCTCAGAAAACCAGTCAATATCTGAGAAATCTGTCTCAGGCTATTTCCCTCACACCTTTTTCCACTAGTATAATTTAATCTCCTGACAGCATGGACTGTCAAGTCCTGGAAGGTGTGCATGTGCACATGCACATGCTTTTGCATCTGTCTATTGAAGTGTCAATGATTTAGCTATATAGAGATGTACAGCAAATTGTTTCTTGCCAAAACTGGGAAGCGCAGCATTCTTTTCTGTGGGGATCAGTGCTGCCTTCTGCAGCCGGCTGGATTTGGCATCTCCATGTATTTATCCACTGTGTATGAAGACTTAGGATTTAAATCATCAAACATGGAGCAAAGCTGAGAGCAATGCTGCTTAGGCAATGACAGTCTGTTCAGGTTCACATTCAAGGCTTCTGTACCAGGCAGAGTAGAAGAGAAGCATGTAGGAGACAGAGTGACAGGCAGGAAATGGAAATTTCAATGAAATTAAGGAAGAAGGCGGCAAACAAACCTACAGCATACGCTACGAACAGTCTCGTGAATAATCAAGGCTATGTGCAACACACCCCAAATCATTGCAAAATTGGTGGGTTTTATAACTTGCTCAGAACCATACCTACTGTTCTAGAATGATTTTCATATGTTTTTTTGGAAGTGAGGGACCAGCCAATGGCCAGAGAGTAACATGACGTTAAAAATGTGGACTCTGACTTAGAAATTTTGACTTTCTACACCAGAAGACTACTGACTACATCAGGTCATTTGGATATGCATGAAGAGTTTGGGGCCTAGGACCTCTGAAACTCAGGATCTTGGCTAGTTGTGCTCAGAGGATCGCAGGGAGGTGAACTAAATGGAGATTCCCTCTTCAGCTCTTTTGATCTAAAGGGTACTTGCTGCCTACTACCTAGGGTGTGAAGAATCAAATCTTTTGTAAAGTACAAAATATGTCTAAAGAAGAAAAGACAAGCAATTTCCCAGACTGACAGTTTGCAGGAAGAAAAGGGGTGTAAGACACAGAAGAAAATCCGTATAGTGTGTTTTGGGTTTTTTTACTTCACTTGTGTAAAGCCTGTGGGCTAGTGAATCAGTACAGCCTTTTGCTCAAGACTGCTTTTGGTTTGGGTGCTGTGTAATAGTCTCTAAACAAACCTGCCTTTTTAATGTTCTCTCACAATTGAGAACATTAGGTCTTTCGAGCTGATTTCTTTAAGATACAATTGGGGATTCTGGGAGAGGGTATCCCAGCAGCGACCCCTCAGCACCGGAGTTCATCTGCCTCCTTGGTCCAGCCCAACCTGAATTTGATCAGTATTCATTTACATGATTCATGAGAAATTCTGGGAATTTGATTTTAGCAGAACGAGAAGGTCATTTCCATTCGCTAACACTGGCTGGTGCATATAATAGTGTGCTCTTCCTACCATAGTCTTATTAATTAAAACCAAGAAATTTCTCTGTACTTATATATTAATTCCAGCTCATGACATTATTATGTTCTCATATTTTTTCTGCCATGACAGAGGTTGCATTGAAGATATTTTAGAAAACAAAACAATAAAATGAAACTAACTGGGAGTCCATGGACACCTCTAATCATTCTGTGGTCACAGGGTAATCTTGCCTATTAAATTACCATGTAACTAATGGTAACAAGAGACAGTGTGTTTGCACTGGATCACCTTGCTGAGTGAGAGCAAACTAATCTATATGTTTAGATAATTTAGTGTTTTATGGCAATTTTTCTGCCATTGTACCTTTTCTCTCCCCATTTTAAGGTGAGGGGTGATGAATACTGGAGTAGTTATGATGACAGCAATAGGTGTTGTCAGCAGCCAGAAAGACAGGCAAGCACCCACACAGCCAGCTACTGCCTTTGCTCCTTCACCATCACCCCCTCACTCACTAGCCACTTCCAGTAGATGGGCCCAGCTCACATTAATGGTCACATTAATGAATTAATAATGCATAATCTGTACTGATCTGCTGATTAAAACACACCTCCAACGCAACCTTTAAGAACAACATGACTCAACTCAGAACTTGCCAAGTCTTGTCCTCCAACTCATTCCAATCACTCTCCAGTAAACAGTCAATAGAGACCTATCATTCCAAATGATGTGGTCTTTTTCCAGATATATAGCTTCAGAGAGGTGTTTCAGCAGCAGAAGTCACTATCAACAATTTTTATTAACAAGCTGTCTTATATATGTATATATATATGTATATATGTATATATACATACTACTATAAATATGTGTAATGGAGTAAGATTCTGCCCCCTCAAATCTCCCCATATTATACCTGATTATATTTTTCCTGGAGCAAATGGAGAATGAAATTGCTATAGGACAAAGAACCTAAAAGGGTAAGTATATTTTGAAGCCTCATAGGAAGTAAAAAGTTGGGGGGAAAAAAAAAGTAAGAGAGGATAGGAGAGAAAGAAGTTGAGCAAGGTGACCCTGAGGGGACTGAAGCAAGAATAGAGATAGGATGAAAAGAATGAAAAAGCGGGGCAAAATTAGTGTTAAAGGAGACAAAACTGATTGGAAAGGGAGTATCAATAGAGAGAAAACAGAGAAAGCAACACTTGGCATTCAGGGAAAACACAGGAGTATAAGGCAGACATAGATTTACCTGGAGAAGCTTAGAAGACTAAAAACTCTGTCTCTACTTCCCTCTGTGTCTTTTTCCCTTCCAGTTAAAACTATTGTCTGTGGCCAAGCTCTTGAATCTCCTGGTTCGGACAGACTGATGTGGCTGCACAAGACCTCTCCCCACCCCTCAATTCAGATCAGGAGAGGAACCCAAGGAGACAGAATGAGAAGAGGTGACAAAAAATGGAACACAGATGGGAAAAAGACCAAGAAAAAAACCAGGATTACAGGGAGACAAACATATTCAGGTCTGGGCGCCTTACTCTCAGGAATGTATGTAATTCAGGGCCATTCAATAGAATGATTAAGAAAAGAGAAGGACCTACTGCCTAACCTAATTTACTTAATAGGGAAAACTGAAAAAGCTTAATAGGCTGGCTAAATAAGGAATAAAAAGACAAAGTATCCTTTGTACAACAGCAACACAGAGCATGCTAGTCAAGTACCTGGAGTCCACTGCCCAATACCACATGACACAGACCTCAAAATACTCCACCCACAAGCTGACCACCTAACAAGCATGTAGTGAATGCAACTGGCAAGCAAGGGGTGGTGGAGGATAGGAGAAATTCTTCAGCTGGACACAAGTTGGTGCACACCAGTCTGCATGAATATGTCTTCATATTCATATGTTTTCAAGTAGGTGCACTTAAGAGAATATTTGGGAGCAATGGGATGAAAATGAGCAAAAGAACAAACAGGGTGATCTCCATGGAAGATGTTCTGACACTGAAGTCTGCCTCCGACCCAGGTGAAAGCTTCCTTGCTTCAATATGGATACATACAGCAGACAAAATCCTGAAGACCATATTTGAGGAAACAATACTGAACCATGTAATACCCAGAGACATGCCTCGTACCTAACGTGTTTTTCATCTCTCATAGTTTTGATTCTGTGATTGTGTGACACACAAAAGCAGAGCAACAGCGGGAATTTAAGGCAAAGGGAAACAGGCAGAAGTTAGCAAGTCACGAAAGATGGAAAAGGGAACTGAAACGGAAGCGAGTGGGACAGAAGGAAACAGTGCCAAAGCAAAGTGGCTATACAGAAGCAAAGCAGTATCAATCAGTATGGGCAGAAGTTTGAAAATCTGATTGTTTTTAAATTCATAAATGAAAATTCCCAAACTTGATGATATGTTTCCTGTCAACAGCCCTGTCAACTCCAGCTGGGCCTGAATAAAAACAAACTCAAAGTTAACAAAGACTAATTTGGTGCAATGAATCAGATGATAACTTGAATCACACCCAGAGTCCAGGCTGAGAGCGATATCTAACCAAAATTCATGATTTTTCTGTAAATCTTAGACAAAAACAGAGACTAAGTGCAAAAGATCTTCAACAGAATGAAGAGAAAGCAGGAAAGGGCACTTCTGTTGGTTTCCATAGGACAAGCTGATGGGATTCACCTAGAATTCCTAACCATCCTGACCTATATACAGGCACTCCAATTTGCCCCAGCTCATGCAACAGTCACATCCTGTGGTGCTCCTTCTGCACTTCGATCCATGCCATATTTGCATTTTTTTCTATCAACATAGCTAATCCCCCTCAGGTTTGACCTCCAGTTGCTCTCAAATTGCACTCCCAGGTGTGGATCCACCAAGAAAGAACAACTTGATTGCTTGTTCTTTAAACAAAACTGTATGAAAGCTGCATGTTAAAAAAACCCTGGTAGGAGACCTCACGGGGGCAACTGCTGCCTCTGCGGTGATCACTGGGCCCTAGAGAGGAACCTCCTAGACCTTTCTAGTTAAGCCCTGATTGGCACCGTCTCGCTCTCCTCCTCCTTTTTTGCACAGACTAGAGAATGATGTTGAGGCTATTAATCAGCATCAAGTCCCCAGAGTACCTCCTGCTCTGGAATGCCACTGATGAGCAGATGGGATTTTTGGCAAGAAGTGACCTGGCATGAAAATGAACAGAGGAGGAGAGTACTAGAGGGAAGGGGAGGGGAACTCCCTGAATATCTGCATGTAAAAGAATGGAGGGAAAGAGATTTTCTTTCTCTGCTAATACCATATTTCAATCTGCAATCATATATGTAATTTTCAGAAGCCACCTGTGTATATTAGCACCAGCCATTTTCCTTCCTTAAGAGCTTGGTATGTCTACACTCATGAGGACATATCTGATTTAATTTGGGTAATGCTAGCACCTACCTACAGAAGCCCAATATGGGTTAACTAAAAAATGATTACTTGGCTTCTTGTAGGCTTTGCAGCTCACACTGATGTCCAAGCAGATGCCATGGTAGGAAGACCCTAGATGGCTATTTTAAGCTAGCGTGGCCACATCTGTATGAACTGCAGTGACTGCAGCCCAGGGAGGATGCCTGACCCAAAGTCTTTGGAAGTCCATTGCTCTTCGCCCTTGCGCTTATGCTTCTGCTCAAAAGAAAACAGGCAAGCTTCCCCCAAAAATTCAAATACAGGACTATGGGCTCAACAAATCCTTCAGTCAAGGAGTGGACAAAGCACATCTAGAAGATTTTGCACAGCAGGAGTCAGAGGAATTACTATCATTATGTGTGCAAAGAAGACCTAGCGCTTACTTGTTGATGGACAGTGAGTTTTATCTGTAAATCCCACTGATGGTAGTGGAAGCTTGGAAGACATATCCCAAGATACAGTATACGCCTTATGGGTAGAAGGCTTTTAGAGTGCTGCAATACTGACAATCCCTGTTACATAGCTTGGATTCAAATGTGAATATAATATTTGAAACACAAACAATGACTATTTATCTTAGTCACATTTCTTCTTTCTTGAGAACCCTTAAATCCTGTTGCAGTTACTTAATTAAAAATACAGTGACAGAACAGAGTTAGTCTAGCAAGAAAGCAAGCTGTGTGCAGGCAGCTAGGAGATGAGCACCTGCTCAGGGATCATTAGTGAATAGGGATGGAAATACTTCATTGCCCCACGTTCTCACTTCACATGCACTTTGAAAAGACATGTGGTTCATTGTTTGGTCATGCACACGGTACAGAAATACTTTTTATAGCTTATGCCATACAAGAATCTCAAAACAGTTTACAAACACTAACAAATAAAGCCCTATCTCCCCAACATCAGTGTTATCATCTCTCTCAATTTTATCATCTGTTCTATTCTGTTTTCTCAAAAGCCCTAATTCTTGGGAGTCATCTGTTATGAGAGATTCTCAGCTTTTACTGGGTGGGGGGTGGTGAAAGTTAAAACTTATGATTCAAAAACCTGAAGGTAATTGAAAAACAGTTTCCATTTAAGAAAAAAAAGTCATGCTTTTTAAGCTAATCCTCTTCTTGCATATCTGGCTGCTGATTTCTAATTCTTGGACTGGTCTATTGTAACATTTCTCCATTAATGGGCAAATATTCTTATCCCCAGCTGGCAGATGAGAAAATTGCATGGCAACACTAAACATGGCCACAAGATAAGCAAGTTTTTGACACAGCAGAATTCCTCTTACATACTGCAGGATTGAACTGTGCCTGTAAAGAGGGGAAATGATGTATTTAAGCACAAAGCATGAGCAAAGTCTAAAACAAAATCCAACTGCCTTACTCTCATTCCCATATCTCAACCAACAAACATGTTCTTGTCTAAATATGGAATTAAGCAAAAGCCCTCCTATTTTAAACAACAAAACTGAAAACCCACCTGCAGAGCTATTTGAGGAAAGAAAAATCTGGCAAAAAAAGGTTGGCACTTCTAATAAATAATTAGGGAGCTGAAAAGGAGTACATTTTCAGAATACCTTGAAAATTCATAGATTGCAATACGTAGATTGTAATAAACTTGGAACAGGTTCCTTGTATGAGCAACAGCAAAAACAACAGTAACAGCTAGAGCCATTTAAGCTGAGAGGCAGTTCAAAAGACAGAAGCAGACAACAACATAAGCAGCAAGCTGCCCAGGAGTTCAGGAGTTAAATGGATTTCATTTCCATTCATTGCACATCCTTAAAAAGTCATTATAGCTACATCTCTGCCATAGCTGGGACCCTGAGGCCTTTTGTTTAGCTTGCAGTGTACGACAAGGGATGGAGCTTGCACCATGCTGTTTAATACCCAGTGAACAGGATGATATGAGCTGTTTCATGCACTGAGAAGGTTGCACATCATTCCCAGCAAGCATATGTCTACAGATTTTTTTTATGAAAGATAACTTGCAATACAGAGGAAACATGAATAAGGGCATCATATACTCTCCTCTGCCTTGTCCTGCTGATCGGCACAGTCCCACCTCCTCCTGCATGGGACTGAAACCTAGAGGAACAGAGAAATCTGGAGGAACAGAGGGCAACTGCCTTACGTTATCTGAACAAAAAGAAAAACAAATCAAAACAAAAATTAATCAAATGCAAAGGATAAACAATCTTTCCATAAACAAGCTCCAAAAAATAAACCTTTGCATGCAATTCATGCAATTTAATTTCAACACCTATCTAAAGAGAATAAGAGGACTGAATGGCTTTAAGGTCCATAAAACAGATTATAAACAGTCACACAAGAGCAACACCATATATTGTAAGATACAATTTTACAGAGGCCTTCAAATGAAAATAAAATACTGGTTTGTTGGGGTTCTCTTATATATCTATGAAAAGTGAGGAAAGAAGAGATTGTATTAGGAATGTACAAACTACAGAGTAGAGAGAAGGTGCAAGAGAGAAAGAGCCAGCCATTTTATTTTAAAATATCACTCTATTTGTTTGCTTCAATTTATTTTTTAGTTAAACAAATGGGTAAGTCTTCTTTGTGCCCTCTTCAGTGAGTAGCTGTTAAGTAACAGAAAACACCTGCCTGGTAATATGGAATCAAGGCAGGAAATGGGCAGAGATTTTAAAAACAAAATACCCCTACACAAATTAGTTACTAGCAATCTCTCAGATGTCTTCCCCCTCCCCCTTTTTTTTAAACCCTGGGGAAGAGAATGGGTGAAAAAGATAAAAGAAAATAGAAACAAAATTAGAGAGAGAAATATTTTTTTCTTCCTCACATCTGTCAGTAAACAGTAAAAGTTTCTTGTGGAAGGTGAGGGGGAGACAGCTCTGACCCATGGGTGTGCATGTCCAGGAAACCAGAGAGCCTGACTTCTCCCATGATTGAGGAGCTTGACCTAATGTACCCAGCATTGATCTGCCGGGTTTTTCACACATTAAAAAAAAAAAAAAACACAACAAAAAACAGATTGAGACCAGGCAGCTCACTCAGGGGATTCAATTCTCTTCTAAGTCATTTCTGTTTGTTCCCAGATTGTCAGACAAGGCAAGCAGACTCGTCAGAGCAGCAGAGCACAGGCACCGTGTGCCCTATGGCCAGACTGGCTGCATGTGATTTCTGCACTCGCTGCAATAGTGCCTTTTGAATGGGGACACTCGCTGGTCCCACCTCCACACCAACCCAAACAGAAGCAGCGAGAGCCAGCACTGCATTTGCACTGCATAAGGAGGCCCTTTATGGACTGTAAGAAACTGTGTGTGTGTGTGTGTACACACACCAGGGCATCACCGTTATCCTTCACGCTATGCACACCGGGCACACAAAACTGTGCAAAGTCATTGGGAAGAGAGTCCAGGCCCTTCTGATCCCAGAAGCACAGTCTCCTCGCTAACAGAGCCAGAGACGCCTTAGCTGAACAAGACCTACGAAACACAGATAAGCAGTTTTGCCTCAATACAGGAGCTAACGGCACCTACTAGCACTTCATTACAAATGCATTACTGGCTGCAAAATGGTGAGAGCCTGAGATAAGCACACCACTGCCATTACCTCGGGCTGCATGACCTCCTTGACACTAAAGCACAGGAGGGAATTGCAATTGAGGAGCCAGAGGCTGCGAGGACAGAACGAAGAGGACAGCCACCACAGCAGTCCCCACTCCCACTTCTCCTCCTCCCCATCAGGCTGGGGTGCCCAGGAGCACGTGGCAGCAGTGAAGGCCCCACAGAGCTCTGGCACGTACCATTTCGCTCAGGGGCTCCTCTCCTCCAGGCCATCCCGAAAGGCACGCAACCTCAGAGCTGCTCCCAGGGCCCAGGCTAGAAAGAAGAACCTTTCCTCAGAAGGGGAACCTTTTCAGGTACCTCTGTGAAGAGCCACATATGGTTACAGTACAGTGTCAGCACTGACAGTGGCTCTGACACTGGATGACTGAGGAAAGACCAAAAACATCCAAATATTTTAACCTGACATCTTCATTACAGCGCTTTCTCTGTTGCTGTCTCCTTCTCTGCAAACCTTGGTACTGCTGAACTCTCCACTAGCATGGGAGCGCTCTGCAAAACTTTCATTTAAGGATCTTTTGAGAGATAGGGGTCAGATGTAGGAGAAAGGCATTTTGTTCTAGAGGAAACGTCAACCTCTACTGCCTGGTGCTACTCTGAACGTAGTGAAGGACCCAAAATATAGGGCACTGACTCTGGCCATCTGGAACATGTGGACCAAGTTACTGAGAGGACAGAAACCATCCAAGCATGTAAGGAACGAAATCTGTCCTGCAAGTGAGCAGTTCTACAAACTGAACCCTTTCTTAAGAATGTTTTTCGTTCCTCCTTTCCACAATGGGAAATGATAACCTCTTCTCTCTCTTCCTATCAGCTTCTCTTTTTTTCCCCCTATCAGTGGCTTTTTTTCTTTTTCTTTTCTTTTTTTTTGTCTGTGCAGACCACGTTCCTGCTGAGCATAAAATCCACTGACTTTAAAACAGAAGGTTGTAGCAGGAGTATATCTGGCACTGGGTGCTAATTCCATCATTTCCTCCTCTGCTGCTTTCTCTTCATGAGTCAGGTTCTTGCTCTCTGCTTCCACACACACGCGCAGCAAGGCACAGCAAGCTTTTGCATAAAGCAACATTTTGTTAAAGCAGCCAAATTCTAAGTTCTGCTCCATCTTTTACCCCAACACTGCTCCCTTATCCTAAAACATGTAGCTTTTATGTAGTTTTTCTCTACGTAGTTCCAAAATAACAACACTTCGTAATTGTACCATATGGCTGACAAGATACAGCCAGCCATAGCTCATACTCTCACAAATTCCAATAAAGGCTTCGTTGATGCAAAGAAACATTTGAGAACCTTTTATTAACACTGTTATCTGCATTAGTTATAGGCCCACAACCTCAACTAACAGTAAACATCTGCCAAAGAAGCAAAAGGCAAGACCAATAGTCTAGCTGAGAGCAGCGAGTCTAGATGTCCACAGTTTTATTCTGGGTTATGGTTTAGAAGCCTCTATACCTCTTCTTTAGTAACTAGCTCTATACACCTAGTAGCCCTACTACTAAGTTAATTTTACTTCTTTAATTCCAACCTCCCAGCTTGGTATTCCCAAATGCAACTTACATAGCAAGAGGTAACTATGCAATGACAAATGTCTTTTTGTTGTTCACGTCATTTCAGCTTTCACAGATGCCAGTCCTCAATATCACATGGAAGATAAATCATCATCTCCCAGGAGTCCATAACAACAGAGCCAAGAAGCTTATTCACTGGAGACCTTGTTTATCTCCAGTTCTGATGATTAACACAGTGAGCAATGCACAGCAAGGAGAAGCTGATACTATCTGGGTTAAAACCAGCATTCATTAGGTGACAGTAATGACCCTCACTCTCTCAACAGAAGTGTACAGATGCTGTGGGTCACAGTGTTGCTTTACATGTGTATTTTATTTCAAATGAGATAGTGCTGGCAAAAAGTGCTACACTGACAGCCTTAGAGAAAGAAGTCTCCCATCTACAGATGACAGGGAACAGAGGAAAACAACAGAATGAACAAATGTCTAGAAAACATGACCAAGGAGGTCAGAGTTGGAGGGAATCCGGGATGTTTAGCCTTATGAAAGCCAAAAGGAAATACAGTAGTCTTCTGACATGTTAGAGGTAGCTGCAGAAAGGCAGGCAATAAGCTGTTCTGCCTGTTCACAGGGAACACGACAAGAAACCGGTTGGAATTGTGGCCGGGGAGATGTAGGCTAGATCTTACGAAAATCTCCAGTGGGCATTCACCATGGATGCAGATTGTCTGGACAATGTTTCCATGGCAGACGTTGGGCAGAAGTGGTGTAAGCATGGCTGCTTCTGCCTCCAGGCAGAGCAATGGCCTGCCTGGCTCAGGGAAGTCTGCTCCAGGGCTGTTCCCTGTGACTCTCAGCTGCCAACACTATCACCTTTTCCACACTGCTCTGCTTGCACCCTGAATTGGAGAAGCCAGCACTGAAGCTTATGAGCTAACTCCTTGTCCACACCATTCAGTCCTTGGTCATACTGCTTACACTGCCAGCAGAAATGTGAGGCAACACACATGTCTGTACTTCAGTGTTGTTGGCATCTTTCCGCCTGCAAAAGAACTGAGATAAGTAGTGGACAATATGACAAGTGACCATTAAGAAAATCCTGAATGAAATCAGAAGGGAAAGGAATCAATATTTGAAAAAATTGATGATGATGCAACTAGAGAGTGTTAAAAGTGCCCCCTTTTATCGGGCCCAATAAAAATGCAGTGCTCAGCTGAAAAAGACTTGTCAAGAAGTTTTCCCATTCTGTCTGTGGCCTTATCATAGCTCCTGGCACCTCCAAGTAGCCCTGAAGTAAACTTGGTGGCTATGGACTGTAATCCTTCCCTTTTAGCTGTGTCCCTCGTGCCTAAAACATGAGGTGTAAGTACATACCTACAAGCCAGCAACTCAACTTTATCCCAGCTGCTTGGTTACAAAGACCAACCTCGTTGGCCACTTCTCTCCACAGGAGTACATGGGGAGATTTCAGTTGCATAAGCACTTGCAGCTAATGGAACAACACCAAGCAACAGAAAAACTAGGTACACCTACCCATGCTTTGTAGAGAGTATAATGGAAGAAACTAATGAGAAAAAAGAAAGCGATCTGTTAGAGCTCCCATTTGATTGCAGAAATATTACCATCAACCTCACCAAAGTCAACAGTGCCTTCATTTTCACCAGGGCTCAGTGCTCCTACAAGCAGGCTGGTGGAAACGGTCAGCAGTCCCTGGTACAAGCAGGGATTAGAGAATTCCTCCAAATGCCTCCAACTCCCACACAGTGTGTTGGGAGAAGCAAGAGGAAAACAAAGATGTTGGCGTTAGTGACCATGGTCACTGTGCTGCAGCTGATGACGAATAAAGGAGACAGCATTGACACATCATGGCCATAGTGATGATGATTATATTGCCTGGAGTAAAATAGAGAAGGGAATAAATCAGTCTTCTGCCACTGACAAGCATAACAAAAGGAGTCTGTAAAGCACATGTAAGTAGCACTCAATTTTCCATTTTGACTATTTCTCCTCTTCCAAGTTCCTCCACCTCTGCAGGGGTAAGTGTGTGCAAAGAGAAGTGACAGTCTCCACTCACGGATGAGCTGACAAAGTTAATTTCCTTTGCTTTCTCCCAAACCCTGCTTCACTCAGTACACCTCAAAAGGCAGTTACTAAGCCATCGTTACTAAGCCATCTAAGACATCGTTATTAAAGAAACAGAGTCTTTGGTGTTGTGGTGCAAATTAGCATAACGGCATCACACCCTGTGGGGGCATTAAAACAACTGCTTTTATCTTTACAGTTTAGGTCTTCAGAGATGAAAGTCTCTGATTGTGAAACTGGTCTCAAAAGTCTCATTGAAGTTATCCTGCTGTGTCCTATTAGGATGAACCAGACTCCAAAGACCAAATCTGTGATTTTCCTTAGATAATACTGAAAAATTCCAGCATGTTCTAGCTCTCTTAAAACATTAAGTCATTTACAGCTACTTTGATTTTCCAATTCTGTAAATACATTCTATCACAAACAGATAATTTGGTTAGTTATGGTGACTTACAGTGGGCAAAAAAGCCAGTATATAGGGGCACATTGGTTGGTCCAGCACTTTGTAAACCCTGTAATAGGTAAACTGGAGTTATTCCTGTACATAATTGTAAAAGAGTAAGTTCCAAATCAGGACCCTAAATTTTTCAGCTATGTATAATGTACACACACACTATCATTAACGTGTTGTTTTCAAAGAATAGGAATTCATTCCTCCGAGCGCATGAACGTGAGGATCCCTGCTACGCAACAAGATTAAGATAAGAGGGACCCTAAGGAAATGCACCAATGAGACCATATCAAACGCCTGGGAAATGAGCTCCAGTGCCAGCAGTAGGGAAATTCTGTGCTCACCAGCTGACAAGCACCTTAGAAAGGCATGGTCCACTTTTACTATCTGTGAGTAGACCACTGGATTTGTGAACGTACTGGACAACTGTGCAGAGAGACATGAACTCTGTATAGATCCAACCAGCTTACTACCAGGGATACAGCATCACACAAATGCACTGTCCTGCTTCCAGAGCAAGGCTGACTCTGTTTGCTTGTGCTGCACCCAAGTTGTGAGTCATCTGTTAAGTAGCTCAAAACAAGGTTTTCTCTACCCAACCAGTTGTGTAGAAGAGTCTTCCTTTCCTTTGCTAGTGGAGCAACCAAGAAAACTTCAATCACAGAAGTTCACCCTGCAGGACAAGGCCAGTCCTAACTGCCTTCCCAAGACTTGCTATGCTCCTTTTCGGCAGTTCTAGTCTACTGCTCTGGGGAGCCCTGCCCTGTGTGTGGGATATCCACTACTAGGTTTCCTGTTTCCCCACATCTGTGCATGTCTAAGCACCTGCTCGCCTGTGGGTAACCTGTACTGTACTAAACAGGACAGACTGACAAGCTTGATCAAAGACACTCAAGCTGGGTCTGGAGCTGGTTCCATTTTTGTGCATGGAAGCTATATGTGGTTTTCCATACCTGGAACTCTTGTTAAACAAGATAATTGGGTTTTCAGTATGCCATTAGCATTGACACATCAGCGCAACCAGTAGAGTAAGCTTTCAGTACTGTTCCCCTGACTATTTTAACTGTATCCACTTCAAAACAGTTAATTCTTTTTCAGGACAGGCTAATTCAAAAGAGAATCAGGAGGTATGTAGGGCTTTCTCTCAAAGCCAGGCCCCTGGATATTGCTGAGCTTAAGTAGTTAAGAATTGCAATCATAGCATTTGTACCTCTGGCCTGGGGACTTCTTTTCCAATGCAGTGTTCCAGTTCTCTTCTCAGTGCTAGTGTGGATATCGCTTTTATTCCTGGCTTTTGAGCAAGTCTCCCCAAAACACTGAACTGCTGTTGTGACACTGCAATACTGCATGGCAAACTCCACTATACAGGCTCCCCAGAGACATGCCACAAACCAGGGGACTCTTGCTGAACACCTGCTCTTTGTTTGCGAAGAGCTGCCTGTTCACATAGTGCATACTCTGCCCACCTAAAAATATATTGCATGCTCTCTTAAAATTATCTTTTTCCTTTGTAGGCAATGGCTGCTGTTGTCACGAGGAAATAACACACTCTTGAACAAACAGGGACAGCCTGTGCAGGATGGCAAATTGGAAGGAGGAGTCCACAAGCCATTCTTTACATTAACATATGGTTTACAGTGTGAAGGAGACTGAGAACATCTGTAGTGCAATAGCTGAGAAATGATCAATGTTATGAATTACACCTAGTCCAAGATGAATAGCAAGTACTGCTGTAGTCCAGCTCAAGTGGACCACAACAGAACATGTATCACATGAGGCTAAAAGACATTTCCACTGTAATTTGAGCACGTGGATAAGAATATCATATTGTGTTCTCTTTAAGTTGCTAGCTACGTAATACAAAGTCAGTTTTATGCTGCTTCCTCCGATCTCCTCCTGTGCCGTATATATATATATATATATATATACACACACACACATATATATATATACACACAAAGGAGTGTAGCCGGAATATACTGTTTTCCTATTCTGACTGGGCCAAAACAAGCATGGGCAACTCCAGTTTGCATGTGCATCTTGAAGCCCTGACAATCAGCCCCAAATAGAGGCAAGGAGGTGAAGAGGCAGTACATCCTGCCCTTTTCCTCAGCTGTCCTGAAGACAGGCAGAGCACACCAGAGAAACTTCCTTAAGAAACCACATGCCACAGACTTGCAAGAGACCTACCATCCAATGCTGCTAACTTACCTCTATAACCTCGAATCCACGATCAAAACAACATATACTGGCCTGTGGTGGCAGTGCTCCAGCTACTGCAATGACAGCTCAGAATAAGCTGGTACCACACACAGCCTTGATATGAAGGTAGAATAAAAATATGAAGTGGAGAGTGAGAATATCAAAAGAAGCATGAGAGGATGCTATGCAAGGCAAGGCTTTTGAAAATACGCTGAAGGACTGTGTGTGAAATAAGAAAGGTTTTCAACCTCCCACTGTGAACCCTATCTCTCTTGCCCTGCAATGGGGGCTTGGTAAGGGACTGACCCAAGCTGGCTAATTTCTGTCCTGATGCCTGCACAGCTTTCTCCTAGAGTGTGACGAATGATTTTCACCATAGTCTTATAAAAATAATCACAAATGAAAAACTGCAACCCAGATGAAGTATTGAAACATTAAACTCCTGTGACGTTCAGTAGGCAGCACTGGGGGATGAAAAAGGCTTTGCAAAAGAAAGCAGAACAGGAAAGGCCATGGACAGAGAACTGAATGCGAGAAGGTAAGGTGGAAAGAGTGAAAGAGCATGCATGGCATATAAAAATGACAGAAAAAAAGAGCTAGGTAAGAGGGAGGAGAACAAGAGCAGGTCTAATACATTCACTGAGCCTGATTTATTTAAATGGTAGCTACAGTAGCATAAACCTGAGTAGCAATAGAGTGGTGAGTCAGTCCTTTGTAATTAGCTCTATTCAGCAATATAGCTAAAGAAGGAGGGTGATAGAAATAGCAAAGCAAATCCTGTCCTATTTACACTGAAGCAAATCCATGATACTCAGTTTTAAGTCAATTCATTTTAGGAGTTTTTTGTTCAGAAAGACTAAATAAACCCAATACAGTATAGGCAGAGGGCTTTTCAAAGCACATGGACAACCTTACAAGCTTGCCGTTTTCCCCTTACAATACAGCAGTTTTCAGATTTTAAGGATGAAGCTCATGGGTGTTTCCACATTTTTAGAAGTATTGCAGGAGACATCACAACTAGAACAGAAATTTTTTCTCATGGCACAGCACAACCACTAAAAAACAACATCAAACTATTTTCCAGTCAATACAACTTATTTACCTGACAAGTTAAATGCTTCAATACAAGTTGAGAAGTATTCTTCTTTGAAGAGAGATGGATTTAGTGGGGAATTTTCATCAACAGCTATTTTACAGAAAAGAGATGGCCTTGTAAGTCAAGACACTAGTCCCTGGGAACCTGAATTCACACTTTAACTGAGTACAATGAGCCTGAGAATTTCATTCTCAGCCCAAAAGAACATTAGTCTGTCTCACAAACACACATCCTTACCCAATACGAATGACAATGCCTCCTCAAGACCCAGAGTGGAGCACAGAAGCAGTTACTGTAAGTGAAAATCCCTGGCAGATTCATTCTGTTTTCAATGGGGTCTTTCATCTGGCTACCACACTGCAGCATAACAGTGATATCACCTCTGTTCCCTAGCTAATTTAATGAGCACTAAATACTGTCATGATGTACTTCCCAAAAAGGAGATACCTTTTATCCCTGAGTCGTGACAAAGCCATTCAATGTCTATAATGCCTCATGGAAATTGAACTACATACAGTCAATGTTCTGTAATATGGGAGAGAGATTGGGTTACCCCAGATAATGGAAAATTATGGTTGCTACTTCAGTGAGGAGCATGATACAGAAACATCCCAGTGTCTCTGTATGGAGCTAGCTTAAGTCCAAACAGGCTTAGTAGCTCTGGATGAATGTCATCCCTCCTGGACCAGATTACTTGCTACAAAGCCACTTGGGTGTCCTTCCCTCATGGTTCATAGTGTTCCTGGTTCCAGGAACCCATGTTGTCCCAGGCACAGGATGGAGCCTCCCAAAGCCTCCAATGCTGGCTGTGTGTGGAGCCTGGCTGGGTCTAGAGCAGCTGGAGCTCCTAAAATGAGTTGGATGTACCACGTCTGAACGCGGCATTGCCCTGCTGCCAGGGTTCTCTTCCCCAGGGCCCCCAAGTTGCAAAACGTGCTGCAGAAACCCAAGCAACTGCACTCCTGCAGGAACCGATTTGGCCCTAGAGGTAGTGCAGCTTCACACACACAACACCGTGCCTCAGTTAATAACCTTGCTGGCTTCAGGCTGCCTCTACATCCAAACCATGGGTAATCAGCAAGCTAGGTAATCTGTCCACGGATAATTGAGAGCTTGACTACTGACAACTTATTTTCATGACAGTGAAAGTTAGCCGATTCCCTGCCTCGTTTGCATTAGGGTCCTGCAGAGACCCAGCAGCTTCGCAAAATGCTCACCTGGATCAAAGGTCCAGGAACTGCTGAGAGGCCAAACTGTGAGCAGCACTCAGCAGTTCAGAGCCCTCTGGCCCTTATCTCCTCTGCTCCTACAGGGCAGGCGTACCTGTATATGCGGCACCGCTCTGTGAGCCTCTATGGAAACACATTCCTGCGTTTTGATCCTTCACCTCGCAACAACAGAGATGAGGCTGAGCTCTCCCAGCCATGCAATTCATAAGGAGAAACAGGAGCCTTCCCATACTGCTCTGCCCAGGCTGACAGGCCCCAAACACCACCTGGCAAAATGCCATGATGAACCAAAACTTCTCTTAAAAGTTGTAGAGAGACACAGAAATAATGCAGAGGTAAAGGCGGAATTTATCTCTCAGAAAGTAAAAAAACAGAACAGTGAGTTCTTTGCTGTCAAGTTCATCAGTGCTGCAAAGGTATCTGTTCCAGGGATGCTACCCAAAGGCATTTATCTCAGTTATGAGTACAAGCCAGTAGCCTATCTTCAGATGACAGTTTTGTTTTTGTTTTTGTTTTTTAACTATAAGTGTGCCCCATCCTAGCAGAAGGGCAGAGCAGAAATTTGAGGGGAAGGAAAGGAACTGGAGCAGTAGAGCAAGGGAGATAAGCAAAGGGGCAAGGATAGGACACAAGGACTCACTGTTTCATTCCCTCTCTTTCCGTTTCAAGGGAAGGACAGCAAAGTGGGAGGGGTGCTTTTGATTTTGTATGTGTGTATTTTGTTTTTTAAGTCTTCCAGCAATTATTATTCCTGACACAAAGCCTTCAAAAAATCAAAATTGGCTCAATGGTGCAGGCCACCTGCTAAGCCCGAGAACGTCACACCAAGCTGACCTCCGCACGTACAGGTTATTTACAAACTAACAGAGGCAGAAAGCAATTCCACTGCTGCAAAGGTTCTTTCCAGCAAGGGGCAGATCAGAAGACGTCACGGGCGGATTTAACACATCATCAAAGGCCAGTGATTGAGTTATCACGTCAGACATCAATCTCAACTCCTTTGTCAGTCTTTATTACAGAGAAACAGTTATTGAAGGACCTCTGGGAAGAAGCCAGAGGAAGACTTGCATTTAAAAGCAGTAGGTGAGTCAAGGTGGGGTAATTATAGCTGCCATTCACCAGAGAAGAAAACTTCATTTCACTAGGGAGGAATTACTGACCAGTCCAAACAGAAGGGGCAGCAAGAGAGCAGGGTGGCAAGAGGAATGATACTTGTCTGCTCTTTGGATTTTTACAGGTGTGTAAATGATCTTCCCTCCCCATTAATACAGACTTGGCAGTACCTTGGGGAGGACCTGTAATGGGAGGGTCTCCTGCTGGAGAAAAGGGAAACTAATTCATCTGAAACTTATTCTGCTTCTTTCTAACTCTCCTCATTAAAACAAGAACAGATGTAATAACAAATGCATCTCTGTCTCTTAAAAATATTTATTCCCTGCTTGGGTCCCCATCCTGGGAGATAAAAAAAATGTTCTCAACCACTGCTGGTCCATGAAGCTCACAGGAAGAACCTGGGGAAGATTAGACACCAAATGTCACCACTTGGTTATCTTCCCACAGCTGACTGCTGTGGAGAGATTACAGATGAAAGATTGGGACGGGAATCCCTGTGGGTGGAGAGTAAGAGGCAGACTAGGGAATGCAAAACAAAGATGTCAAAGAGACTAAGGAAGTCCTTTCCCAACCCAAATATGGTATTTCACTAGGACTGCAGAGGTAGTCCCATCAAAAATGGTGAAAGAGAAAAATTAGAGCCATATACGGGACTAGAAGAACAGGGAAAAATTAGAAGACTTCTGTTTCTGACCTTCTGTATTTCACCTTCCTGTACCTCCATTTTCTTGTCTCCTAAATGGTCCATTAGAGTCAGGGCCCATAGGGTGATTAAAGCAACATATATTTATATAGCACACTATATGCTGCCAGTCAGCTACCTGAGATACCCTCATGGAAAGGTGTAGGTGTGGGAATCAGAACAGGAAAAGCAGAATTTGGAGGAAGTATATTTTGCTGAAGTCATGGGTGGGAAGTCACTCAGTGTCCACCCAGTCTGGGCCTGGTTCTTGGCAGAGCGCAGCTTCTGGAAGGCTCTAGGTTGAGGCTGCAAATCCTCTTCTACATCATCTTGCATGTTAATGACAAGATAGCTAAGCATGGTATTCAGGGTGGGAGGCTAATAACAGATCAATAACTGATTCTTCCCCCCCAACCTTGGTATTCAGGCATCAAGGACCAATTTAGAATAGCCTGTGATAAAAGAGTAAGTGTAGAGGGGCTGCAAAAATTTAACAGTATTGAAGCCTAAGTGCAAAAAGAAAGCAGCGTTTCTACAGAACACTGAAAGGCCACTTTGCCCTTTTGCCTGTTGTTTTTGCAAATCCTAGTTCCTCCTGACCCTAACAGCAGAAGACAGGAGAAGCACACATATATAATACATGTGGTTTTAAATAAACATCAGGAACATGTCTCAAATAGATGGAAATCCAGGATAAAGCCAAAGAAGAGAAAAAGGATAAGAGCACCCTCTTTCCCCTTCCTCCCTCCTCTTCCCCCAAACACACACGACAGCAAGAGGCAGGTAGCAGATTTTCAGTCAGTTCCAGATCGACGGACTCGTTTTTGATGGCAGAGAGAGAGAAATTAGAAATTCAGCTCTCACCCACCACCACCCACCCACTGGAGCTGAAAGTGATAGTTCAAATTAAAACAATGATACTTCCTTCTAGTCTCCAGGGGGATGGAGAGTTTTGGGAGTGGGAAGAGAGATTTCATGCTGCAGTCTTTTTTTTTTTTTTTTGGACAAAGCGTGAGACATAGACCAAAAAAAGCCATCTTTGTTTTGCTGGGCTGTGAAAGGTGTGGAAATAACCGTTCCACGCTGTAAGTAAAGAGCTGCCTCCCCCCGCTTCCCATCACAGCTGCTACACCCACGGCCCATGAAGAGCAGAAACCAGGGGGAACTGGGTTACGGGAGTGCGAAGGGCAGGAATACCCTGTTTTTAATTCAGAAGTCGTCTTTTGCCTCCCCGTCTCTTCGCTGGTCTCCATGGCAACAACAGCCCGGCAGAAGCATCTTTCACTCTTGCTGGCTCAAACACAGGCAATTCAATGAAGGGTCAAAAGCAGCCGCTGGTTTCAGGAAAGCAAGAAAAACATGGGCTATCTTCCTTCCTCTTACTTTCCACTGCCGTCCTCTTTTCTGATTTTGTTTCTTTTCTTTTTTCTTTTTTTTTGGTGCATTGGGGGGTGACTAACCTGTCACACTTGTTTTTCTCCAATACCAGCACAAGGCAGTTTTGTTTCCTTTTTGAGCTTCTATCCAGACAACCTGATAGGCCATATCGTACATGAGCAGGGATGTTTGAGGTAGAGATGCTGCGAGAGAATGCCGGCCAGGCTCCAGCCTGACTGCCAGGACACACATGCCCTGCGACGCGCTTTGAGAGAGCTGCCCAAGCGGCATGCTCACCAGATTTATGAACAGAAGTAGGGGGTGCACCTCAGAGCCATTAACAAGGACTTCTTTATTGTTTGTTGTCTTATTATTTAAATACCTTGTTTAAAAATCCCAGACACTTCATATTTTCCAAGCTGATATCAGAAATTTGTTATTCTCTATTCTCACTTTGCATTTCTTCTGTCAAAAACGTTTCAGATGTCTGCTCAAAGAGAAAAACACTACTGCATAACCTATTCCAATGACAAGTCACTCATGCAGCAGACAGCAGCACCTTAAGTGAGCAAACAGTCCCAAAATACTTGGCAAATACTTGCAAAGAATGCACGATCTATAATCAGAATCAGTATGCAAACAGAAATGAACTAAATTCACTGAATATTTTATCTGGAGCTAAAAATTCTGCCAATTCTTTTTCTGATTTCTTTGGGTTTGACAATAAGCTTCACTGAAGACTGTAAAGACAAAGATAAATGGCTAAATGGCTCAGTGTTTTCCAAACACCTCTGTCACCACAGGGTACTCACGAATATAAATATATGGAAACAGCATTAGTCCTACACCCAAAACAAATCTTCCTGCAGGTGGTTCAATATCTTCCTTTGTCTGAAAGAGTTCTGGGAGAGACGAGGTAGCTAAATTGTGTTGTTGCTCCTCATCACCCTCCGCGGCCCTCTCATTTCCAATTTGCCTTTTATAAGCTCACCAGTCCTCTTAACCCTTACCAGAGGTTTTGGAGCCTCTTGCCAATTTTCATTTGGCACTATGGAGAAGGCTAGAGTCAAAAGATATGTATAGGCCTGCCCTGAAACCTGGACAAGTTGTTTTACATCCCACCCTCCATCCTCACTTTTCTTGCATGAGTGGGGGGAGGATGGCAGTGCTGCAGCCACTGGGAGAAGGGAGAGCCTTGGGCCAACTTGCTGTCACCAATCCACACGACTGGGGAACCACCCCCGGGCAGCAGGAGACTAAAAACTGCAAAACAAACATTTTTAGAGCTGTCAGCATGCATGACGCTGTAATGCACTGCTGCCAAGAAACGCAGTACCTGGCAACATCCCGGTGCTGGGAACTATGTACTTAAATGGTTCTGAAATGTCTCTTCCTCTCACTCCTTTCTGAGCCATGAGATGCCCTCAGCTGCCTCCCCCCATCCTCTCATCACCTCTGGATTTACTGCTCCCCACACCAAAAGAGAGGAAAACTGATGGAAATACAAATGTTTTCTCTAAGTGACTGTGGGCCCTGCCCACTCTTGCTCCACTTCCGCTTGTTCCACCCTCTCCAGAACTTGTTCGCACATGTCAGAACCACTCCTACTCCACTTCCACAGGTCCCACATAGTCTTCTTCAGCTTCCACCTGCCTTCCCCTTGCTTCCTCTCCGTTTCTACTCTCCCTACCCACTCCTGTTCCACTTCCCTGCGTCATCCCACTTCTGGTGTGCGGAAGGGTTGACAACCTTAACTCTGAGTTATTGCAGATTCTCTCCGCTCCCCCCCACCCCCTTTTCTCTTTTCAACCTAGCACATATCTATTTATATTGATGATGTACTTTAATCTCCCCTTAAGTACTGTCTTGATGGCCTGTTTCTCTAACAAGCATGCGTAACTACTGATTTTGATTACCAGTCTGGCCTCTGTTTCTCAAGCAACTGGCACAGCAGAGACTGCAAGAACATTTTGGAAAAGCTTTAAAAGAACCAATATCCCTTAGCTCAGAGGTCACTGCATGAAGCCTCAGGAGTACCTGAACAGTGTTAAAGAAAAGACAACCAGGGAGCTAGCGTGGGTCTGCATGTTTCAGGTACGGGCGGTGATGCCTCCAGAGAGAGTAAAACATAGCTTTGTTTCTCCGAGATAACCCGTATCAAACAAAAACAGTGTGGGGTGAAAGGGGACACAAAGAATAAGAAAGATGGTGAAGTGCTGGCAGGACCTCATTCCCTCTCTGTAGTTATGTTTGTGCATGCTACACTGAGGTACCCCTGTCCACATGACAGGATTTTGACTGACATCTAGGATACCAGTTAATACCCTTAAGAATAGGAAGCTTTGGATGTTTGGTCAGTAAAGCTTTCCTTCATAGACATCCTCAAGCTGCAATGGAAACAGTAAGATGTCAATTTATCTTGCAAGGTTTTATTATAAGAGACACTTTAGATGTCTTGAGAGGATGTAGTGAAAGGCAGGAACACACGCAAACACACACAGTGTCACCCTTCACTTTTAAATAATCACAATCATATGGAAGTGCAGGGTTTTAAATCATCCTGCTGTCGAAGGGAGAGGTGAGCTAACTGGAATGAGGCTGACCCAGGAGATGAATTTAGAATTAGAAGCCAAGATTAATATGTCTGTTCTTCTGATTTCCAAAGTAGAAAACAAGGTGGGGAATGAAGGAACAGGGAGGCTGGAAGAGAAGCGGAGTATATAATTGCCTAATTAACAGGATTTTCTCCACTGATTATAATCACTTTCAAATTAAAGAGGGTTTAACTGCATCATAACCAAAATTTTTCTTTTGCTTTTTTGCATTAGAAAAGTGCCAGCAGTGTCAATAAGCCTGATGCAAGGTTGGCGCTCCAGTGACAGAGCTCACATTAGTGACCCGGGGCCAAATTCTCACAGCTGGCCTAGCCTGGCGTGACTCCAGTGAAGTCAACAGATTAAATATGACCTCAAGACTTACTCGCCTCCTGTGCTGGACTATGCTCATGCTACAGGATGGAGATTTTTCAAGGCAACACTTCAGACTTTGGGAGATGAAACTTCACGTTATGCTCTAAACTGCAGCATTTTCATGCATGTTCCTGGAAGCTGGTATTTGTGCATGCAAACTTGGGATTCATTGCATATCCAGCCATCATTTGTTTATGCAAGTGAGAACATGCTAAAGATTTGTATGCATTACTTTTCAAGCCTACTCTGGTATTGCTTCTTTTATCAAACATAAGCAGGTAATACTGAAAAATCTCTTCAAAAGTGTGCCCTTATAAGATTTCAGCTTAATTGTGGAAAAATTCAGAAATGCTTCCAAAAACAGGTGGACATTTCTTTGCACCAAATCTCTCAACATTTCAAGTGGAGAAGAGTCAGCTCAGATACAGATGACATCCACGAAAAGGGTATCATGGAAGGCTATCTTCTTGTCCTGACTCCTTTTTTTCTTGTGATAGCCACAGAAAGACCCAATGAGAGTGCTTTTCCAGCTGAGGAGAGGCACTGGGCACTTTAAAATCTTTATAGGTGAAACGGAGTTTCATCATTTAGACATGAAATGACCTTACACTGCAAAATGAAGAGCCATCTTTAAATAACAAACTGATGGCTCCCTGCAGAGAACATAATGCCATACACTGTACTACACTGGATCTTTCTCTTCCTTTCAGAAGCTATCACAAAAATTATTAACTTCCCCAGCAGAAAAGAAAATGAAAATGACCTTAGAAAAATATATTCATATGCATACATTCATAATTCATATATTATGCACATGTATACCTAATATATTTTTTTACAACTCCACAACACATGGTAGGATGCCCAACATAAGCACTTAGAAAAATACAAGAACACATGCAGACACACACGTGTGCACCACAGTGTAAATATGTATATCTTAAATGTTTAATTCTTCCCTATAACTTAAACCTTCATGCACAGTCAGGTATATCTACACAGGCATGACTAACGTACATTCTCTTTTCTGAAACATATACCTTATTCTAACAACCAATAAATATTCCAATAAGCATTTCACATGCTTATACAATAATGTATTTGCATTCCTACACCTGACCCCCGCACACACAACTGTAATTCACTGCGTTGTGATGACACAGCTATGCACCGAGTCAGCATCGTTGTGGTGCGTGCACCGCAGCCACACGCAGACACACTTAGCATCCCATTCCTACAGCATTGTGCAGGAGTTTCTGTGCTGCTGGGTCCTCTGCTGAAACACATGCGTGCAAACAATTCCCAGACAATAAAATAAAGATATTACAAATGGGAAATCCCTTCAGGTTACCTAACCCATTCTCAGCCAGCATAGCATGGTTTCTACCAAACTATTTCCTAGCCACGTTACAGATGACTGAGGTGAGCTGCACCTCTGAGCAGCGCTGGGAGCCCCCAAGCACTGCAAAGCCAAGTGCGCCCGACAGCCCTCGCAGGAGGTGGCATACAAAAGTATACCTCCTACGTCTCACATATAGCATTTCCCCACCCGGAATAGAGAGATATGATGAACGTCTGACCCCGGCCTCCCTGGGGAGCTGGAATGACGTCTCTAGCTGCCTGTTTATCGCCTCTAGTCCTTGACAGCGCTGGCAACGCCATCCATATTATTGACATTTTTCTCCGCCCTCCCCTCGCTGCCATCCTCGCTCGCTATGGCTGGGTAGTCCTGCTAATGTTGCCATTTACAAGAACAGCTGAGACAGGAGTGCTGATCGAGCATTTCTGCGACGCCATTATCGATTCAACAGGCGTATGAAAAGTCAAGGGGTGCTCACAATTTTTCTGCGCACTTGCAAAAAGGAGGGAGTGCGGCAGAGCACAGAACAGCCTCCCTCTGCTTCGATACGCCCGGCTCGCTGCGTCTCCCGAGCGCACGCCGTAACCCAGGCTCGCCCTGGATGCTGAACACGTCTGCCAGCCCCATCAGCAGCTTGGCCCTTTGCCATAAATCAATAAGTTCTCTTTAGAATTCCACCTTCCAAAAATATTTACTGTACATAATTTAATATAATACTCTCCTGGATAAAGAGCTGACATGTTTAATTACCTGGCTCAAGTGCTCTCCTTCTACAGAATACTGTATGCCAGGAACGTGGACAAACGCGCTGCAGATTTTTAATCCGTGAGGAGATTGGGGTGGGAGACATTTCAGTCTGGAAACTCTCCTCTGACAATGTCCTCCCATTCCGAGGATGAGTTTGTGTGTGACCCCAGGAGGGAGCAGAGTCCTTCCCACAGAGCTTGTAAAGACTCTGTCTCTGTCTTAGCAAGATCTGAACCAAGCATTTGTGGGAAAGGTAAGGATGCTCAAAAGAAAGCCCATATCTTCATCAGCTCAGCAGGTAGCGGTTGCCACTGATTTGATAGTAGGATCATTCATCCCAGAGGGACTTTCTGACTGAAAAGCACTGGGAGAGCTGTATCACCTACTACTGTTTTGTAGACATGAGCTTACAGGACTCCTGTTTGTAGGGCAGCCTAATTATACAAAAGCAATCCTTCCACCAATTTTTCCTCACATCTTTTAGACTGTAGTTATGCTTGAAAACAATTTTTGGCATCCAAATCCTGATTTACCCTGAGCTTTTACCTTCCCATCTCACCATGGGCTTACTGCCACTTGTGAAACACAGCACCTCTGCCAAATGTGATGTATCCCCCTGTGGTTAGGGCACCATCCTACAGACCATCACCGCGAAATCTGGGGCTTTGGTTTAGCCTTTCTGTAGGCTCCTTATGAAGCAGGGAGTTTTCATTTGCAAGGCCAAGTTGTATGATCACCTTTTCCATGCCACCTGCTCTAGGCTGTATAATCGCACTTAAGGGTGTTCTAGCAACCAATGACATGCAGCTGGATGCAGATTATGTGAAGTGAAGGTGGCGTGTGTATGTGAGGACACTTGTAGGAGTCTCAGACAGTACAGTTCACATGGCTTTGTGCAAACTGTTCCTGAACCAGTCTCCAACCTCAAAGGATTGCTTTGACTTTTGAATTTCCATAAGTTCCAGAACTCAGGAAAGCTCACCAACGCACAGAGAAATCATAAGTTAACTCACATTCGGGTTTCTGGGAATGAAAATACTCAGTTTTGCCTATGCTACCGAAATTCTGAGCCACTTCTGTTGCCCTTTGACAATCAGAGGAAACAGCAGCTCTGCACCAAAAGCTCAAACCAAAGTCAACTGAAGCTTAGTCTAGGTATGCTCAAAAAAAGTTGTCCTTTGCTCCCTCCAAGAAGGACACACATCAGCAAAGTTTTTGTTAAGGAATATGTATACCCCAGTTCTACCAGATTTGTCTCACATTTTTATGACATCCTAGTGATCAAGGAACATCATTGCCCTCGTTTTCCTTTTCATCAACTAAAATATTTTTCCTTTTTTTTAATGACAAAATATTTCTCCAAGGCTTATTGTTATATTGAGTAAAATTTTCTCTGCAGTTGCCTGGAACAAATAATGCATGGGTACAAGCGTTTGAAGTGAAAACTTGAGTGTAGATATTATCAAAGCTGTTCTTTTGTATGTTAATGACACTTGTTCAGCAATTCAGAATGGCAAAGTATCCTGGGTTTTTTGTTGTTTTGAAAATACAGCCGACTTACTCCTTCAGCTAAGCTGATATATGTCCCTTAATTGAAGTTTCATCTGGTTCCCATAAGAACCCTTTTACTTAATTCTCACTGAGTTCTGCTCTCACTCAGTTAAAGCTTGATGATTACTCCCAAATGCAAATCAAAAATCTACTTCTAAAGAGTGGATGGGTACTTTGAGCAGAAAGGTATAAATTTAGATTCAGTCAAACCAAAGTGTTTTCACAGTAGAGGCTTCAGACCCGACAAATTTACTCCCCCTCTCAGCAATTCAGGTAGGTTCTCACAGCTTTTTTTTTTTTTTTTTTCCTCCTCAGTTTGGCTGCTTTAGGGTTTTTTTGCAGCAAGGCAGGTTTCAGTTGATCAGATTGGTCCCTAGCTTGAACAGTCTTAACCAAAATGTTAGTAAAGGTCTCCCTACCTTCTTTGGCTCTGAGAAAGTGTCTTACACAA
The DNA here is from genome assembly GCF_003343035.1 of Apteryx rowi. Taxonomy (NCBI): domain Eukaryota; kingdom Metazoa; phylum Chordata; class Aves; order Apterygiformes; family Apterygidae; genus Apteryx; species Apteryx rowi. Next base: position 2,273,033 of record NW_020450894.1, on the reverse strand, counting down.
TATTTTGGCTGATCTGACACCTTGTGTGCAGCCCTGCTGTGCAGCTGCGTTGGGTGTGATGTTGTCATGTATGACATTCCCTGGCAATGTTAATAGACACACCATAGCTGATAAAGCTGTGAACAGGAGTTACTACATGGTTCTCAAAACTCGAGACATGTGGTAGAATTTGGAACACTTTCTGCCAAAAGAAAAGGTCTGAAACCTTCAGAACGACACATCTCTGAAATGGAAATAAAAGTGTATGTTACGTGCTCTAGTCATGCATCATGCGATTTTTCTACATGTAACAATAGACCACTGTCAATGTATCTCAGTCTTCATCTGCAGTGCTTTCTGCTATTCTTGTCCCCAGACTGCCTTACGCAGAGGCTGGCTATCATGCCAAATTTTCTGCTAGTGACAAACATCTTGCATGTAAAAATAGCCCTGAACCAAATATCCTTTCTCAGTCCAATTCCACAAGGCTGAAGGAATACGGATTGAGAACAAACATTTGGATTTTGGAGCTGAAGTTAAAAAAAACTCCTCTAATCTGAGCACTGTAAACATTTTGTAATCTACATTCAGATTTATTTTCTCAAGATCATCTCTGATGACCAGGTCTACAAGGACACCAGAGACTCGTTTTCGCTTGTGACCTAACAACAGTCACTGAAAGCAAAGCGTGGTTTTCCACTATCTTTCAAGGGCTCTGACTGAATCAGGCACTATATCAGATTATGAAACAGATCTGAGATGGAGCCAGTGTATTCATGCATCCCTGACTCCAGCCCCTTGGAAAGCAGAGGGCTCTGCTTCTCCATGACACGCTGCATACCAGCTCTCTGCTTTTCGCACAAGCTAACTCCTACTCTCCCCAAGAATAGCTTATCAGCATCTCCAGCATTGTTTAGCTGGCTATAAACCAGCAAGCAACTTCTGTCTCCATGGTGAATGATTCTTTGTCATCTTTTCCTCAAAGCTTTCTAATTAGACATCCTTTAATTTGCAGCTTTTCTATAACATATTTGCAATGGTGTGTGTGGGGGGGGAAGGGAATAAAAATTAAAATGTGGCAGTGAATCAGCAGTCTGTAAATAATTGCGATAAAAAAGCAAACTTTTTTTTAATGCGACATGGACTAGGTCTTCCTTTCAGGCAAGCTGCTGGTTGTTTTGCTGCTTCATCCTTAAATCCCTAAAGCCAATCTGCTGTAACAAAGAACGACATCAATTTCCACCTACCCTCAACATTATGGGTGGACAGGTCTGATTTCGGTGAAGTGTCCCACACTCCATGGGGAAAGTGAAGAACAGATGCAGAAAAAGTGAGAGCACAATAAAATAACATGCCACTTAAGAAACATTCATTTCTAGTTTGTCATTTTCTCCCTGCTTGAGACCTGATCAAAATCTGTTAGCATTTACTAGATATTTATTGTCCTTTGTGAAATGAACTGTTGATTTCAGCTGGTTCCTGTTGGACAGGTATTTACCTCACTAAAGCAATCATTGCAGCAGGTATTATTATCAGGCCCTGGAGACACACCAAAACTAAAAAGGGTTTTTGAAAAAAAAAATCACTGAAAGGGCATAGTGGGGCAAAGGAGAAAAGAGGAAAAACAGAACTAGTTATTCAAAAGACTGCTGTTCCCACTGAAGATCCAAACCGATAGCTATTGCTGTGTCACTACCCTTCTCCTAGCCACTACTTGGTCCCTGGAAAAGTGGAGACCAGAATTCTGGGGCCAAAGTTTCCTCCTCTGACAGAGCTCCTGGGCCTCTCCAAGAGAGTGAGGGTGCCCTATCTATCATGTCACCTCGGCAGTCTCCAAGCATGAAGCCGCTCCAAAGCCTAGATCTTCCCCTTGGCTTACACACTGCTGGCAGAGGAATACTTTCTATTTCCCTTATGAATGAATAAGGGATATTCATCCGTTATTCAAAGGGATGAATAAGGTCTCTGCCACTGCCTTCTGACCTCAATAAAATACTCTCATCAAAAAACCCACAAATTTTTATACATTATATAGGCTCACCTATACATCATATATCCTCTCTCAAACTTATTTATCATCACCAGGGAGACTGCAAAGAAAGAAAAAACAAAATTTCATCAGTGTCTGACAGTCGTTCCCTGGCTGAAGTTGTAAGCCCCAGCTTGTGATAATGCAGTCAGCTCCACAGGAACATACTTTGTTGTCACAGAGAGGGGCTTGTGATTTCAATTTGGGAATGATTAGATGGAACAGATGCAAATGTCAAGAGTACCCATGTCTGCAAATTCTTCCAGTAATGCATCTGATGACCACAAAATGTTTTGTGAGGTTCAAGCCTCATCCACAGCTAATGGCTCCCAGTTAATAGAACCAGTCAAAGGGCAAAGAAAGGAGAAAATATTTATGAAGCAAAACAAGCAGCAGAGATGTTCCCTTTTAACAGGCTTCATTACTACTTATTCCACTCTCCTGATGAAGCAACTGTATTAAAAAACAGGCTTTTGAGTGTTTTTCAGCTGCCACTCACAATCAGCCTCAGAAAACCATTTAAACACTTAAGCATATATATGTATATTTATATCTACAAATGGAAACAGGAAGAATCAGACACACTCTATTCTTTTTAAACAATTTTGTTGCTTGGGGACAGCACCACATTGACATATAGCCCTCTTCTGCACCTAATTCTGCAAGTTGCTGAGTGCCTCCTGAAAGCACTTGAGCCTCCTCAGAGCCATGAATGGAAGATGAGGGTGCTCAGCCTCTCTGAAGAGGTGTTCAGTACTTTACAAGATTGCTCCCTTCATCCTCAGAACAGAGATAGCTTGGGCAACATCAGAGCAGGCTTCACTAGCATGGCCTGTGTCCGTACCCTTGGTCAGCATGGTTAACTCCTAATAGAAGGGTCATTTCTCTCATCAGCCTCAGTTGCTCCTTCACAGTTCTGGTGAGAGCACTGATGGGAAAGCACCTAAAAGTCTACAGGTATGTAAAAGCTCGTCTTAGTAAGACTAAGACCCACCAGCCCTTCTCCGATCTGCCTATCAACAGCAAAGACTTACAGTTTTCAGCAGGTTTGAGTTACGCTTGCAACCATACCAACCTACCTGATTTAAGAAATGGGCTTACATCAAAAAGCAGCTCTATAGTAAGATTTTCCAGGCTTGGTATGGTCCCAAATGTCACTGGTTGCAGGAGGACTCCCTTTTCCCAGGCAGGGTGTCATAGAGCCATCGGCATGCTGGGATGTGGGAAGTGATGGGTATGGGAGCGGACAGGCCAATCATGTGATGGGGTTTCAGCATAGTTCACGACAGACTGCTGACAGCAATTGGAAACACATCAAATCAGGCATGAAGCTCTCCAAGTCCCCTCCCAGGCCTGCAAGTTTCCCACTGCATCTTGTGGAGGCATGGCACAGACTGTCAAATATGCGTGCATGCAGAAAGCATACTCACATGCACCCATACAGACACAGAAATGTACCTAAATCACAACTGCAGAGTCCAGAGATTTGTCATAATTGTCACCACAGCATGTGCCTTGTCTTCCCAATTGGTCACAACTGCACATTAAACAGAAATGGCTCAGCAAAAGAGAAACATCTAGTTTCCTGCCTGTGTTAAAAACACAGGACAATATTCATAACCAGTAATCAAAACAATCCAGCTAATACAGAGAACGTTCCCTTGGTTGAAATTCAACCCCAAGACCTTGGAAAATGAAGCCTGCTCTTCCAACCAGCCCTGCTCTGCCTCCCAAGCAGTCCTTTCAGTGGCTTGCTCCTGCAAACCTGTGGGAGGAAGAAGGCAATCAGAGCTTTGTATATCCAGCCACATCCTTGCAGACCAAATACAGGATATTCCATAGTCACTAGAAACGGTCTATCCCGAGCTAGCAGCAAGCTCTATCTTGAGCTTAGAAAATACATCTATTAGTTGGGTGCAATGCCAGACTTTTAACCTTGTGGATGAACTGAGGCAGGAGGACCTGAAACTAAGGCCCTTGACAATGAGATGATTGGAGTGACCATGTTAAATCCTCACATCCTAACATGGCATTGCTAGTTAGTCCTACCTTCCTTCCATGAAGGAAAGAAAGAAGGAAGACTGGAAAGGAGACAAAGATTGCAGCATCTGGTCTCTTGGGTATTTCACTCTCTAGCATTTAGGTCTTGGTTACCATGCTGCAATCCAGATGGGAATCTGTACATTTTTACTCCCTTCCCCAGAGAGCTCTGCCCAGGCTACGGTGTCAGCAATGCAGAGGGTTTGAACTGGCATCCTGACAAGTTGCTGACTTTTTCATAGTTCAGCAGTATTTGTATGCACAGTCTCCTGACATAGCCTGGCAATGTGCATGTACAACCAATCCTTCAAAAACCTCCTGAAAGTGTGGCATTTCGCAGACACATTGCCTAGATCAAGGCGAAGCTCCCCACTAGGTGCTTTAGCCTCCAAATTCTACAACTTTGCAGCAGACTGGAACATGTTGTTTTCTATGGATATTTTTAATTACAAACAAAAAAATCCTTTTCATCAAAAACTTCTATTAATGCAAATTTCTGTGAAAACACTGAAAATACAAAACCTAAAATATTTCAGCTTTGGATAAAATGTTTGTTCATATGTTCTTGGTTTTGGCTAATGATTTGTAAACATAGATATATTCTTTTAGGGAAGCATACACTTTCTGGAAAACAAAACAAAACAAACAGTTTAGCCCAAATTGTATTTTACACAAAAGAAAACCCTTGACAATTTTTTTACCCAGTCCAACCCAAAATTTTGTAACAGGTGAGCATGGCTGGTACCTCTCCCACATGAGGCTAAGCTGGTGTATCTTTCTCACGCTTTCCGAGGGAAGCTTCAAAGCAGTTTTGCACGTCCATGGCCTCATGTTTGTTCACACCTTCTATTTGTAAATCTTTCGGTCCAAATTATCAATGCCAATATCTTTTCACAAATGTACCCAGTCCTTTTATCAGCTTCTTGACCTCAAATTTTTACCTACACACATAAAACAGATTAATCAGTAGATATTTAATAAAGAGTAGACAGGTAATGGATATTTTAAAACTGAGCAGCAAGTATATCTCATTTTAGCCCCTCACCATTAAATCTACAGTGTCTCAGCAAGATGCATACCCTCAAAAACTGCATAGGATCATGTATGGTAAAACCAAAACTGTCCTTCTTGCGATAGAAGAATAGTCCTTAAATCTCCCTTTAGTGCATAGTATTTGCTGAATGTAAAATATGTTGCTCAAAACAGAGAACTTTATCTTCCTCTCGCATTAACATAATAAGCGTGAGACTCCCATGACTTCCATGCAGTTATTTTTAATTTATTCCGATAGAAGAGGAAAGAGACCTAGGTTGTCATCCTGCACTTATTTATTAAATTATTTTCTTGTAGCTTGTGGGAATTCTTTTTATACTCAGGAGGTTTTTTTCCCACATATTCATCACTCCTGAAAGACAGTACAGTCCTGATCATCAGATTATATCACATATTAGTCTAATGTGAAACTTTTTGCCAGAGAGGAATAAGCAACAACCTGTGCTTCAGTATAAATTGGGACAGATTTGGCATTAGCAGTAAGCATCTGTTACACTACACTCAATACTGCAATACTGAATATATATGTAAGACATTAATGAATACTGCAACATATACACATGGTCTAAACTAGAGTTTGCCCATAAGGTTTTGTTCCTAGTGGCTAGAAATATTCAGGGTCAATTAAAGGTGAATGTTATTAGCCACTTCTAAGCTCTCAAACTGGACAATTAATTACAGTCTGTTGCCAGCAATGCTTAGCTGCAAGAAGCAGCAGCTTCTCAAGTGCTCGTGCAATTGGCTGTATTGATCGCTAACCTGCCCAGAATTCTTTTTCTTCGTTTAATAAAAGCAAAGCATTTTGTTAAGCAAATCCAAATGGATGCTTTGTAATTTTTCAATGTACAAAGCAAACATTAAAATTTCTTTTTGACTTCTGTTGGCACAATTTTTATTTTTATTTACTAGTGTCACTGAAACTTATTACAAAACAAATTATTTCCAAAACTAGTTGAACACTGACGGTCACACTTCATCTACAATTTCAGTTATGTAAAACTTTATAATACTCAAGCCCAACAGAAATGTTTCCACAAGGTTATATTTTAATTAAAAAAGAAACATAGCAGTGGAGACATTTTAAATATAAACTACAATCTGCTCTGGCAATTGCATCTCTATGATACAGCATAAAATCTAAAATTGAAACTGAGCGGAAAATGACTATGTAGACAAAAATGAAACTCACTAGTACCTCATTAACGGAGGAAAATGCATAGCGGTCAAACAATATGAATAGTGATAAATGAAAACTATTTTTTTTAATCTTCAGTTTTAATCTTGTGACGTTATTTTAAGTAACAAAGCAAATATATTTATTTTATTATTACTTTTAAATACAGAGACAAATTATTTGCCAGAACAGCTCTGTGGTGTACTGTCAGCTCCTTAGGTCCCTGACTGGACCCTTTTACCTTGCCTGTTTGCAGGGAAATTCTGCCTTCATTTTGTCAGCCCCCTGGCCCCTTTTAAGTCTGAATTTTTGTGTATTGGCTCCTACTTCTGACAGGAATCTGATAAGAGAAGTTGGAACATGACAGTAGCAGAGATTTCTAAGGATTATTTGACTTTTCTAAGTCTAGGCTGCACTTTCTGCCACATACACTTGACTTTTTTTACATTCTTCTTGTTTTCTGCTGAAGGTCTTTTGAAAACTAATGATGATCTGTGGGAAGGAGAGGGCTGGAAGAGTTCTCATATTGTCAGAGTGCTGCTAGCATCAGTCAGGGAATTGCGTTGGTATTTCATTTACTCTTCTGCTCCTTGCTGTCTTGATGGGTAAATTTTTTGTATTAAGCAACTTTGCTTAATATAAAGCAAAGGGTCCCAGAACTACAGAGGATGGTCCCTGCCTTACAGTGAAATATCTTTAATTCTGAAGGATATATGGACTGATCACAACAGGAGAAGGATTTTTGTGGGATTCAATCTAGGGCACAGTTCAAAAAATAAACTATGTGGGGATCAAGAAACTGATTGCGAGAAATCCAAGGTCAAAAGTTTCTATCAGAGCCTACCAGATGATGTATCAAAGGCATTGCCCAAACAGATGTCTGAATTTCCTTTAAGAACTTCCTTTGTTAGAGACTGTTCCTATTACCTCCTTTGAAAAATCTGTGGCATCTGGCCAAAACGGCAGCAAAACTTTCCCCTCCTGAACTTTCTCTTCATAAATCACTTTATAAACCTGGACTGCCACCTTCCAGCTCCAGAAGTGGGAAACTGCTATTGCAGGTAGTTACCATACTTCACGAAGACAGTTGCAGTGTCTGGAAGGGCTTCATGGGCTAGTCCAGAAAAGAGTGGCTAAACAAGGCCACCATCTGCAACTTCTCCCGGCTGGATAGGAAAGGAGGTTGCATTAGAGGCTTTCTGCAACAGAAATGGTGGATGCCTGGTCTAGTGAGCAAAAGATCTTGTACTGATCTGTGGCCACAGAAACCCATACCCCACACTGGTGACCTTTCAAGCTACCAGCCTACCTCTCCAAAGCAGGACAAACGAGAGCCCGGCAGAAATCCAGGCTCCAGCATCACCTGTGTTGTGTCAGGTTGCCAGATGGTGTTTTGTCATCTTCAGGCCAAGGTACAGTCCAGGGACAGGACCTGCCACACTACAGGATGAGAGGCATGCATCTGCCCCTCATCTGCTATATCTTCTGGGGTACATTGCACTATGAGAGGCTCCAGGAGTGAGCAGGTCCATCCTTGAAGCAAGGTTTATAGGGAGAAGTAGCATCTTCTATTACTACAACTGATATAGTTGGAATAAACAGAGAGACAACTTTTGAGCCCCAAAAGCCTGTTTGTTTGTTTTTCCAGCTACACCAGTTGATCTAACGAAAGATATTGTCTTCCTTGCCTTACTTATATGTTTTAGATATTCGTGACTAAAGAAACCCTACCACCGCTTATTGGAACCACTCCAAAATGGCTCAGGGTCCCTCTTCTCAGACCAAAGACAGATGATCACTATGGATAATTTTTTTTTTTTCCCACCTCTACAGTCCCTTTAGGTCCATTCCTCCTTCCTAGCCAAGCTACCGGTATTATTGACAAAACAACATCAGGAAACACAAACACAATTCCAAGGTGCATTATCTTCTGTAAAACTAACATAAATAGCATTATTCCCAACTTCATCAACACAGGTTTGCACAAAGAAAGACACACAAAGTTTTCTTTCTTTAACACTGCACATCTTCTACCAACATTTTAAAGTGATATGATCTCACAGTCCACCACCACAACAGCCAGCCTTGCCTTCTTATCCCCCAGCCATTCATCCCCTTCATGGTCCTCTCCCTTCTGGCAGCACACAGGTTTGAACTGTGTAGGGGACTAGTTTGGGAAAGAATCTGGATTAAAAAATAAGCATTTTTTATGCCTTAGGGCCATCGAATACTGAAATAATGATCTCAGGAAAAACGTAACCTATATTCTTTTGCCACTGTAAGGATTGCATCCCATCTCAGACAGATCTGGCTATTCAGGCATCCATGATATGAAGATTTGACTGTGACAACTAGTTATGCCTAGATATCAAGCCATATAACTAGAAAAAGCTCCAGTGAATGTAAAATGAACCTACTTATTAGCTGTATCAGGTCATTGGGCACATCAACAGCTTCTCATTAAGTTGGAGACCAATTCATTCTTTCTGTCCTCTGTTCAAGTTTTAATGGTACTAGCAGTAGCTACTCAAGAGACCTGAATGTGACCTTCAAGACAACTACATTGCGCCTAAACAATGAAACTATTAACTGGCAGTGGGAGTGTCATTGGACACAGTTTCACACACTGCAGCCATCACTCATCTATTCATTAAAAGGGAAGATCCATCCGCACTCAGAGCTGAACACAACACACACCTAACTGCCTTTTCTAGATGAAATTGGAAGTCAGGCCTTTACCTGCAGCAATATGCTCAGATACATATGCATGCACATGCACAGTCTATGGACTGGGAAATAAAGATTATTAATATTATTTCATATTTATTTAGCAGAATTTCACATACCTTATTTATGAGGTCATATCAATCAGTGAGCAAACAGATCAACAGTACAACTGATCATCTGTCATTTTTAATTCTTTCAGGATTATATCTCTTAAGACCAAAGACAGACACATCTCAAATACCTTGCATAAAAAAGCAGATGTGTCAGTTGTTTCTCCACACTTTGAGTACTGAATATCCCAGGATCCTTATAAGCCTCTACTTGTCTTCTGGATCTTCTCCATTTCTAGAATAATCAGTTAACATACTGATATAGACACATTCTCACTAAAAGCGCCATGGATTTGAATGAAGCCACACTTAAGGTCTGTGAAAGATGCTCAACTCATGTCTCTCTGCATTTTTTCATACTTCACGTGCTATATTGAGTTCTTTAGCTGGATTACTTGATCGGAAAGCAACTATTAAATGTCAATGTCCTGTAAACTACCTCACATGTCTCCAACCATGAGCCAGTCCAGCAGTTACTGGAATGGATTTGGGATTCTCAGGTCCTCATCTCCTTTCTGCAATTGATTTCCATATAATCTCTGCACGCACCGTCCAGCCTTACTCCATCTCAGTTATTCAGCCTGCAGAATAGGTGTATTAAAGCACAGCTATTCCCAGGATTCCTTGCAGGCATTGCTAACCAGTGTCTGTGCAGGATGCAGCAACCTGCATGTAAAAACCTCCTGTTTGGCTTGCAACAGGAACTGAACCAGGGACCTTCAAACACTGAAGGCAGTAATACTTTCAGGTTCAGGAGGATGAAAGGTTTCCCAGACTGACATCTTACCCAAAGGACACTCAGAGAGAGGGTGAACCACACACCTGCTGCCTGTGAATCACCATAGCATAGAAAAGCCAAAGCTCCCACACTTTTCTGTGGCCATTAAAGGGTCCTAACCCTGGTGCATATGACACAGTGATGCAGAAGCAGAGACACAATTTGAAGGCACCTTTCCAAAGCCAAGCCATGCTCTGTGGAAGCTCACACAGTCAGGAAACAGGTGGATCTGCAACACTGCAGGGAGGCATGGCAGTAGGAGCTGTAACAACAGACCCAATGATATAAGATCCTTAATCCTTAATCCCCAGTAAAAGAAGAGTACTTGGGGCAAGGGCTGGTGCTTCTCCAAGGCTAGAAGAAAACCAAAACATGGAGAAATAGTGGCAAGTCCATCCATCATCTTTGGACTTCTAACTACCACATTCAGAGTGGAGGGCCCACAGTGAAACTGGCCTACCACGTTTCAAGTGAAAACATTCAATGACAACATTCCTTACAATAGGAATTGCTGCTTCTTTCAGTAGGGACCACAACTTAACATCAAGATCAGCAAGGTAGAACATCACTGGAAAGAGATAAAGTAGCATGGTTTGTTTCTACAAAAGTTATGTAATGAACAGAGGGAGCAGCAACTATAGGAGGGAAATTCTATCCAAAAAAGTGTTTCCCATTACTGCCAAAAAGCTAGAAGTTGTGTTTTTCAGAAATTCATTTAGCCCAAATAAAGTTAATGCAGATAGGCCAGAATTTCTGGTCAGTGTAAATTGGTGCAACTCCACTGACTTCTGGGTAGCAGAGGCTTAGCACACGGTACACCCAAAGTGCCAGATATTCGTCATTACTAACATAACACATTGCGGCTCACTAAATTAAAGGTTTTAGTGCTGCTTCAAGACTCATCCAACTACAGTACATTTATCTTTCCTATTGTTCAGTTGTTTTGTCTCTGCCTCCTCGAAATTGCTGTGAAAGTCTCTTAAACAATTGTTTTGTTAATATGGCTTACTTTTAGCTCTGGAAAAAGTTACACTTCTCTTCATTTATCTCACACACACACACACACACACACACGCACACACACAGAGTGTATAAAATCAGTTTGCAAAATGTTGTGTGATCCAGCTGGCTGAAAGGTGCTCTATGAGTATCATAAATCATTCTTTATCTACCTTGGCTGTTTTTATAAATAGCACATCTTGGCTTTGTACATCTTATATGCTTTCGATCATTTCTTTTTGTTTAGGGGGAAAACAGTGATAAGGATTTGTTTATTCACAGGGAGAGAAAGACGGGTATTAATATTTTTGTGTTGTTGCTGAAAACAGTCCCAACAGGGACTGAATTTCCAATCTTTCATATAAAAGCCATCAACAACCTTTTTCACTAGGCTACCCAGGATGTTGTTTAAAGCTTAACACACACAAGAAATTTCATGTAAATTAGCCACCTGAGGGTACCAACACGGACCCATGATTGTAATAGAAACATATTGACATTGGCATAAAAAAGGCTAATTAACTGCTTCCTTTCTGCCAGTTGCACACTAGATCTACACTGCTGCTCAGCATCTCCTGCGCCCGCTGCAGATACACAGGCAAATACTCTCATCCCACCAAGTTCAGCACAACGTCCACTTAAAACAGTTGCACAGAAGTGCAGGGGAGCAGGAGGGGACGATTGCTCCCCCAGCAAAGGGATAGAGAGTTCAAAGTATGACCCTTTCCTTCATGTGGAGCAAAGTTCTCCTCACGCACACACCGTTTGTGGAAAATCAGACTTCATATGTTTTTCTTCCTCACTACAAAGAGTCATTGAAATGCTGTAGTCCTATGCAGCATGTTTTGTGCTGATAAGAATAACAGCATGCAGGAAATTTAGTCCTTCATTTCACACAGAGGAAAACAGACTTTGTGGCATATTCTCACTGAAGGCCGGCCCCAAACAGGATACGAACTCACAGCTTCTAAAGGCTAAAATCAGACAGTTTGTCCAGGGAGTTGCACATTCCGATTAGAGAGTCTTAAGGTGCTAAGCAAAATCTTGTACACTTGCATGAACACAGCTGAAATAAACTGTGAATTATTGAAGTAATTCTCAAGTGGTACAGGGCTTGATTGCCTTGTTCTTGGATAGCAATTTGCACCCCACATTGAGAGTATGAAGCAGGTGTAAAATGCCTGCAGTGGAAGAATAGGGAATGCTGATTTAATGGCAGTTTGTACACACATTGCCCTGAATTAATAGGTATGAAATTGTCCTACAAGATGGAGCGGAAGAAATCCAGCCCCCAGAACTCAAAACGTGTGTTCTTTGTGGCTGCTAAGCCCTTTGCATTTGCAAATGTCATGATACTAATGCTTGTTTTCACAAGCATGAGAGATAAGCCCATACCAAAACCATGTTCTAAGTCCCACAATGATCTGGAATACCTCAAAGCCATCCCCAGGTTTTCCAGTTCAGCCTCGTTTTTGCTGTTTATAATCTTTTTATTCTTTCGACTTGCTTGTTTTCCCTGTTACACACAGCAGAAGGTGAGCTCACGCTCAGCATTTCCCCTGTAACCTTTCTGCATCCACATCATCACCTCGCATAAAGAAAACCTTTACTGTGAATTCTAGCCATGAAGATGACGTAAGAATGAGGGACAGCATAGATCAGATGAATGGTAATGGGATAACAGGCTTTTCATCTTAGGTCACCAGAAAATCCAAATCATCTCAATATGAAATGAAAGTTATTCCAGTTTGATCACTTTTTGGTAGACTGTGAGAAAGGAGCTTTTGGTCTCGCAACAGACTGAACTCCATGTCACAAAAAATAAATAAGCAAAATACATAAATAAAAAATAGTGCACCCATCTGAAACCATTGCTAGCAGCCAATAATGAAATCGGGTCTGAAAACCAAACTAGCTTCTCACCTTTTATCTTGCAGTTAAGGGGCAAAGTACCCTGGTGGGAGGCAGAAACGTGCATTTCCGTTGCCTGTGCTGTCCTCACTCTGAAGAGAAACACAGGGCTCAGTGTGTGGGGATGCAAAGTCTACACTAAAGTCATCACAAACCAGGGGAAGAGATAGAAGGGAAAGTAGTGTACCAGAAATAGTGGTTCTCTGCTCCCTCCTCACACAGTTTCAGCACAAGGAGGAGGAGAAAAAAGTTCCCTGTAACTTCAGCACCTGCCTGCTTCAGTACGTGCTCGTTACTAGATGCATGTGCACACTTCTAGGGTAAAACTCTTTACGTGTTAGAGAACACCAGAAGAAAAAAGGGTAATTTATAAGCAGCCAGCACCCTAACAAAGCTAGCTCATTTTATATTCTTACTTTCTCCAAACTCATCTTAGAGATAATACTTTTCCCCCAGTCTACAAATTAAAATTTCTCTCCCCTCTTCCCAGCCTTTTATTTCACTAGGTTTGAAAAATGAGCTGTGAGGAAGATGGATGCTGTGGCAAATGTACACTGAAAATGTTAAGAGTTAACAAAATCACTGGCTAGGAATAGAAGATAAGGTTAAGGGCAATGACCTCCTTTTTGCTCCTGAAAATGTAGAACAAAGGTTTAGCTGTTCTACTAACCCTGTGTGCTGCTATTCTTTGACTCCTCATGGCTCAAAGAAGGCCTCGAAGCAAAAATATTGCCACAGATCTCAGTGCCTGTTTAAGGTCTCTTTGAGACCCTCCTCCTTTCATCAGATACAAAGCAGCTGATGAATGAAGCCAACTATTCCTGCAGAAACGAGATGCACACATGCACACACAGCTCACGGTTCTTGGAGCACTCTGGCAGCCATCAGCAGCAATTAAGCAATTTATTTGTTCCGTTACATCCCTTCACGTTAACCACTGTGCGCCCAGTCAAACCACTCTGAAGAAAAGGGCCATTGCTTACATTAGCCATCACTGACTAAAATTCAGATAAAGCAAGATAGGAAAGTAAGGCTGGAAGACATCCTGGTATGTCACTATCCTAAAAAACTGTAGCTCACTGCAAAATAGAAAAGGAAGCAAGTCTCTCTCTTCCTGCCTCCCCTCCTCCAGATTCATTCTGGCTGGCATGGCCTCTCCCTTGCTCAACGGAGTTGATTGTTTACTTTTTTTTTGTTAATAACAACAGTGAGGATCTGCTTTCTTTGTCTCTGAGCTCTGCTTGATATGGGAGACTTGCTTTCAGACTGCAAACAGCTTGTGTGCAAGAGGCTTGCTTGCCTTGCGTCTTAGATCTCTGTCTTTAAATGACATTATAAGGCTGGCAAGACTGGGCTGAAAATGAAGAGGCATTAAACCTTGATAATTTTCTGCTAGAAGAAACACTTTAAGCCAAAACGACAGTCAAATCAGGAAAAAAAATCCACTTTGATAAGTTGGTAATTAAAGAACAAGCAAGCTGGTGAGGCAACTTGATCAGTCAACCATGCTCGCCAAGATGTTACCGTCAAGTGGGACAGCAAGTTTTAAAGGTAAATTTTGCTCTTCACCCAGTCAGTAGAAAAATAAAAGATGACACAGATGTTCCACTGCAGAGGAGAGATCATGTGCAGGAAAACAGGAAGGATCCCAGTCTTATGAGAGAAGCCAAAATACAAGGAACATGCCAAAGGAATGAGAAAAATGAAGCAGAGGAATGTTGCTAGTGTTTTCCTGATTTTGTCACATCTCTTCTGATGCCTGAGCTGAAGGGTAACTGATTTGGAATCCTTCAGTCTGTATAAAGTATTTCAACTATCCTGTATCCCAGTGCAATAAGTCATCAACTGGAGATTTGGGAAAAGGTAGGTTTACGCAGCATGTTTTGTGGGGACCAGAATTGGCCCTGCAGGCCTAGGAGACTTGGAAGTGAAGTGCGCCAGAAGAGGCAAAGAAAGAGACAGTACAGAAATATATCCAGAGAAAAGACTTAAAATCATCTCAGCTCCACTCAGCTCTTGGAAACCAAACAGAAGCCAGGCAGGAGTCTGCAAGTGGGTTTTTATCAGGTCTGCAATAACAACTAACTCATGTTAATGTAGCTCTTAAGATTTGTTGATCTCTCATCCCACGTTTGCCACCACTGTTGCAGCCGCTGCTACCAGTCCCTGACGTGAACTCTGCAGGGGACGTCTGGAGACCAATCATGTGAAAGTTAAACCCCTGCTCACAAGGTGGTAGTCTGCCAGCCACCGCACAGCCCTGCAAGCTGGCTGGGGAGGTGCGCAGGGTCTAGAGATGACACGTGTGGGCCCAACATATCTGTCATTACTGAGATTGGTACGTGGCTACCCAGATATCTCAGTTATCACCTACTAGACAGATGGGGAGATCAGTGTCTTTAGGGAAAAAAGAAATTTTTATGGCATAAGCCAAAAGCATTAAATTCTGTTCCCTATAACTTATATTAGGGCTTATAAAGTCTATGTATGTAACAAAATCCACCACAGCTGGTCTATCACCTATTTAATATAGGACACAGAGTACAAAATAGTCTTTCAAAGAGCCCAAATGATAGGAAAAAAAACCAACCCCCAAAATCCACCAAAATCACTAACAACATTAAGCAATGATCACTGACAACACTGGATGTTTGTATTCCCTTCGACAGACACTGGTTTAGACCCTTGTAGGATTATGTGACTTATTCAAAGTAAATAATTCATTTAGGTGTTGATACTCTCTTTATAGTTGTGAAAGATAACTTCTAAAAATATGTTTGCTATTCAGTACTGATGAATAAAGCTTTAGTTCCAGCAAATCTGACCTATGAAGTACTTATTAGATGCCTTTCTTACACAAATGTCGTGCTTACGTGACTGATCACTTTATTCCCATGGAGCTACCTCAGTTGTTTGAACAAGATGAATGTAATTGCTAATAAGAAACAGGAAGCATTTTGAAGACAGTAATTGGAATGAACTGGAAGTCTGTTACTCGGGTCTATTGAGAAATTGCGTTGCCTTTCAACACAAAATAAATTTTGTCAACAGGTACCAAAATCATATTTACAGGCAAAAACCTGCATAAAGTATGGAAGAGGAATAAACATGAACCAAAATTAAGTTTTTCAAAATGCTGCTGAATATTTTTACCACCACTCAACAACTTCTGCTCATAAATTATTAGCATTACAATTCTCAGACTGATTCAAAAGAGAACAAAATATTCTGAAGAGTACCTTTAAAAGGTGCCATAACCATTTGCTGTATGTATTTAGGGAAAGAGCATTTTAGAATAGTTGAATATTAACATAGCATATTTTGTTTCCTGTCATGTTAGGTTATAACAAACTAAGTCAGCCAGACCACTGAAATAGGGCATTAAACACCATCCCAGCTGTAGTGGTCTTTCAGCCAGAGTTCAAGACCGTGGACAGAATGACAGGTTAGAGACAGCGGCTGAAAAGAAAATCCCTGACAGAAGTGGGGACAATCAGGAAAATAAAGATCTGTGATGAATAAAAGCAAGCTGTTTCTGCTCACAGTCATTCGCAAATGAATGACCTGCAATTTCTTCTTTATGATTTGTCGTCTCCAATGAGGTCAGTAGTTCTTTGGTCCTGAACCCCCCTGCTGACAGATGCTTCAGACAGCCAACCATATAATAAGGTGTGGTGCGAGATGAGGAGGAAAAGGAGACCCTGTCCTGACTTCTGCACATGATCAAATTTAATTTCGTGTGTTAAAGACATTTGTCTTAGAGTCTTCTAACATGCTTAGGTCAAAGTCGCATATTGAAAAAGATCTCAGTGGAGAAAGAGGAACCTGCTGTTCCCATTGTCACTATCAGGGCTTCTTTAGCTTCGATATGCTCACATGCACCATCGCTAGCATGTTTTGCTACAGTATTCCATCAGGGCTGTAGTAATAGCAGTTCTCATTAAGCATTGGAGCTAACCAGTACAAAATCTGTGTGACCTTCAGCTTTATAGCTACGTGGTGGGGAAACAGTCTCATGAGCTCCCTCTTAACATACCACAAAAAAGCCAAGTGCTTTTCCAGAGATCTTCCCACACCTATGTTAGTGCAGGTTTTTATTCTGACTTTTACTAAATACAGTGCAAAGTATGTGGCGAAGTCTGCTGGAGAACCATCAGGAGAGAAATGGAATTGCTGATAGATCAAAGAAAAAACAGGGAAAATTTTTGCAAATGTGCAGGGAAGCTTCTAAGCTACAAGGTTCAGTCCAAGTTTCAGACTCTGCCAAATGCGCAGGGATTTGAATCTGTGTCTCAGTTATAAAACGTAGCTTCAAATTCAGAATCCAAACTTCTCCAAAGCCTCCAAGTGCTTGGAGATTTAAAGTTTGTATTCAGCCACATGGATTTCAAAACTGGTAGAAGTTTCCTTGTCTCTTTGAATAGTCTGCAACATTAACAACCAATAGTATTTTTGTTACCACTATTTACTGTTTTTCCCAGAAGAGGCAGCAGTCTCTCACTTTCCCAGCTATAGATGGGCCACAGAACTTTATGAATATTGGCTGCTAAGTACTTCATTATCATCCTGTTGGTTTCTCCCCCTCTTCTCCTTTGTGCACCCCACCACGTATCTGCACAGAAGACAGTATGTGTATCTTGCAATGTGCTGGTTTATTGCACAGCTCCATGTGCACACTGCGTGCTCACCTGTCTGTCAGTATTCCCCGTGCCAGGGTGCAGCTAAACAGCTCTCAGGATAGGGCTCATTAGGCTCCACTGAACAGCCAAGAGGAACAACAGACTTTATAAGTGAAAACATTCACCAGGTGGAGAATACTCATCACTGGATTTGAGCAGGGACACATACTGCTTTTAAAATACTTCCTAGTAGCTATGAAAAAGGTAGAAAAACACATCCTCACTTATTCTCTCTGGCTCTGTTTTCACTGTGGTGAAGGTGCATTCTGCAGCACACCCCAAAGTCCTGGGCTCCCCCTAAGCAAGGAAACCATTGCAGCACTGTCCTTCCCCATCTGCCTGGATCTACTGCCAAAGGAAAGAGGAATGAGCTGGGAATGGTGTCTGCTCTGGCTCCCTGACGACAGGCAGTTGTGACTCTGCCAAAGTGCCCCCTGGAAACAGCGGCGAAGTGTTCTCAGATCCTGTGTTATAGCTATACAGGACTAAATCTTGTTCCTTTAGTATTCAGCTTTTCCTCTGCCTTCCAAAGGCAACGTTTAGGCAAAGCAGCCATGCCCAACAGGTAACTGTAAATCTTGATTCTTAAGATACAGACCTAAACACTTAATCAAGTGCATATATTGGAAAGCATAGGTAGA
The DNA here is from genome assembly GCF_003343035.1 of Apteryx rowi. NCBI lineage: Eukaryota > Metazoa > Chordata > Aves > Apterygiformes > Apterygidae > Apteryx > Apteryx rowi. Next base: position 2,254,913 of record NW_020450894.1, on the reverse strand, counting down.
AAAAAAAAAAAGGTGATGACCAGGCACTACTATTTACTGTGGATGTACAACTCACTGAGTTGCTTCATGACGTAAAGCTATTGCAATATCTCAATTCATAAAGAGGAGTTCCCTGGTACATGCATTAAATTTGAGAATCTTTCACATCCCACTGAGTAAATTTGCAGGACACCAAACTGACTTATTAAAGGCAGCATAGTCCCACAAATTTCAAGTTTGATGTCACCATTAAACCTTCTCAGGACTGCTTCAGCACAGAAATCCATCCTTTTCTAAACCATGAAGCCATTGTGCTGAATTCCCATTTATTGCCAGTATGAGCACTCAGACTAACACTAACGGAGAGCAGGAGGAAAGCTATAGAACAGGGGAGTCTTGAGCAAACCCAGTCCCCAGGACAGCTCCTCTTTGCTGGGTAACCACATAGGTTAGGAAGTTCATGCAAGAAGTGCCTGGCACCACTCAGACCTGCGGCTGCACTGGCAGGGACTCTGGGACTCAAGAAATTTGCCTTCAGAAAGAGACGTATCCAAATGGAGCCAGCTCATGACAGGAGGGATAAATAACAGCTTGGAGACAGTCTGAAGGACACACTGAGAGGCAGCGAGAACCGGCCAGTGTCAGGTCAAGAAAGGAAATCGGTGAGGAGGCAAACTGTGAAATGATGCAAACCACCATGCCAGAGGCCACGTCATCGGCACCTTCCACCGCAGCTTGGCAGACAAGGCACCACAGGCACCCCAGCAGACATGGCACCCGAAATCCACAGGGAGAGGGGATGGGGAGTGGGGCCATCACTGCCCAGCCCTCCACACTGCCATGTTTGTCAGCCGTAGGTCAAGGGGGTGATATTAGGGCCATAACCAGTCCTCTGACACCAGAGCTTAGTACAGTGTCACATTCCCTGTGCAGCCTTTGCTCTGCTGCTGTCAGCATGGAGACAAGCCTGCCACGCATCAACTGCAATGGGGAATGCTGTTTTTTATACTGACACTGCCTCTTCTTTGGGCTTTTTGTCCATATAAGGCTGATGCCTGCCTTTGGTGAGACTAGAAGTCCCATGTTCATATGACAGCGGTTTAATTTCAGGAGGTATTAAGTATGTTTAAATAATAAATAGTCAATAAATACCAAATCAAGACAAATACTCATTTAAAATGTAAAAAAGAGGTTTCAAGACAGTAAAATCCAAGGATACGTGAGTTCCCTCTCAGGGGAGTGCACTGGTCTGATAGCAGCAGAGCAGATGTCCCACACCAGGAGAACTGTTTCAGCTTCTCTTGGTGCTTTAGAATTTATTTATGCTTATTTTGCTTGCAGCCCTGAGCTTATTTTCCTATTAGGAAACAATAATAGCAGTGTCCTACACATACAAAATGCATTTCACCCCTCAGGTCCTGAGGAGATTTAGAAATAGCATATAGTTATCCCAAACCAAAATCCTTGAATAACTATTAGTTCGGGCAAGCACAGGAAGTGGCAGGGCAGTACTGAAAGTGCCAAGCTTTGTCCTACCACTAGCAGCATCGTGGTGACTTTAGCACGGTAGGAGAGCTCCGGCTCAGCGGCTTGCCCACAGGGTGTACTCAACCTCTGCCATCTTGCAGTAGAGCGGTCAATACCAGCCATCACTGAAAATCCCACAGCTGATGTGAAAAGGTTGCCAAGCACAACGTGCGCTGCTTAAAGAAAAATCAACACACTCCAAATTGCTCTCCCTGCAGTGTTCGAGGTACCACAGTGCATGCTCTGGGTTATTGTACTCTATTGATACAGCAAAGCTTCAAGCATTTTTAAATTACAACCACAATTATGCATGTTGCACCCAGCACTTGCCTGCAGTTAGGCTTCCCTGAGAACATATGGGAGGCCTAAAGAGAAAAGGTGCTATATGGAAAGCAGCAGCATGTCAGAGAGGAGCCCTCCTATTAAGGCAGCTCTCCCGGAGGAGGCATGTCTGGGAACACGGCTACCAGGTGGCCTGAGGAAACGAGCTGGAGAGCCAGGCTGAGATTTCAGCCACAGCTGCAGTTAGAACATAACTGGGGGTGAGGAGAGGGAAAAAACACATTTGGGGTCTGAATGAAACCCCAGTAGATTGACTTCAGAAGATTTTGGCTCAAGCTCTTGTTTTATAAAGCCTCCCAGGCCCGATTTCCACACCGGACAGTTCTGCATGACTCCACATCATTATGGAGCATAATGTATGAGTTGGAACATGTGCAGAAGCTTCCTAGAGGTTTTCCTTCAGGTGCCTGTAAAGCACTGCATATTTATACTGCACTTCCTAAATCATAAACAAATAAATACATAAGACTGCCTGATTTACTTTTTTTTTTTTTATGTGAAAGTCACCTTGAGAGCTACTCATTTTATCTCTAGCATCACAGTTCTGCCTTTGCCTACAGTAGCAAAAGAACCTCACAACATGGAAAACTCGTTCTTAACTCTTATGCAAAGAGTTTCAAATTGACCTGTCACAAATTTCCAAACATGCCACAATGATCAAAGAGTGCCTGCTTGGCCATGTCAAATTGCTGGCAGGGTAGCAAAGTGCAAGATCCCATGGCATTTTGCATAGAAGTTCTAAAATAATTTAGGAGTGGCAATATGGTTTGAGATACAGCGGTGGCCTAGGAGTTCAGGAGACTTGGATTCTGTTTCTGGCTCTGCCACTGACCTGCCAAATGACTTATGACAAATGACTTAACACATCTGCCAAATTTCACATGGCAAGCGTGAGACTTTGTCTCCATTTCCACCTCAAGCTGTCCCTTCACAGCACTTGCATCCCATGCGTTAGCAGCACAGTCATGGCCTCTCTTCTGCTTCTTGATCCCATGTACCAGACGCAGCTTATCAGCCTGTTCCCAATGTGCGGGCCCACTGTGGCTGGATACAGGGTTGCAGAGCAGGAGAAGGGGGGGTCAGTGCTGCAGGAGACCCCTGCTACAAGACATACTGGCCAACAGCCACCTACCCCGGCTCTCTCTCCACATCACGAGGCCTGAAGTGTCCAGCAGCGCTTACTTCATGTGACACAATTCATGCACAACACGTGCCATGCATACCCAATATTCACCTGTGGCACAGGTCTCACTTACAGACTGAGATTTGAGAAGTTGAGGGATCCACTTCCATTTGTGGGCTTCTATTAATCCTTCTACTACTTCCACTGACACACAAATTGCTTGGCACAAGGATGTCCTTTCCCACTGTCTGCACAGCCCAAAGGCGCCAGTTCGAGCTGGGACCCCCAGTCCTCGCTACAGGGGACCACGGCTTTGCTTTCCTACCTACTACCCCCTCCCTCCTCCACAAAAAACATCGCTGTAACAGCTGCTTATTATTGCTGAAGCACATCTCTGATGATCCCAATTCCCAGGGCTAGCACTAATTTACCAGATGACTTTTGAAAAGTATTGTGCTGTCTCTGGCCTACATTTCTTCAAAATGTGAATACATCAGTAAGAAGGGAGCTCTATAATCTTCAACCAAATAACACTCTACATAGTACCAGCTATTGTCATTATTATTAAATATTGTGTTTATTTCATTAGTTACTCCTGCAGAGGAAAACACATACTATGAATAGGAGTCAGCAGGGGATTCTCTGCCTGGCCTGATGTCAGGCCTCTTCTCTGTAAACGTGGACTGCCTGCAGCACGTTGAATTTTGTTTATCTTTCACAATGAAGAGGTGGAACTCTAATGCATCCATTTTTTTGATTTTTCCACAAAAAAGGTATTATAAGGAAACCACAACTATCTGCCTTTGTTATTTAAATTAGGATTCTGTGTATAAATTCGTTAATGTTCTGCATTTGATATCACTGGAAATCAGCAGAATGCCCAATGGGAGAGAGGAGATGGAGACTCTTTTTTCATTTTGAGGAAAGAAAGAGCCTACAGCAAGCAGGATGACCAGCCTGCCTGAAAGTAATTTTAGCCACTGCTTGCATGATATACTAAGAGCCATGTCTCCGCTTCTTAAAAATGCAGGTCAATGTTTTGATCTGTTCATTATGTAAAGTGGCTCCCCCGAGCCTCTGGCTGGTAACAAGAGAGGAAAAGGTGTTGCATCAGGTCATTAGCACTATAAAATGGCAAACACACTGGGGGAGAAATCCTTTCAGGCTTCCTCCAGAAGTACTTCTGTTCTACATGTAAGAACTGAAATGCCATTAAGGGAAGGGCATCAAACAGACGCTGTGCTTGCACACATTAAGAGAGTGAACCTGGCCTGCAAAGTGTAAAAATTAAGTGATGAAAGCACAGAAAAGGGAAAAGGAAGGAAGTGGGCCATCTGACAGAAGAAAAACTGGGGCTAAGAGACAACGAGCTCAGCATCACGCAGGAAAACCATGACAGAGGCAGGTGTCCGAGTCCCAGGATGGGACCTGGCCACAGAGGGAAGGCAGACTGCCACCGCCTGCCGCTCAGTGGGGAGGAATAAGTGGGGACTTAGCACAGGCTGGGCAAATAAGTTCATTCATTTTCAAAGCCCTATAATTGATAGATGGGGTCAACCACTCACATTGGCTCCTCTTGAAACCCCATTGCGTTATTCTTATCTCTGACAAGAGGGTAGTTTTTACCACACTGTAAACCTAAATAATTTTTGGCATTTGAAAACTGTGAAACAGGTGGTTCCTCTGCTCTGGTTTTAAGAGTGGATAGAAAGAAGTGGATAGAAACCGTCCCTCCCATTGATCCTCATTCACAGGGAAGCTAACAGCAATAATTCACCCACTCCAGCCCAAGCCTGCACGTGCCCATCCCTGCGGGAAGGCTGCTCAGGCTGTGCCGGCCCACGAGGCCCCCTTGACCTTCCTCCGCGCAGAAGCAGTTTGCTCCCTTGCCTGCAAAGGGCAAGTCAGCAGGGATGCAGCAGCCATGCTCGACCAGGTCCCGCACCTCCCAACAGAGCATGTTGGCAGCAAAATCCCATTCCCCGCTTCAGCCTGGTCCAACAATTCCCAGCTCAGCACCAGCACAGCGGTGCTCTCCGCATCATTCATTTAAGCACACGTGCTATGTGTTCAACTATTTGTTTCATGATCTTCTATTTCTGTAATGCTGCCAACGCACACTTATTGAAAGCTGTTCTCAATGGACTCAGCAATTTATCTGGGGCAGCTTCTGGCTGCTCAGTGAAAGAGTCTTCAACTCTGACCTTGGGAAGGCAAAGAAATGCGATGTTAACTCCGTCAATATTTCAGGTCACCAACATAACAGAGGTTTCAGTCTTCTGGGGAATGCAGCCACAGAGCAGTGAGCAAAGACTACTGTGGCTGGGTTATTTAGGAGGGACAGGATACCGTTATCTAGTTGTTTACAAATAAAGACTCATAGCAAGACTATCCATGCATGCCTACAAGAAGAGGGAAGTGCAGGCTCTGAACCCCTCACGAATTGGGAGCATTGCGCATTTTCCCTGGGCAAAGCAGTATTCCCCTCCCACAAGCCCAAGGCTTCAGATTTTTTTCTCAAAGGCCAGGAAGTAAAATGCAAACAGTGAAGACACAGGCATGACAAAAAGGAGAATAGAGGATTACCTAGCTCTAGCAAGGCTACAGGGAACCCATCCATTTGAAATGTGAAATGCACAATTTAGAAAAAAAATGTGCTGTGGACAGGGTCTTGTTGTCGGCACCTTCACTGCTAGCTATTGATTTTACACTATTTATAAGATTTATTCCCTTTTATTTTCACCAGGGGAAATTAGGCTGTCAGGATCTATTAACCTGAAACAAGCCATTATCCCTCTCATGATTATCGCCTTCCAGGGCTGGCTGCAAAGTGCCCCCAGGCCTCCAGCTGATGGGGATGGAGGCCGCCTGCTTTTATGCGCCTCTCAAAGCCGGTCTGTCTTTACCACTCAGGGTGAGAGTGGATCCAGCTGCCTAATGTGCGGAGGGAGAAACCAGTGACATTTGCCTGAAGCGACGCACTGCATCCCGCTTCCCTGCTGCTTGCCCAAGGCCCGGCAATGGCGCTCCAAACAGCTGGCACGAGCCCATCAAAAAGCATCTCCCTCTCATCTCCCCCTAACAAACTGTGACATCCCCGTGGTGGTGTGCTCCCACTGCCAAGAGGAGCGTTCGCACTGGAGTTTTCAGCATGTATACGACACAGGAAAACTCAGCCATTCAGATTCAAATGCAATATCTGCTTTTCCATTTACTTTCCTACGGTGTTTTTATCTGCTTGCTTTTTAAGAAAGAATATTGAGGAGAAAAATCTTAAATCTACTGACATACAAAGCTCCCCAAAATATAGAACACTCTAATCTCAAACTCCTTTGCTAAACACCACCAGGATGCTGCCATCTCTGACCAAATTTTCTGTTTGAAAAGTGGCTCCTGACTAGTTGGTGGCACTTCTGAGGACATGAGGGACTTCAGTCTGCATCTGACCGCAGCCAAGGCACTTTTTCAGACCATTCTCAGAGGTTGTGTTAATGCACCTACTAAAACCTCTGCTCTACACATTCAGTGTGTGATTTTCTAAAACTCTTAAACTGGTCAAATAAAAATCAGTTGCCTTTGGATCAGAGCCATACACTGTTTCTCAGTGGAGACTATTTCCATAATGAACTGCAGCTCTCAAATTCTGGCCAGTTCAGCACGAGCCAGACTCACTAAATAGGAGCTGTGAAGTACAGAAAATTATGAAGCACAGATCTGGAAATAGGATTTGTGCCCTCTCGACTTTTAGAGCTGAGCATATTCCCCCAGGCAACAGAGGCGCTTTGACTGGTGGAACAGCAGGCGCTATGGGATACACTTTCCTTACCTTAAGGTTTTCAAGCCATATGAAAAGCAGTCCATGCTGTTTTAAAGCCCTTTTGAGGCCTACCCAGTTTACTGCAGAGTGGAGTTACTCATTCACAAACACCTCATTCCGGAGATGCACACTTAAACCTTGCAAAAACACTCCATGGTGCAGGCTCGGTATGTGATTTTCAGTGCTAATAGCATGGTCAAATCAAACCCAATTTCCTCTGGAAAAAGGCCACACATTCTTCAGTTAGGAGCATTTCCACCCTAAATCACAGCTTTCAAATATCTGCCACTCCTGCTGAAAAACAGCTTAAAAAAAAACCGCCACCACCACCTAAAAGACATTTTTCCCCTTCTATTTTCCTCAAGAATACCTAAATTAGCTCTGCTCTCATTTGACAGGATGGGACAGGAAAAGGAAAAAAAAAGGCTTAATTTCAGGGCAGAAACCATGTTTGACAAATTTTAGCCCAAATGAAAAATGCCTTCCTAGGCCTGTCTGAAAACAGGGCTTTAAAGTTTTAACCATCTCAATAATCTTAAGTGTTTTCCTCACTGCAGCAGCCCCTACTAAAAATGTTCATTCTCCAGTATTTCTATCACTTAAAACTCCAGTTGGTTATGGGTAGAGGGAATGCAGCAAGCACATCCATGAGTATGTATGTCAGCCACCGTTCTGCTACGTGAACAAGAAATAGCAGGTTTCCTCCTAACAGCTGGTTACCAGACCTGGTGCTGCTGCAAGGCAAGAGCAAATCCAAACAAGGATCCAACCAGCGCAGCCAGGCCATAACCCCCTGACAAAGGCTGAGCTGCACCACCTGGGGTGGGTTCACATCTTGTCACGTGGCTATCTACATTCCCCTGATGTTCAACTTCACTCTACAGCGAGGCATATGGGAAAACACAGACTGCGCGCCCATGGATTGGGTTTTCCCTATTGACAGTGAACATAGTAGGTACCGGGGGGACTGGATTTACAACAGGACAGGTAGGGCAAGCTCTCCTCAGGCATCTGAGGCTCTATCAGCTGTAAGCAGTACAGCCATGCTCACAAACAGAATTTGACTGCTTCTGCAAAGAAACCATGCTCTGGAGTCACTTGCAACGGGGTATCCCAGTGCCATCCCAATGCCATGTGGGACGTGCCAAAGCCCAGCCAGGAACTTCAAGGGTAGCCACTGCCCCGAAGCCACTTTGTCTTGGGGATGTTTGAGATGGACCTAACATGTCAAGCAGTGGGTACAGCTGAAGTGCTCTGGGGACACTAGGGAGGAACAGTCCCTGACACACCATTCCTCATTTAATTCCCCCTGGAGCAGGATGGTGCCATAGCTGACCAGAGCAATTAAGCACAACATCTGGGCCTCCGTGTCTCACGTATGCACAGGGTAAGCCCGCTCCTTGTTAACCCTTCTGCATCTGCAGACATTCACTGAGATAAGTCACATGCTAGGGGTGAACAGAAATTTGGAGCAGGTGCCGCTGCAGAGCCTCGCAGAGGCGCACTCAGCACTGCTGGGCTGAGTTAGACGTCCCCCAGTTTAAACACGGGAAGGAGCAAATGAGGATCCAGGAGCAGATCGGAGATTTGAAAACAATCAGTCACAATGCGAAAAACAACAGCTGTGGTCCTTCAGACTTGTCAGCAGAGGCAGTCAAGCCCTAACATACAGTAAAATAAACCAAAACCAGCAGAAGGGGCTGCACATCAGCGAGAGGATGAGACTGGTCAGATCACAGCTGTCTCAACCAAAAGATTTTCCCAGGTTCGAATGCCGCAGGCCAGGGAATGAGCCAGGGTCCAGCCTGTGCACTGGGGACAAACCAGCCAGAGTCATCACAAGAGAAAACCCAAGTGGAAGCAGAGGATGGGCCTCCTTGGGCACGGAGTTCATCTCACAGAGTTTGGGGACTTCTGACAAAGAAACTTGGAAAACTCCCTCCATAATCTATTTCACTCTGGTCAGAGAAACAGGATTTGTCTTAATTAACTTAAATAGAAATTAGATTATACTGACTCCCCTTAATTTATTTTACTAACTTCCCATCCTACTAGGAATAGAGGAGCTAGCCACAGAGGCAGCAGGATGCCCTCAGCCAGCTAATGCAGGTGGTTTTTAGGAAAACCTCTCCTAGAAAGAGATCAGAGCTGCAGAAAGATTTGCTTATTAAAACATACACATTTGATCACACAGAAATGTTCATGAGATTTGGCAGAATGACTGACCGGATTCAAGAAAGTGGAGAGGGGAGCAAGAGATGTTGTGGTTATTAGATTATACAGAGAGATATTAGATAGGGGATATGACACAGGTTACATTAAGAGACTACGGAAAGACTAGGCTGAGTACATAGGTACATTTGGCACTGAGGGGAGAAAGGTTAAATTCTGGCAGAAGCTCTGCAGAGTCCAATTTGGATGTGATCAGTCCTTAAACATGCAAATATCACAATTCATCCCAGAAGCAATAGGCCAACCCATGACATTCTCACGTAAGAAAAATACCTCCTAACCACCACGTGAATTCTGCCCGAGTCAGAACAGCACTAAGGCTCAAGGAACAGCCCTTTGCTTCCTCTTCTCTCTGCAGAAATGCTTCACTAAAAACTAAGTAGAAGTGTCTTGACACTGCTAAAGAGACCAGGTATCTCTGGGGAAAGTAACACGGCACATGACACGCACAGGGCTCTTAATCAGCCGAGAAACCCCACTGGTCCTTTCCACATGCGCTCAGACACATGGCGACGGACAAGCTGACAAAAGGCGACCAACCAATTCAGGAGAGCACCCACCACAGCTCCAGGCCTCCTGACACAACTTTCTGCCTAATCAAATATTCTGTAAGGGGAAAACATAATAATAAAACACTGGGTTTATGTTCTATTATCCCATACAATAGCTGTATCTGGCCAACCCAGGCAGCAGCTTCCCCCAAGGGTCTCCAGGAAACACAGGGTATACAAGCAAAGGAGTGAGAGTACTGCCTTTTTTCTTTCTTTTACTCCCAGGGCACACATTAAATGCATTCTTTTATTTTAATAAGCAAAGCAGCTGTATCTTATTCCCTTACAGGCTTGTTCCTTAATATATGTCTTTGACATGCTTGGGTGCCTTGAAAAAGAAAGGGGCAAAGAGGGGGATCATGAAGCTCTGAGCAAAGGAACAAACATGACAGATGCAGAGGCAGCCACTGCTGATGTTTCAGGGAGAAAGTACAGCCTAGTGGATAAAGCAAGCAAGGTCAGAAAAAGTCCGCATTCTTCTTCATTTTACTACTGGCTTACATGTGGTTATGGAGCATCTCACCTTCTTCACCTATTGAAGGAGAAGAGTAATGCTAACTTACCACATGGCAGCGTAAGGATGAGTAATTAGTCTTTTGAGTGCGCTTTGAGATCTTGAAATGCAAGTCATTATGAAACACATCATTGTTTTCCACAGAGGACCATAAGGATGAGTTTTAAGGGAAACAGGTATGTATATTGCCTTCCTACGGTACACCTGTAGCATGTCAGGGTCTGTGCAGATCTGTATTTTATTCCATTACGATGAGAAGGGAGATTTAACAGTGGCAGCACAATAGGAGCAAATGAAATCTCAGGACCCTTCATCATCAGATCTTCCTCTGAAATTCCTATTTATTGCATTTTCCCTGCAGCAACAAAACCACAGCAGCAGTAGCTATTACTGTTCCCATATACAAACCATATTAGACAGCATTTACAATATTAGCTGTCAAATAATATCCTTCCCCCTACCACCCACTCCTTAATATACACCCACTGATGTGAGAAAATGAAAGCTTGGGTATTGGGAAGGGGGGCATTTCTCCAGGCAAGCACGGCTGCAGACTGCAGTATCATAGGGATACTGTCTGCAGGGCACATGGGGAAGAAACTCAGAACTGAAAAGGAAAGATAAAAGGCTAAGAACTGAAGTATTTTCTCTGTAGATGATAGCGCTTGAATTTTCTAAGATATTTTTCTTTCATGCTGCTACCAACTACCTCTTTCAAATAATGTGAAAAACTGATCTTTATTTGTATTCCTGAGAGAAACTGATTACTCAAACAGCACACAATTAAAAACTTTTTTTTTTATTTTGCAACAGAACATAATATATTTTATACTTAAATAATAGCTTTCAGCCTGAGATCTCAAAGTCATTTGCAAATAATAAGAAGAATTTGACCTCTTAGTACCTCTGGGATAAAAGGAACCACCGTTTTTACCATATCAACAGGACAGCTGAGGCACAAGGATGTTATATTGCCAGGTTAAGGCTGCAGAGGAGGGTGGCAGGATTAGGAAGGGAATCCAAGCCCCTCGACTCCCCGAGCCAAGACCTAAAAAGAAGGGCATCCTTCATCTCTCCGATCTAGCATATCTCCCAGCCCTGTCAGCCACCGCAAACGTGCCAAGCCCAGCACAGGCAGAGCTCGCCTTGGCCACACACGCACCTCCAACACGCCTGAGCTCCCCAAGTCCCCCCACGTGTTGTGCAAGCACACGTCTCTCTTGTGCCCAAACCCTTGCTGAGAATGAGTGAATGTATGAAATGGCTACAACATCATCTGCAGCAAAAAGGGAAAAGGAACACCTCAAGCCTCAAACTAAACAGCGAAAGTCATGCACCAGTGCAAGGACTGAGTGGCAAACAGAAGACCAAGCTGAGCTGGTCTCCTCCCCAGCCTGCAATGGATCTCACTGACTACTGGAGGGAAAAGAGAGGCATCATCTCTCGTTACTCACTCGGCAGCTCCGGGAGCTGCAGAACTGTTTACAACTGGAGCTACGTCTGAGCTCTGTTTTTTATGTCTCATTTCTCACGGAGTCTTGTGGAGCCTTTTCTCGTGTAACAAAATGCTAAGTAGTTTGTTTAAAGAGAACAACAGACAGTCTCCTGGCACCTTGCAGAGCCATTTCCACAAGCACATAGTGACTGCAGCACGCCACCCCATCAAAATGGTTTTGAAGGCCCTTTGGCAGCGATGCAAATGACCACACACAGCACAGGACGGCCAGGTATCAGAGTCTGTCTTAAGAATTTTCCTTGAAGATGAATTTGCCAGGAAACCTCTTGCATCTAGGATTACCCCAAAAGAGGAATCTGGCTAGTGACCTCCAGGCACTGTTGCAGTCCGGGGCAGTCCTGTCCTTTCCCCCACACCACATGGACAGACATGGTCAGCACAGAGCAGATACCTTCCACAGACAACACTTCTGCCTGTGAACACACACCAAGAGACACCTCCAGTTGTGCTGACAGCTTTTATGCTCTCCCAAATTGCTTCTGCAAATGCAACTGTTCATCTTCTGTCAAAACACAAGGAAATAAGTTTGCTCCTTGGTGTCAGAGTCTTAACAGGGAAGAGGGATTAGCAACAGCCTTTAATACAGAACAAGGGTCCGCTCCATCGTCACAGGCAATCCCATTCAGGACCATGGGACCTAGGCAACCTCCTGCCCTCAGCCCATTGATCCAGTCCCAACATCCTAATGAAAAACTGGACAGAGGAGGAGGAGGGGAGAGGAGAGAACGCAAAAGCAGAAGCTCAGAAACTATGTCAAACAGACCTTGTTTCACAGGACCCTTCAACCATGCTGGGGTTGGGTTTTTGTGGGTTTTTTTTTTGTTAACTCTTTCATTACTAGTACTTCTACTGCATGCTGCACTGCTGTTCTGCAGTGAAAATAAAATAGGATGATTGGAACTCAAAAGGACAACCTAACATTTAAGAACTTAACCATTCATCCAGATAGCATCAGCATCATCATTATTTGCATTTCAGGAATACTAAACTGGAAGGAACTACTTCTACCACTGAATTCAGGCCCCTGGAGGCAGAACATGTGACACTTCCCATGTTACAAAGTTGCAAATGTACAAAGAAATCAGTATTCTTGCTAGACGGGATGAAACTTAACAATTTTAATTTTATCGGTAACTGTAATATCAGCATTTGAAAACTTTCCAAAAACACATTAAGAAAAAGTTTTAAAATTAAATCTCCATTTAGAGATTAAATTTTAACAAAATGTATTGAAAATTTATTTCAATTTATAAAACAATGCTTGCAGGAATTCCCATTCAAAAAGGAAGCTATCAAAAATGTTTATTTTACACACCAGGGCATCTCCTGATAGGTTTTTTTTCCCCCCAAAAAAAAACCTTTCAGTTAGATAAGTGCACAGGAGAAGACTACAGGATGCTTTCACTATGGAGTAAGCAAAAGAAGCAGTTTCAGTGATCCAAAAGCAGGAGTCCATTCACAAAGCCTTTGCAGGAACCAGCCAGTAGAGGGGAGTACCTTACTTCAAGCTCTGAAAGCTGGAGCTGTGGCTTGTTCCAGTCCTGGCTTGGGCTGCAGACCTCCTCCCAGCTGGTGATGCAACTTATCAGGATCTTATCAAAAACTGTGCTTGAGCTCACTTGTTTAAAAATAAAAAAATAAAATAAAAATAAATTAAAAAATCTCAATTTCTTATAGCTAAATAACACCAACGACGAGAACGAGTTATAAAAATGCTTAGTAACGTTATTTTAAAATAGCGGTTCTTATTAGGCCTAGGTTAAAGCATAGCACCATGGGTCTACAGTCACAGTACCGGAGACAGCCCGAGCGTGCAAGGGGGCCTGGGGATGGGGGGAGTGTGCATTGCAGCACACCACCCGGGGGGGACATTCCTACCAGTGTAACCACTGTCCGCCTATTCCCCAGGAAATCTTTTCCTGCTGGTGCGATTACAGGAGAAGCTACATTTCTGCTCATAAGAAACAAGACATATGAAAGCCTTCAAGCTTTTTCTTTAACAAGAAACCACTGAAACCGTAACCCGAGTTCAGCTGAGCAACAGCTGCCTGAAATACTAGCCAGCGACACTCGCTCTGTGCTGTGTAACTGCCTCCGCTCTGGGGATCCCGGGCAGTCTCCCAATCTGCGTATACGAGGAGGAAAATAATACCTCTGGGGCCAGCCAGGCAGTTACACCCCAGCAATAAAAGCTTTTTGCTCCTTGTTACAGATGCTGCTGCTTCTTCCTTCTCCCAGAGGAGAAACGTCCTGCTGTCGAGCAGGGAAGAGGCTCCGGCAGTGCTGTGCTCCCCTCTGCAGTGTCTGCCCGGGCCCCCTGAAGCAGGGGCAGCAAGCAGGGCACCAGGGTATGCATGCAAGTTACAGCATCCCCCAGCTGTGGGGTAGTTAGAGTCCCGAGCTACTCAGTTTTAGTTAGCTATATTTTACATTGTCCTGCAAAGCATTTTTTGCATTACCTGTGTCCATTCCCTGTCCCAGTTATACAGTGCACTGTGTCATATCATGCCCAGCATAACAAGTCGCCCTGACTCCTCCAGGATAGCTTCCTTGCTGTTTGTTAATCCACGCACAATACCTGAATATCACAGTGATGAATGCTTTATAAAAGCTAATAAGTAGAAACTATATATTTTGATGCTTACTTGTATAACAGGCAGCTTTTAAGGATAAGGAACAGCAAAATGTCCAACAAATTGCCAGTATCTGGAAACCTAATATAATTCTGCAAAACAGAACCTGATGTAAGAAAGACAAGGTATGTATTTTTGAGAGCTATTATTATCTGCAAATCCTCCCTTTTGACCAAGGGAAAGATACTGGGCTAATGGATCTTTTATAAACCATACACTTTCACTAATAGATTTTTTCTTGTGACAATTTCAAAGCCATTACAGGTACAAAGTCGCTTCCAGAAATTACTAGTTTACACTGGAAGAATCAATTCTTAAACTGAGTTACTATTTAATTATTTTTTAAAGTACCACTGTTTCTTTACTTACACACCAACAGAAATGAAGTTAAATACTTAATAAACTGTTTTAAAATTGGGAAATCCATACAACAAAGAAATTTTGACTTAAGCAACAGTTAATGTTGCTAAATGACATTGAAGTATTCATTCATCACATAAAACATGGATAGAAACTTGGGAAAAACAATCTTCTAAAGCATCACTCACAAAATACATGATTAATCTCCTTGGAACAAAGTACTAATCTACTTGAGACAACAAAATGAAACATCAGCCACAGATTTTGCAGCTGTTCAAACCACTCCCATACCCGTTCGGCTGGGCATCCCTTGGGAGAGTTTCAGGGATGGGACCAAAATGAAGGAATATGCAAGACTGGCCTCTATGTGGGACCCTTCCTGCCTGGGGCGCTAGGTGGTACTAACACCCTAATTGACATAAACAACATTTCTACTCCTCACTGTTGGGGAAGAAATAACAGCAGCAAAAAATCTTCGAAACAAAAAGCTGAGCAGACCCGTGGCAGGCTTGTCAGCTGGAAGGCAGCCCCTGCCAAGGGCAAGCAGTGGCCAGGAGAGCTGCATCCCCAGGGAGAGGTGACTTTCCCTGCGCAATGGGGGCAGTGGAGGCCTGACGCCCTGGTGCCACGGCGTCGAGGTCCTGCTGTTTGCCGAGCACCCCTAGCCGATGTTTGCAATGTGATTATCCCTCTGCCATGCTTTGAGCAGTGCTGTGATAACTCACTATGTTACCACTGAAATTATAGTAACCGGTCACTGGACTTGCATTCTACTGAGACAGCTACTGCCATGTCCTCAGCTATGGTTTCAGGCAGTCTGCAGACTCAGGTGGACACTGCTGGGTCAGTTACACACAGTGCTCATTTTCATAATTTTCTTCACAGATAGGAAGGCCAGTGACTTCCTTAAAAAGCCATGGAACTGGAGAACAAGGTGTTAGCCAGGCCATAGATCTCCTATGACCCAGCTCAACACAAACCCCAGGAAATAAAAACCTAATGACTTCATAAATTGTATTCTGCCCACGCAATAAATATAAACACATTATTCTTATCAAGTGCAAAGAAATACTTTTCATCACAGCTCAGCAACCCTGAAGGTGACCTGTAAAAGGGATAACAATCTTGGGTTTGAGCGCTTCCCCCCCCCCCCATGAACTATTAGAAGTTTTTCTTTTTTAAGTGGCCGCATTTTACAAGGTATTTTCCTGTTGGTATCTTATATGGGAAGCCTGGATCTTTTCTGAAAGATATTATAGTGACTTGAGAAACCTTGAATTGTTATATTTATTGCAAGTCTAAAAAGAGTGAAAGAATAATTAGTGGAAGGGGTTTTAATCGGACTATTTAAAAGCTAGAGAATTTTTGCTTCTGTGGTTCTGTGATGTTTGGGTTCAGATGTGGGAAGGAGGTTGTTAATAGACCTTTTAATATCAGAGTTTATATACCATTTGAAGAAAAGCAAATCCTTTTCARTGCTTCTGCATCCTTTTCTGTTCAGTTGCATATAACAGCTGATATGCCCTGAGCCCTTCCAAGGAGTTCTCCAGCCCACTGGATGACATGCTTGGTCCTCCCAAGAGCAGAATTTTGCACATGCACAAATGTCCTTAGAAAAGATCACAGCTTACGTTCCTGATATTTCTGCAACTGCTCAGGACTACCACTGTCTCAGATAAGCTTGATAGCTTGAATGCTGTTCTAATTTACATTACTACACTAATAGCCAGTGCTCCCAAGATGTTAGCACAACAGTCAAAAAGCTGTGGTGCACAGGGATGACCCAGTAACACCTACTGAAGCTTCACCCCATCCTTGCCACCATTAAGAAAGATCAGACACAGAGAAGCCAAAAGGCTAATGCTGCCCAAGACAGTGGATATTGAGGTGATCTGCTGCTGCAAAACTTGATCAGGCAGCAGCAAGAAGTATCAGTGATAAAGCATAGGATTTAAGCCACTACACATGCTTAAGATGATCAGACCTTTTCAAATTCTTAACCACAATTCTCAAACTATACTTCTGAATGCCTGCATTTTGTCTTCAGTGCAGGAAACGCTTTCTCAGACCTTAACTGCTTTTTGAAGGAGGTTTTTGCTTTCAATCTATTTTGCATACCCCTTGCTAAAACCTTAGGCACTTCCAAGGCATAACTTTAAACAAACTCCGTCCTTTCCAAACAGTAGTTGGCTAATGACCTTGCTTTCCCCAAAGACCTTACATTTGCCTCAGAAGTTGGAAGAGAAAGCCAGCCCACGAGGATGACTCTTTAACACACGCATCCGGCTACTGGTCCTGGGATGTCAGGAGACCAAAACAGAAGCGCTTGGGGCAGAGGCTGCTCCTGCAACTCACTGTGTTCTTGATCTATTCAGGCCTTCATGCATATGAACTGCACATATACAAGACAGGATGGGAAGAGTGGATGGCTGGAAATACAGAAGGCCAGAGCTAGCTCAAAGCTTATCAGCTTTGTAGGTAAAACTTAAGTTTTGAGCAGTGACAGAGCAGGTTCTGGATTGGGCAGCTGGGGGCAGTGGCCTCTAGAGGGGTGAAGAGGACTGGGAGGAAGCAGGAGACTTTCAGGAGATGATGAAACCTAGGCAGGGGCCGAGAGAGGTGAAAGGAGGTTTAGGAGGTGGGTGTCTCTAAATTCCCACACAGTCTGATCTTCTCCCAGGTCCTCTCCTCCTATCCAATCTTCTGGGATACAGCACTTGCCCTTCATCTAACCTGAGACCCCTACACGATCACCACCAACCCTGTTCTGCAATGAAGTTTCCTTCTCCAACCTCTTCCCCATAGAAATCTCACTTCACTCTATTGTGCTTCCCCTGCACTTCGGAAGGACTTGAGAGAGGAGGAAAGGGTCAGGCTGGCAACCAGCTCTGCTGTCAGCTGGCACAGGGCAAGGAAAGGGCAGGACCCCCCAAAGTGGGGATTTATGCTCCTGCTGTGCCAGCAGTGGGACAGGAGCAGGGACAGTGATTTCTGCTGTAGGAGACGCCACCTCTCACGGCAGGCGTTGTCCTCCC
Organism: Apteryx rowi; assembly: GCF_003343035.1. Taxonomy (NCBI): domain Eukaryota; kingdom Metazoa; phylum Chordata; class Aves; order Apterygiformes; family Apterygidae; genus Apteryx; species Apteryx rowi. The sequence goes on along the minus strand of NW_020450894.1, from coordinate 2,237,284 downwards.
CCAGCTCCCCCTTGCTCCTCCCGGCAGCTCTCTCCAAGCAGCCTAAACGGCCTGGACCCAGCTTGGGGAGCAGCTTCTCAGAGCAAAGCGACTGCTTTGCTTCAGGACGTGCTGGAGCAGACCACCCAGAGGGGCCACCAGCCTGGTGACGGAGGTCCCAATGCCGTGGCTGCAGAGGCAGGAGTAGCATGAAGAGCTCCCCACCATCTCTCCAGGAAACCAGGCAGTGCTGCCCCGTCCCAGCCAGCTGCCTGTTTTGCCTTTGGACAGGTTACCAGCCCAGTTCAATACAGATTTTGTAACGCTGCTGGCTTTGAAAGAAGTGCTGCTCCTGACCGGTCCACCATGGTGCAGGGTGGGACCGATGCCAAACACAGGTCATTGCATAAACTCCAACCATCAGACTCAAGAAGAACGAACAGTGAAAGTGTGCCAAACAGGAGGCACCTCCACAACGCGGGATGCAGAGCAAGGGAGATAAATGGGCAAGGTATTAAAACAGAATAAATTCAGCACACTGCAGCTGGACTACAAGGAGTCTAGGAGAAAACAGCTATTGGCTGCTATGGCTGGGCTTGTCTAAATAGGGCTGTGTAATGATCCCTCCCTGAGAAACAGAGATACGGGCTGACAGAGCTCATAGGGAGAAGCGAAAAGACAAGAGAAGACAGAGGAGAGAGCTAACATTTCCATAAGCTCCTTTGAGTTTTTAGCATGATGAGACAGAGAGAATGTCAAGTGCCATATTCCAGAGCTGGCAGCTAGGGACCAAAAATGCATCTTGTCTTGGTCACAGAGGAGTTGGCATGAGTCCTGCAGTCACATTAGCTTTTAATTTCTTGTAGGTCTACAACTGACTTGTTGTATGATCTTGTTCATAATGCCTAAACTATATGTGACTCAGTTTCCTTAGCTACAAAATACAGTTTATGCTTCTCCTCTTCACTGGGACTTTTTAATTAATGTTTGCAAACTGCCTTGGCAACCTAAGTGCTAAGTAGTAGAACTCTACAAATCGACCCAAGAGGAAAACATTCTCACTGCTGATGAAATTACATTTAAGATGGAATCAGGCAAAGGGAAACATGTAGGATGTTCATCACACATTTTTTCTTCATTCTTTGGGAGGTCAGTCTCTGCCTAACTAAAGCCACCAATCTTAGAAAGGCTGTGCTTTCTCTTTCCAGCAAAATGAGCTATTAAAAGGGCTCGTTTACTACACATTTTTTGCTGAGGGCTGCAGAGGCCAACCTGAGGGTGCAAAGACAGTGGCTGAAAAATCCAAGAGGAAGGCTACAAGGTCACACTATGCACTACTTTACAAACTCCACAGTCCCTCCATGTTGGTAGAAAATGTCTGGAAAAAGCAACTCCATATAAACTGCATAAAGGACTGCATATAAACTGGGAGAGGATCCTACCTTCATCTGCCTTCCTTTAAGCCAGAAGAGAAGTTGGAAAGGGAAAGCCAGGGGTTTAGAGGGCTCTCAGCCATGGAAGGCACATGCCTGTGAGGGCCCACACCCCATTTCTAAGCCAGAAAAACCCCTCTCGCTCCTTTTCTACTTGGCTCATCTGCCTTTCTGCAACTGACTGTTGAGAAGGAGAAAGGCCTCCTATGGTCTTTAAGGCTCACCTGACAAAGAACGAGAGAAACACTCCGGCAGCTCCTGAAGAGAAGCAGGGTGCAGCCGCTTAAAAAAATCACAATACAGAAAACAAAAGCATAGGCTTGGGGGGAGCCAGTGGTCACAGCGACTATTAGCAACACATCAACTCAGGTACACAGAACCAGTCTGCACACACACAAAAAAAAATCTGTGGTGAGCAAAAAGGGGCTAAATGAAGAAGAGGGAATTTAATACCTTTCCTTCTCTTCCTCTCTGAGCAAAAAATCAGCAGTGAAAAATGACGTCTGTATCTTCTCTTTTTCTGCAACCTGTTCCCCACTGGCATCCCTATCGTATGTGAATGATGCAGCTTAAGACCTATCAGCTACCTTCCATTGAACTTCTGTCCATGCTGCTATTCCCAAAATGGGAAAAAGGGGGTTGGAGAACAAGTGAAAGCAGCTGCTTGCAAAATGAGCCAGCCTGGGAGTTTCTCCCATCGCTCGTGGCACAGGGACAACCATCTGCAGGAAAGGAGAGAAGTAGATGCCCAGTGGAGGAGGAGAAGGAAACCAAAGAGGAAAAAGAGGAAGATGACATAGGGCAGGTACGGAAAGACAGGAGAACTATAAAGAGATGGAAGAATGGAAGACAGCACAGGGAGAGGAAAAAGGGAAAAAAGACAGAATAGAGAATGGGAGTCATCTGCTGAATTGAGAGCACGAATGTGGTAGCCCTACTCCCTGCATCAGTGCATTTACTAATAAACGTATCTGTAGAGTGCGTGCAGGTCATTTTTTTAAATTGGTGATATATCCCTTAAAGGACTGAGGTTCTCTGGATGTCCGTGAGCAAATCATCTAACTTTTGTACCTTAACCTTTGTATCTATGAAATGGAGAAAATCCTGTTAACCTCTCAAAGGGGTAGGGAGCCCAAACTCAATTTTTTGCTCCCTGGGAAGCTGGAGGACAGTTCTCAGCTTTAAACTTGCTTCAGAACTGCAAAAAATCAGTTGACCTCTATTAAAAATCAAGTGACTTATATTTCCCAGAACTAACAGTGTCATACCATTAGACGGCCTGGAAACCTAACAGATTAGCCCTTGGCAATGCTAACAGATGGTGTGGCAGGGCATACACATGGCATAGCAGCCAGGCACTGCTTGGTCATCTCCCTGCTCTGCTGTTATACTGGTGGTGCTCCAAAGCTGCATTCAGCAATGGGCACGTGTCCCCAGTTTGCAACACTGGGTAAGTCAGCTTGGCCTGTGAATCGGACAAGCATTGAAGCCCAGTGCTGTCAAACAAGAGGACGTGGCTCAGGGCAGCCCTGGGACTCCTCGTGATGGTTGCTGCTAAGGGACTGTAAAGTGAAATCAATTAATACCAGAAGCATCCAAGAAGCTAGAAGAGACGGGGAGGAGGTTGGGAGTTATTAAAGATGCCAGTCTGAAAAGGGCAAGAAAGGAGGGAACAGCCAAAGTCAGATTGTGTCAGGCTGTAAAGGGCCAAAAGCACAGAGAGGAAAGAGCACAAAGCCGCTTAAAAGGGGACTGCAGACAAAACATCTGTCCAGAGGACATGGCCTAGCTACTGCTAGGTCAGCCTTGGAAGAAAGACAGTGCCAGGGGAAGGGGAAGGGAGAACCTCCTCTCTAGCCAGCATGGCATGGTAGCCTGGCATAGCAACAAGCTGATATCCAGAGCAATCTTCTCCACCTCCCAATTCCTCTCCGCAAACTCTTCCTTCTCCTCTATGTGCACCCCAGGAGAACAACCTGATGAGCCCTACTAGGGAGCAGATTTATCACTAGCTTCCAGGGGAAACACAAAGATGGCCTTTCACTTGAAATACGCAGAAACACACAGAAGTACTGTGGGGCCTGGGGAGTGGGAAGGCCTAGGATCTCCACCATGTAGTGACTAAAATGCACTGATTTTTCCTTCAGAAGAGGATCTTTGCCACCGCCTGTAGCAAGCTAGCACAGTGCCATCTCTTGGTATTTCTTCATGACTCATACTAGGCAAAGAGCCGATCTGAAATTTAATAAGCGGATGTCGAAATGGAGCTCACTACAGTGCATTTGTGCTGGGGGCCTAAGCAGTAACACAAACTACTGTAAACAAAATGCCAGTGTGGGTGAGCAGTGAGACAACGCTAACCTTTGCCATGAGCAGTGGTATCAGGCTGGGGAGACAGCTGGTTTCAGAAAGATCCCATCTCTGCTACTAACACAGCTTACCAGGCACGGGTCACTTTACACCACCCAAACCACATAGCCTTCCACATCACAGAGAGATCCCAAACAGGCCAGTACCAATGACAATAATTCAGGTCACAACAGGAAGGTGGAAAAAATCAAATGGCATGGAGCAGGCTGTATTTATCCCAAACAATAAGTGAGGCTCAGCTCACCGCTCACCTCTGCCCATCTACAGTAAAACCAATTTCATACTGCAGTGTGACACTGCGTTCAAAGCCATCCTCCACTCATCATTGACTACAACCCAGAAGCATGTGCAAAACCTAAAGCCCTAGAAATGCACCCTTATCACGGAGACACGTACAAAGTTTTTCAGATCAGCACCTTCCTTATCCAAATTTCTAAAGATCCAGCAGAAAGTTAATATAAACCAAAAGCAAACAGGAAACAAAGACCTCATGCAAATATCTCACAGGTACATAGGAACACAGCTATGCAAAAGCATGAGGAAGCAGTCTTGTACCTCTGATTTAATTTCATTCAGTAAAAGGTGTTTTTAGGATTCAGTGGTGATCCCAAAGATTTTCTAGAATTATTTCTGCCCCCTCAAGAGCAAGGTTAGATGAAAGGGTGTAAAGGAACCAGGCTTGCACATACGTTTTGGTCATGCTCTGTTGCTTTAAGCTACTGGATGATACTAAACCCCAAATTAACATGGCCCTAGAGACTTCATTTGACCTTAATACAAGAATTTGAATTCTGGGTTTCACAACCAGCAAATGGAGCTTATTGCTGTACCCAAGGTGAGAGCCTCACAGGTCTTTACTGGCTGCAAGATGCCCAGTTCTGCTTTTGGAACAATAAATCTGCCCATCCAGCATCAACCCTTGTACCCGCGTCCCTTTGGTGGATTGGCAGACTTCCATATGAAGGAGTGAAGGTAATATTAACTGAAGTTACATGATCAGTGAAGGTAGACGTCAAAGCCTGAAAAGCAAGCGCAATTTGGTTCAGTTACCTGGGACCAGGCTACTAATTCTCCACACAAGGACAAAGATCACAAACTACGTCCATGCATTTCCTCCAGTTTCATCCTTTTCTTGCATATGCCTACACATAGTCTTTTCTAGACAAATGCTACATTTCTTTTTGTCCACACTCAGCACAAGCAGGGCTCCAAGCTAGCTGGGCAGAGTGAGCTCACTTGACTCTGCAAAAGAGACACTGCTCATCTCTTCACTTCCTCATACATATATTCTTCATTCCTAACTCTGTTTTCCTTAATATATTCATATACATATTGTTTCAACATCTGTCATAAAAATCTGTGTGCTAGTAAAACAGTGATCAATCAAGATCTATGCAAATAACTCAGTCTCAAAAAAGCTTGAAAAGGTGGAATAAATATGAAATAATGGCTGCTCCAGCATATGGTCGAAAAGGAAAATCCTATACTAGCATTTTAAAGGATCTTCTAAAGCAGATTTTAAATAGTTCTTGAGTTGTTTTTGTACCTTTTATACATATGACAGATACACAGAGAGCGAGAATCTGAAAATTGGTGGGGAACAGGATTGACAGAATGGCCATGATGCAGACAAAACCACACACACACCCTCCTACACATTACCTGAGGCACTCCACATGATCTTGAACCTACCAGATAAAAAATCTTACACCAGATCTCACATACAATAAGCTTCAAGTACAAGGTTTCCCTCGATTTTGTGTTGGGATAGACGTATAAGGCCTCATGTACCTCATGGGTACAAGCAACCATCAGGAGGTTAGCAAAGAAATCCATACAGCCTCAGAGTCTGATCTGGTTTGCAGCCAGAGGCAGGAGAAGGGAAAGCTATAATGACTTTCACTACAGTTATTCTCTTTCTTATTGAAAGCTATAAAAATCACCAAAGGGAGAGTGAGGATAGATAAAAGTTTGCCAGAATGTACAGAAGTCTTAAAAGGTGCCTAAATCAGGCCCAGGGCTCTCTAAACTCTCAGCAATAGCCTCAAATCTATGAAGTGCAAAGGTAAATTAAACCTTCTTCTGGATGCACAGCACAGAATCTGATCTTTTATTATGTGTGTTGGCCCTTAATCTATATTAGCATATATGCATGCTATATTAACAAATATGTATGCATACACATACATTTTATATACACACACACACATAAAATTATTTCAAAAATGGACAGTGAGAAAGTCATAGTGAGGTTAAATTAGGTCAAACTTATTTCAGTGTCTTTCATCAGAGCAAAACGGTTCGGATGACTCTCCAGAAAAAATAGACAGTATGGAATATCTACAGGTTTGTCAGCAGTTTGTCCTAGATGTGGCTCAAGCACACAGACCAAAAGTCCTGGCGACCCACAAGGCACAGGTTAGCCACCGAGGACCTGGACATGTGCGTGACCTACAGGACAGTGTTCCTCTTCTGCAGCCTTAACCAGCCTTTTGTTCATTACAAATAGGAAGGACATGATGCCAGATTGACTGCAGTGCCTTCGCCCCAGCAGGCTTTGTGGCTTTGTCCCTTGTGAAGGTTGAAAGATACGGACTGGAAAACACCTCAAGTAAATATGTCCCTACATATTTAATAGGCACAAAAGAAAGTGTGCAACAGACATAGCCTCAAGGAGAAGATGAAATGAATTTATTGTCTGTCTGGCAGAGGGTGCACAGAAGGCTAAACTGAAACTTTTTGTGTCCTTCTGGCCCAGTAGGGATGAAAGAACATGTGGTGGTTTACTGGGTTGAAAGTGGTTCCATGATTTGGGCTCAAAATTTCATTTAACTTAGAACTTTAACACTCCTGCAAGGGTCTTTATACCTTCTTCCTTGCTCACCAGGATCACATACCTCAGTGAAAAAGCACGTGCAAACATGGCAGTGTTAAGTACAAATTCAGGAGCCAGGGTGCATACACAAACCTGCCCTGACACCCCAAAGCCGCTTCCTCCTGCTCTTACATCACTGTCCCCATTGCATACTGCCTGGGTTGCAGCACCAGTGATAAACTGGACTGGGAGACTGATTCAGCTGAAAAATAATCCTTTCTCTTCCCCCGGACTATTATTAAAGGGGATCAGTTCACTGTATGGACACCCAAAAATTTTGTACTGGCAACACTAAGGAGATGGTATACAAGTAGGAAGGAGAGGACAGGAGACAGAGTGCTATGGATAGAAATATGCACATCACACCACTTCCTAAGTGACAAAACCATGAACTGCACAGCATCTCTATTCCATATTAATTAGGCTTCATAGCCTACTTCCAAAACTTTATACTAGCATATATTCTCTACATATGTTACAGAAAGGTCTTTTGAAATAATTCAAAGAGCTTTTGAAACTGCTGCTAGGACCATGTTATTCATATTTTTTTCAGCTTGTAACACTAGGTGCCTAAGTTACAAGCAGCTCAACCACAGAGGGCTCAGAGGGAGCCATTAAAACTGCAAAAAGGACTTAAAATAGCTCTCCCATATCTAAAAATCTCTTACAAACTCTTATCTCAGAACCTTCTGAAAGCTTTAGGGGAGAGTTTATCCCACTGGGAAAAGTGGGTGACTTCCCTTCCCAGTGGCACAAAGCTCTTGTCTTGAGCTCTGCATAGCTGCAAGTTACCTGACTTTCACCATGTAATATCATTATGACTAAAGCACTTTGTCTTTAATACAAATGTTGACCATTTGGGTCCATGTGAGTAATTCTGAAGGAAAATTAAAACATGTTTATGATAGGAGAGGAAATACTATTCTGCCAGGATGATTTCTTTGTATTTAGTGTCAAATTTTCTTTTTTAGATGCTGGAATACACTCAAAAAAAATTACTGAACAGAAGCCAGTTGACATACATGTTTAACTGATATCACATGATTCTTCAGTTTAATATCACCTCTGCATCTGTGAGGGGACATCCATGTGTATCTAACCCACAGCTGCTGCCAAGAAATGTTGAAAGAGTAATTTTCTCTGTTTATGTAGGACCTACCTTGTGTCATCTTTTCCAGCTTCAAAACTAGCAGAGGGCACATCTGCTAACTGAAAACAAACAAACAAAAAAAAAAAACCCAAAAAAACAACCAATTCCCACAGCAAAGAAGGCATTATCTAACATTGTGCAGGTGTTTCAATAATGCACTAAAGCCAGGTTAATTTAACAGCTATTGGAAACAATGGGCTGTGGAAAAGACTTTAAATGACACTCATATAATGTTTGCCTGCCTCACATACATCCCACGGCATAATGGAAAAGGATAAAAACACTTAGGAAAGATATTTTATTTACATCCCTCATGAAAGTTCACAAATATGAGAAAGTGTAAAATATCAACAATAAAAACCAAAGCAAAATCTCAGTTTTACTGCCATAAATCTGACTCCACTCCATATTGGCTATTGCACAGTTAAGGTTATACAGATGCTTTCGACCCCCTTTTACATTTAAAGGAGCCAAGACTTCACCCATGCCCACAAAGCCTGTGTTCAGAGCTTTTCATCCCAGCTGCACTCTGCTCTCTGCTGTCAAGCCATACTCAGAACTACAGTCAGAAATGTTCCATTTTTACCATTACTGCATATTATTTAAATGTAGATAAGAAACGAGACCAAAGGACACACTAGCAATTTACCATTGGGATTAAATGGACACTTTCATTTTTGTTCTTTAAAGATTGCGTTGCTTGAAGGGGAAAAAAGCAGGGCTCTTGCCTCTTTCATTATTTTCCCATTCAATAGCTGGCAAACACAGTGCTACCTCTCTGTTCTTCCAAAGCCTTAGATGCCAGCATAACTCCATTTTGGTTTCTGCTAAGTCCATGCATGAGTGTTACTAGCTGTTCCTTAGACTTTCTGATGTGCTCACCATTGTAAAAGTGCAAGAAAAACTTCAGCGGAAAAGGTAGTACTTTCTATTAGAGCAACTGATATAAATGGAAAAGATGAGACACTCAACTGCTTCTCCAAGGTTCTTCCTAAAGATATTACCTCTTCCTACAAGACTTAACACAATTATATCTTGAAACCACCATATCTAAAACAACACTATCAAGAGTATTTAGGTGCTGTTCATAGGTTATGCTCAGATCACATTCATATAGGATGGCCTACGGTTAAGCACTTGCTTCTACCTTTAAACTTGCAGCTCCATTTTTCCAGCTTCTTTTTGGGGAGGTTTTCAGTAAGCTTCCAGTGCATGACTCCAGTTCTCACCAATATCCCAGAGAGCTGTGCTCATGTACCTGACAGCAGAATTTAACTCCTGCAATTTAGGAGCAGGCCTGCATCAAAACACAATGTTTCAACCTAAAACTCTTGACATTACTCTTTCAGACGTATTTATTAAATAATGATTCAAAGACTGGGAAGTAAAACTGGACCAACTAGATAAGTATTTTAAATGATTTAGCATTAGAGATTTATGTCTGTCTGACTAGCTCTACTCAGAAAATAAATACAGTTTATGACCTTCCCACATATATTTACTCAACACACTGAAACTGAGGCTGAACTTTTCTTCAGTCTACTCAGCTTCCCCTAGTTCTGCTCATCTATACTTCTGCTTTATCTACAGGACCTTCATTTACATGGTACCTTATAATCTATAATATCAGATAGGGAAGCAATATTTATCCCTATTTTACAAATAACTGAGGTGCTTCAGTTATCTGACTTGCACACAGCCACCCCTGGAGGATATCGGTGAAGAAATCTGGAACTGAAGACTGAAAACAAACCTACGCATGGCCTCTCCTTCTGTCCCATTTCTATGAGGGTCATTCATTCTTGTGCTCCTTGCTCCCCGGTTTCTATTCTGATTGCCAGCTCTGCGTCATCAGCACAGTTTCAAAGGCAATGGTTTTGATAGTAGCAATATCTGCACGCTAAGGGCTGGATTCAACTGCTCCATACAAACCATTGCAGATTATCAAATGGTAGTGACTGACACCCATTACCTCTGGGCTGAATGTAAGTTAAAGACTTAGAGATGAAAGTTCTTCTTCTTTGAAAACAAAGATGGAACTGGCAGCTGACCCTACATTTCTATTGCACCACTATCTCCATTCACCAAACATTAAATCCTATCCCACTGAAAAATGAGGAACAGGGACCTTCTTCCAGACTGTCAAGGTTGCTGCATTAGTGTGCTAACACCACACAGGAGAAACGAAGGAGCTAGAGGCTGACACCTCAGTGCAAGATCAATGGATTGGCAGAGCAACCAACCCTTTCTGGTCCTGGAATATGGAACTTGCCAGGGACACAAGGAACAGCAGTGGAAGCAGCTTCTGGAACAAAAGGGATTCAATAGCCCTGGAGCAGCCTCTAAGGCTCCCCCAGATCCTGTCAGGGTACAAAGTCACAGTCACTACTTCCTTTTCCTGGTTGAAGCTTGTGCTTCACCCTTCCAATTTACAAGTGACTTCTGTGAGAGTTAGACTCGGTCCCTGGCACCATATTGCCTAGTTACAACTGCAGCAAACACAAGGACTGCAATGACTTTAATACCTACAGCAGGGACATGCAAATGTATGTTACCACTTGCAGAGAGCGTTAATAAGTGCGATGGGGAGCATCAGCATAAAATGAGATTTTGTCCACAGAAATCCCCCAAGCCTCCACAGGTGTTGTTGAAGGAAGTGGCTTGGGGGCATGAACCCAAGCCCTTATGCCTCCCAGATGTTGTGTAAACACAGAGATGTGATGTGCAGCATGTAGGTCTTTGGGTTTCGTTAACAAATAAAACCGATTAGTCAAGTAAACCCACTCATAGGTGCATAGGTGGAGTGTTTCCAACACTTGCCACATTGCCCCTTTTGGCATGGACAAGGCTATCTGAATAACTTAAATCTCTCTTCTAGGCATTATATGGTGTCAAGATGACAGGAATGCTAGCAGCACAGTTTGGACAGTGGAGAACCAGCAAGAACCAGCAGAAACTGTTTTCAGGGCACAAATGATGATAGAGCAGAGAGCAGTCCTTCTTGGATCGGAAATCAGATTCACTTCTTTAGTACATTTTAAGCAAAGGCTGGCATAGAGCAGGGTAATTGCTGGTTCTCCATCAGGCAAATTTTACACCACTTTCAATACTGTCAGATAAAAGAGAGATGATAAACTCATTTTCTTTCTCACTTCTTTTTACTCCCCGACTTTCACTCTCCCTTGCCTTCTCCTGCACTTTGACATTCCCATCCTTCACAACCATTTTTCACTCCCTTCGCTGATTATTTTTAGCTTGTGCCACTGAATCTCTGTCTTTTCTTCTCTTTTTTGCTCTCTCCTTCCCTATCTCACTCCCCATACTCACTGGCTTCTTCTGTCCTTTGCTGTCCTTCTCTCCTCTTATCTTTGCTCACCCTATACAGACACACAAAGACAGGTCTTTTCCTCTCTTACACTTTCACTGCCAGGAGAGACTGTATTAAAAAAGAAGGATGTAAGTAATTATCTGAGCAAAACCTTGACAGACTAAATTAAGAAAGCAACTTGGGAAGCTTTTGGAAGGTGCATCTCATGGGCAGAAGTCATCTTCTCTCATTCACTAATGTGCTGAACATTGCAGAGTGACCCAGACGTGGGAAACTTCAAGGTCTGCCACTCTCCCACTATTTCATGTACTACTTTAATGCCATAAGACATCAGCTAATCCAGCTCACCAGAAAGGAGGATCTTTACAGTGTTCTGGAAAATCTCTCCTTTGAAGCAAAAAGCAAGAATTTTGTTTCTATTTCAGAACATTTCTTGCTTTGCATTATTAATAACATTTGGCACACTATAGCCCTTGGGTAACTAATCCTCACAACCACTCCTTGCCTCCAGCCTGTCAGGTAGGATAGTGTTATCATTTCAATTTTAAGGTTAAAAACACTCAGTCAGAGACAGTAAATGAGCTGGTAAGAGCCAGTGGAAGAGCAGTGTCAGTGCTAGGATGAGAAAGCAGGAGTCCCTGGTTCCCAAACCATCATTCTACCTAATTCTCTAGGAAAGAACGTGACATTAATAGCGTCCTATTAGCCTGTGTGTAGGGAAGCTTAGCAGGAGGAATGGCTTGCTATATCCCCTGGAAAAAGGGAAGGAAGTGACCTAGAAGAGGGATCTAAGTGCTGTGACAGGCCTGATACCTGGTAATCTAGATGCAGCCAAACTGGAGGAGGAGATTTAAGCATAAATTCATCCCATACATGAAGAAACTCAAGCTAAAGCTTCACATTAAACCCAGAAACAGAGCTGCTGGGTAGCCTCATGCAGAGGCATCAAAGGCATCAGGACACATGGGTCTGGGGGCGGGTGGGCTCACTAGTGCAGGCGCATTGCCACGTGGAGGCACTTGTGCCACCTACAGACAAACTGATGAGCCCACTGGGCTTTTTGCTGCGCTGTACCACCTGAAATACACAGCATCAGTTTTGCCCAGGGGAATCTGCATCATAGCCCGTCATGCAACACACATGCAACCTTGGATTCAGGCTGACACTTTATTGACTTGACCACCTTAAAACCAAATCCCAGAAAAAGGTTAATTTTTTTTTTATCCTAAACAATATATGTGCAGCCACTGTTAATTCTGCAGAACATCTGATTGTTTATACTTGCAGCTTGCTGGGAAGTACTGTCAAAAAAATGATTATGTTTTAAAATGGGAGCCTTTTAACTCAACATTACTCAGAGATTGTCAAAAATTTTCTGTTGAAACATCTTTTTAAGTAGATAATTAGATTTCTGACAAAAAGCAAAGTAGAAAGCATTCACTTTCCTTGAAAAAAAAACAAACAGTTTTTGTTGGAGAAATAAAAGCTAAAGACTTTTCAGCATTTGTCTGCAATTTGGGAGATTTTAGCAGTTTGTAGTTATAAAAGATGAAGACCCCAAAAGTTTTTGCTTGAATACTATAAAAGAATTGCTGGGAAGTGCCAGCGTTCTCCTCTGGAAACATGAACATTAATTTTTTTGTCAGGGTTTTTAATGAAAGAAGAGTTCTCCGATCACTCTTATTAATCATACTTGGAGCATTCATTACTTGTTCCATTTAAACAAGGGGCTCCAGTTCACGCTTCCTCTCATACGTGATGTGATAATACCCACTTGCTTTATTAATGCAAACAAGGTTTGTTCTACTGTGATAACACATAAAAATGAATAAACTGAACTGTATTCTGCCTTGCACATCAAAGAAACTATCAGATAACCTCTGTCTGGTGACTCTGCTCTGCCTCTTTTTCTGCCTTAGGCAGAAAAACTCGTCTTGTATTTCAGAACAAAGGTTTGTTTTAAAGATTTTGCAATTAGATGATATCCTAAGTAAATTCAAAAGGAAAAACAGAACAGGTAGGGAACACTGATGCTCTTCTACAGACACTTTTCTGTCTACAGATTCTCTTTAGGGTTCTTTCATCCCATGTCTCATCGCTAATTACCTATGTGAAACCCAAGGTACAAAAACCTGATATCAGATTTTTATGAATAAAAAGGTTTTGTTTACAGAATAAAGGTAATCTTAGAGGTGCATTTCACACAGAACCAACTTAAATATGGCATTTCAAAAGCTGTGGCAGAAGAATTTTCCTCTTCAAGCATCTTTATTAATAATAGTTTTCCTCTCCTTGTTAATGTAGTGCTACCGAAAGATGCTAGATTGAAAGCTCTAGAGGCATAAGTCCTATTTATTCACAAAATAGGCCAAAAATAGTCATTGAAGCAAACACTTGCCCACACACACATCCCAGCCAAGAACGTACTGTAGTTTGTTCAGATGCAGTCATGTCAGTTTTCTGTGCTCTACTGCTAAGAGTATTTGCTCTGTTTAAGTGCACTGTGGACATCTTACCACAGCAAAGTGTACTCACATGTCAGGTCTTTAAAGAGGCACCACGTTGTAAAAGCTCTCCATTAATGAATGGCCTCATTAATGACCTTGAGGTTCAAAACACCCTTGGAAGACGTGGAATGTACCAGTCTTCCACCCCTCACATTTAATTCCAAACCTGCCTGCAGTTTCTCACCGAGTTTTTTTTTCTCCGCTACAAAGCAGGTGTACAAACAAAACAAGAAGCCACCCCACTGTTCTTTCTGGTGCACACACCTTAAAAAAGCAGTAGAAATACTGTGGTCTCTAGAAGGCAGGTTCCTCCACAAGAATTTCCAAGCACCAGCTAACATCTTCCAAACAGTTTCACTGCGAGTCTGCAGTGGACCACAGAGACAAGTCTTAAGGCGTTCTCTTCCACTGGTCCTCAAAACACGTCTAGTTCAACATAAAAATAGCACCCTGTTAATCTAGTATTTCCACACTCGCTCACTCTTTCTCTATGTATCTTTTGTAAGTAAGTACTAGCATTCAACAACAGTAAATTAGGTTTGGCTGTGAAATCACAGCGGGAAGTATTAAAGTCACAGTGGGAAGGAATTCAGCTCCATGTTTAAAAAAAAGCCTATTTGATTTAAAAAAAAATAAAAAATCTAGTGGTAATAAAGAAATTAAAAGGGAAATAATGGCATACCAGAAACAGGTATCCTCCACCAAAGGGCATGGGTCAGAAATGGAGGTACCTTCTCTAGAGGGATCATGTCAGTCACAAAAATACAAGCATCCTCATCTGCAGAGTACTGAAAATGCAGTAAGTTTTCTACCTCCTGTAGGGCAATCCTGGCCTCAGCAAATGTGCAGGGAGTGATGTAGGGATTGCAGAGCAGCAGCTCTCTGTGGCTGGCAAAATGCCAGAAGGATCTCGCATCTTATTGCAAGAGGCCAAGAAACAGATCATGCTGAATAGACTGAATCAGGATATAACATTTTTACTGATTTTTTGAGAATATCTTTTTACTGGTGCTAATCTGAACACATGCCAAAAACTTTCAAACAGATGACATGCTTTCTAGTTGCAGACAAATGAAAAGGTGGATGATGCCTTCATATCATGACACATTTACCTTTTAAGTAGTTCCTTTGATACTGCTGACTCCCCATTATTTTAAAAGCCTCAACAAGCACAGCTGTTTTAGGATCCTGCATATGAGCACTCATAGGCCAAATCCAATATATGTGGCATACATATGCTCAAACCTGTTTGCACTAATCAAATCAAATTTTAAGAGGATTAAAAAGCAGAGTATCTGAAAAATTCTCATTTTCACATGCCAGCCTTCATATACCCCTATCCCAGCCTACTGAAGTTGTACTCAGATGACACATTTTTTTTTATAACCAGTTCTATTTCCTGTACTGCTCTGAAACAGCAACTGTGTAACCAAAACTCAGTCTCTCCTCCTGAAATCTGCATTTGTTGGAAAAATACTCAACAATAAGTTAAATGCAGTTCAGCTCAAGCCTGTCCTCTGCACTTCAGGGAGAGGCTCAAGAAGCCTCTTCAGAACCAGCTTCAAGGGCTCCTCTCTTGAGCAAAGTTATCCCATCCCCTAATCCCTCTTGCTGCTTATATTTGAAGGCAGCAGAGTCGCTTCCTTCCATGAGCCAGCAGAACAAGGATAACCTCTTCCCAGCAGCATAAACACCTGCAAAAAGAACAAGATGACGCTGAAGAACGTTGTCAAGTGGCTGCTGTTTGTGACGTTTAGTGCAGGTGAAAATTTACCATACTCAAGTCCCCAGTTTATGCACACTGCAGAAACAGCTCAGGGAGCAACAGCTTCCAAGCACAGTTAAAACGAGAAGGAACGCATCTCCACTGTGACCAGGAGAGAGATTACCTGACAGGCTGAGACTAGCACGGTCCCATGATTAATTCAGCTCCTGGCCTCTCTTCCGAGACTGCTGCAAGGTGCCAGCTGTATCAGTAGCTGTGTGAAATGGTTGGAGGGCTCATGGAAAGAGAACAGACCACTCAGCTCTCTCTGCAGAGGCTGTTACTCTGTACTCAGACAGAAAGAGCAGCTCGGTGGTGTTGTAATCTCACTAACAACACTGGTATACCAATGTTAAAACACGCATCAGAGGGCACTAATACTCATGAAGGCATAGTGAAAATGTGCAAGGTGTCAGTGTAAATGCAATGAAAATCACAGATATGATCGAGTTCACAGGCTATCCAGTTGCATTGACTTCCACAGTTTTTCAGTGCAGATAGCAGTAACCATGGTTAACATTAGTAATCTCATAACAACTCTTACACACATGGGACATCTGGGCAACATGATGAGTTTGCCATCAGTCCCATATGTATGCATGGGTGGTACAGGTATATAAGGCAGAGAGTCTAAGCAAGGATAACTGGAAAGAGAAAAAATTAATCTAGAACTGGAAACTGAAGATTGCCATGCTCAAACAGTTTGAATGTAGCTACATTTCAATTCAGGCCATCACATCACACGGAGGAAAAAGTTGGAGCATTTTGAGTTGTAGCTTGAACAACAAAATACCAGCAACAGTACTGCGATGAGCAGAGCACCAAGGACTAAAATTGTAAAGCTTGGGTCTTGCTACAGAGTCCTGCTGGTAGGACCCTCATACTGGGGGTGGGAGAGGTTTAAGGGCTCAAAGGACATGATACTACAGTGATCACTGAAGAGTGAAGGAGAGTTTATTCAGATACTATAAGGCTTCTGTCACTGGGAGAAGGGCAACAGCACTCTGTGCCCAGAACCACAGATATTAGACCTAAAAATTTCTGCCATAATAGACTAGAAATGGCCTCAGCTAGACTGTTCTTAAGAACATTCCAACCCTTCCACTTCTGGACTTGAATTCATCTCTGTGGATAAGGAGCTATACTTCTAAATTTGTCTCTAGTAACCTCGCTAATTCAAAATAAAATAACTTTGATATTCTGTGCAAGGAGTCTGTTTAAAACAAGTGTCCTGAAGAAGCCCCTTATTACAATTTATTCCTTTGGGCACTCCCTGGCTAAGAGCTATTGCTTCCTACACTCATTAATTCTTCATGGATTTTTAATGTAAAAAGAAATTGTCTTCAGTTACCAAGGGGTTAACAAAAAGTCCAATAATTAAGTTAACAGCAATCAGCTAAGGAGCTCCCCAGTGTAAAGTCTAGTAAATATCAGTTCCTCTTCTCCTCCAGGACGATGCACCAGCCAAGAAAACTTCTGACTGTCCCCTGCAGGGCTGTAGCTAACAGTCTCATATGCGTACACATACTGTCCAATCTCTTTCCTTCCATCCACAGCACAACTCTATTTCCCTGTGGCAGATGTGACATTATATGAAATGGGCCAACTACCTGCTTTCTCCAAGGCTGAATCTCATCTAATATGACCACAAATATAACAAGTAGTTAGAAAATGAGACCTGTTTTAAAAATCCAAAATAAACTTTGGTTACAGAAAATTAAAACTCACACATGAGCTCAGTGGAGTACTGAGAATAGTCCTCAAAATCCTGCCAACTCTCTGACACGTCCTTCCTCTTCACCATCCTCCATGAGTGAAATCTCTGGGACAGACGCAGTCTTTATGACCGTCTATGTTCTCTCTAACCAAGTGCAGAGCATCCCCCCGCCTTTTCCCCTTCTGGTATAAAACAGCCATTTAAGATGGTAGAGAGAGGAAATAATTACCATGGAAATTAGATCAGCCACAGAAACTTCTCTCCTGTACCCTTTCGATTAGGCATGACGTGGCTTGCTCTGGTTGTCCACAGAAGAGAAAATAACTTGGGAAACAGAAGCTTCCTTGAAAGTCATGTTCATGCTGCAAAGGCTTCCATGCCAAGATCCCAATGCAGCATTTATTGAACCATGTCACTAAGATATTCTTGATCAATAAGTGAATTGCACTGCACCCTGAACAACACCACTAACCAAATACATCAAGACTATTTGGAGAGAGTGGGATGCAGCCGCAGAGGAGAATAGCTGCCTCTTCCCCAGAGAATCCATGGGAAACAAGGCTTTTTCTTACCAGAGATCCATCAGCTGTCTGCTGCCGAGGGCTTCCCAAGACGCACTGAATCAGCACGTTTACTCATCAGTTCGGTTCTGCTGCTGCCTGAAATAGTCTCATTTGTTGGTGAGAAGCCACAGCTGGAACCAGGGGTATTTGTGTAGCTTGTGCCATTATGTCTTAATTCTAGCAGTGAATAAAACCCACAGTGATTATGAAAACAATTTGCTTGTGAAACAAATTTATAAAGCACAGCACATGCCATTTATTTTGCGCAAGGGAGTATGTTTGTGTTATTGAAAATATGAAGGTGAAAAATTATTTGTTGATACCAGCATTTACAAGCTAAGATTTACATTTTACATCAATTGTTTAATACAGCAATTTTTAAATTTGCAAGAATCAACAGCAATAATCAATACTAGCCAAGAAAATCCACCTTGTCACATATTTAAGGGATATTAAAGAAGTAAAGTCTTAAATTTGTCCCTAAGGGAGTGCAAGGTGATACACCACACACAGTAACAGCATGCTAACTCAATCTTGGTCATCAATATTTTTAACATAATCTGAAAAATACAAGATCTTTTCAATATTAACTACATCAAATCAGAGGTGTAAGCACATGAAGAATGAATTGTCTGTGCACTGCTGTTAATAAATATGCTAATAACATTCAGTTCGTAATGCTGATATTCCTTAGATACTAGAACTGTATGACAGCTGTGTCTGAATTTTATTCTGTAAATGATTCAATTAGAATAATAACTAGCTAGTTATTATTTTGTCTTTTGTAAATAGAATGTAGCCAAGGTACCCCGGTAGTAAAACTAATACAAGGCTAAGGAAATGGCATTAAAAGACTAAAAAGCTTAATTTCATCATGCAGATAACCATATTGTTAGACTTGGAGGAAGGCACGCATCAAAAGCTCTCCCTACAGTTAACGCTCCTTTACAATAGAGGTTCATGAACTCGGACAAATTTTTCTGCCCAAGAAATAATTTGCAAGATATTCAAATTCCAGTCACGCCTTGCTTTACCATCCGCTTCATAGGGTATCGTGACACTGCAGTGTTGGACTTTCAGCAACTCTAAAGCCAGTGCCATGCAGTCAAAGCCTGAGAGCTGCTAAAAGGGCACGGGAAGGGCCTGAGCCACCCTGGGCAAGAACAAAAGCACAGTCACTGGTGCCTGCGACACCACGAAGTTAAAGACATGGGAACAAGGGCAGCACACTGACGCTATATTCTGTGTGCAGCATAATGCCCTGCTCGCAAATTTGTTTTGTAATTAAACTGGTGAAAAACGAGCCATTTTAGGTTAGCTCAGGAGCTCGAGTGGAAAGCAAGTGGAGGCCCATGCCACCTCCAAGCTGAGGGCAGGCACAGCGCTGCCCGCAGCGCAGCTGGGCCAGAGGCAGCAGTGATCACGCCTGCCAAGCCATGGCTCGCTGCCTCATGGGGAAGCCGCAGGGCTGACGCCAGCGTGGAAGCTATCAGCGCCTTCTGGGAAGAGCCCCAGCCTGTGGGCAGCAAGTCTTTTCGTACTGGCAAGGCACTAATCTGCCCTCCTACAGACCGCACAGACACGGAGAGAGGACATAAGGGAAAAAGAAGGAGCAAAGACCAGGGGCACCGAGATGCTTCATTCAAGTAAAATCTGAAGTTCACAAGAACTGCGCTATTACTGCCTTTCCAGTAGCAATTTCATGACTGAGTCTCTCTCAGGAAGTCATGTTCAGTAAAATATATATATATATATATATATATATATATATATATATATCCACAGATACCTGAGCGTTGGAGACATTAGGATGAAGCTAAAGGAAGCGCAGGAACACAGCTGAAGGGAAGCTGTATCAGAATTTAATAGCCGCATTGACTATTTATAGGATGGATTCACAATGACTGTTTAAAGAAGGATTTTAGTGTCTGGCTGTTGTGACTTTTCCTTGGTAACTTCTAAATCCTATTAGGGAGTTATCTGCATTTTATGAAGGAAGCTGTTTGTTTCTTTAATTGCTATGGGTTAGAAGCCAATAGTGGAAAAAAACAAACTCTCAGTACTAGCTTGAGCTACCGTAGAGAGAGAAAGGGACAACAGATAAGTATGGTTTCCTTCTATACATATGAACTCCAAAAATCAACTCAATCCATATATACACTGTTTTGTGTAATTTCAGTCTTCAATCTTCACTTGAAAGACAGGTTGTTTTTTCTGTGTTTGGTCTATTGGGAGTTCTGAAAATAAAGTTATTCTTTTCTAAAATTTCTGGATTATACCAGATTTCACTAATGTTCTCCTCCACATAAGAGAATTTCAAGAACTACATTTTTATACAATAATGGGTGACTTGATGACAATACTGTCAAACATCCAGCTTGGGCCTGGAAAACACACACGCGAACTCAACAGGACCATAAAGCCTACATTGCCCAAATAAACGAGACTTTGCCTACAGTGTAACTCTGTTGCATTTGGAGCTGAGAGTTCTGTGTTACTGACCCTCACTAACAGGAGGAATATGCCTGGAATCATGCTGGTCTGGAAAAGGTTACATTTCAGGGCTGAAAATGGGGAAAAGGGATAGAAGTATGTCCCACAGCCCAGTCCAAAATATTAGCGATCTCTGCTTGCTAGCCCTTCCATGCTCAGAGCCAAGACTGGGTGGGCAGCTGCTCGTAGCAGCAGTCACAGTGCCCCAGCGGGAGCTGCTGCCAGGGGACGTCGCTCCCATGCCCTTCTCCTCCCGCTCAGGGCTCACACCACATCCCTCTGAGATACCGCAGCAAGCAAATGAGGGGATGACATGCTTGTAGTTGAATGTTGTCTGCCCGGCTCCAGCCTGCAGTTAAAAGGCACTGATACTGTGAATTAACCTAGAGATCTCCTCCCATTCATCCTGTTGAGAAGTCAGCTTACCACTAGTCACTTCTCAAAGATCAAAGAGACCTCAACCTCTTCTCTTTGGCCATCACCATAGCTAGAGGCAGGGAAATGAAGCCACACATCTGAGAGATCCCACTCCTTAAAAAACTAAAAATTCTCTCACCAAGGGATACCTGCCACCAGCCCCACAGCTATTAAAAAGCATAAGGCAAAATGAGAAATCAGCTGGGAGAATCATCCTATGGTTATAAACCGAAACAGGGATATGCCTATGGATTACTGGATATTTTAAAGTGGGAGAGAATATAAAATTGATGTACTTGGGAAGAAAGGAGAACAGCAGGAAAGGTGAAGACAATATAATTCATAATATTTATTGGAAGGTGGGAGGGGAAGGGGATTCTAGCTGGAGGATGACTCTCTCCCCACATTGTTACTCAAGTAAGTTAGTGCTGAGAGGTCATTATTTCAAGAAGGACCATTTCTGAAGCAATCCCATGTTTTATAATACTAGCTACAGATGTAGCAGTGATTGTGACTATAAATCTCAAAAGAGAAACTTAGTATTCAGGAGGTCCTGAGACTTCAGCTGCCATTTGTCACAGCTCTCCCAAAACCAATTCATTGCAGCATCACCAAGAGAGTTCGCACCCATCAGTTTTTATGTTGGTTCATCTACTCCAGAAACTAAGCATGCAATTTTCAAGATTAGCCTCAGTGATTTTCAGGTCATTTGGGGTCCTAAGTTATCTAAGTGCTTTTAGAAACCAGCACAATGGTAACTTTTATTACAATTTTCCTGGCTTTGGAGCACTATAACACAACAAAAGATACCCAATATTGCAGCAAAATTTGGAGCACAGCTTTTTCTGAGCAAGTTGGTTCCTCTTTGGCCAAAGTTCTCTCCACTGTTGAAAAATCAGCATCTTCACTGTGCATCTCAGGTCTAACAGAGAAATAACAAATGCAGTGAAATCTGCCAGAGGGACACCTTTGCCAGGCAAGTTCCTATACAAGGAAGTTTAGCTACAGATACCAAAAGCCAGGTGCTGACACCCTTACCAAGACTGCTGAGGATGCTGAGTCCTCTCCCACTGATCATCAGGCCCCTTAAAGTGTACTTCGTATCAGGCATCCCAGAAAATCAGGTACCTCAATTCGTTTCCCTTCTGAAAAAGGGCATGGTTTTATAAATAAAAACCTCTCACTGAGGTCAAAACCATGCTCCAGATAGATTTGCTTTATGTCAAAGCTAATAGGGCGGCTGCCTCAGTGTGCTTTCAGACTGCTGCCTAAAGGTCACATATTTTTCTCAACAGCCTCTAATTTTGACTGTGCAACAGAGGGTGCAAAACATGCATATGAAGTTTTTGTCTCTCCTTCATAAATACAGCCTGGAATTCCAGTATATGCACCTGCTCTTGGCACAGAACCGTTCAAGGACATGGAAGAATGACTATCCTGCCTCTCATTTCAAGGCCCAGGGCTCACCAAAATGTCGTGACTTACAAGGGGATGGAAAGCAATGCCACCACCATAGCCAACAGGATTTACAAAAGGATTAGTAGACAGCTACACTTTCTCTCACCTCAGAACTTTTCTGGGTAAATTATTACTCTTTAAAGCTGTGTACTGGGTGTAAGCTGCCTGACTCCCATTAACATTAGTAGCACTGGCACAGCGTAAGCTTTGTGTGCCAGTTCTGAGGATTAATCACAGAGCCGTATCTGTAGGGCACTTGCTTTGAACACGGTGAATCTGCAACAGAACAATTCTTCTTTGTCAGGCCCTTCTTTGAAGGGAAATCACAAGGAAGTGGGTGGGCTGCCTGCTAAACCCTCTTCTTAAGCCACCAGCACTTCCTCCATGACTCCATAACAGAGCAGTAAAGCAACAAGTTAAATTAAATAGTTTGGGGGGGGGGGTATTGCCTCTCCAGTAACATCAGCCAAAAGAGGGGAGCAAAAGAGAACAATACTTTTGAAGAAGGAGGAAGAAAGGAGAAAAGAAATCACAAAAATAATACAATAAATTTGCTATCAAGACAAGAGGTTTTTTTTAAATATAGGATGAAAGCTGGAACACTTGAAAATAATTTCCATGTATGGATTTGGAAACCTAAAAATAACATCCCATTAAATATATATAAAAAAACAGCAACTGACCCTGGAATAGAGGGTGATGAATACATTCAACATCAAATTTTCTCTATTCTCTTTGCTTGCTGGTGCCTTTCCCCCAGCCCAGCCCTTGCCATTTCCCTAAAGAGGGAGGAGAAGCAATCAATTTGGTGTGGCCGTAGCACGGCTGCGGCAGAGCAGGACAGCCACACCAGCAAAGGCAGGCCCGTTGGCTTGGGGCTTGTTAGTTTGCCCCGAGATGCTGAAATTGTGTCATGCTTGGTGCAACAATGAGAATTTGCCACCTCCTGTGGTTTCCATGTGATGTTGCTCCATATGCTCTTAGACCTCCCTTTTCACAGCCTTTTTCTTCCTCTCCTCCATTCAGCAGCAGTAACCTCTCCCTGGCACAGGTTTCTGTACGGCAAACCCCCCCAGAAGATAGGCAGAGGGGCACAACTAGAGAAGCAGGGACTTAAACACAGCTGACTCTGAGGCCTCAGCCTCTCATTTCTAGAGGCTGGAGGCCAGATGCCCAATCCCTGCACACCACCACAGCACCTGCAGCCTCTCCTCAGGCAAGTCTGGGCTACAGAAAACTGAAGTCACTGACCCTATGCCAGCTCCATACCTCCCACTTCACAGCCAGGTGAGAGCTGACTGGTCCCACCAGAGGGCTCTTGCACACAAAATCCACTGGTGCAACCAGTTCTTGGGGCCGTTCCTGTGGGGCCCTGTTCCTACACTCCAACATGGGTGACCAAAGTGCCTCCTACAGAACTATAGGGTTTGAAGCACATAAATGCATCATACAGAAACTTTTTGCCCCAAACTAATGGTTGACTAGAGTCAAGGACCTAAAGATTGGGGCCGTAAGTTGAACTTGTATCTTACAAATGGATACTAATTTGCTGGGTCTGACATTCTCCACTAGCACATAACACCGAACCAACACAGTCCTGACATGCCTGGCAGCCCTTGGAAACACAGACGCACGTTAGCAGCCAGGGCTGTGCTACATTTCAGGAAAAACAGGGCAGTATTGCAGGGGAAGGCTTGAGGACCAGTGGCAAAGCTGACTAAAGACAAGGGATTGCATCGTACCAACAAGGGACCAACTATTGCTAGAATAACAGTTTGTACACAGTGATTAAGCACACTGGCGGGGCTGTAACTGGGAAAACTGCCCAGTACTTGCCTGCAGTACACCTGGTTTTAGCCAGTGCTGTCATCTCTCTTGCTTTCACAAGCAATACATTATTTCATCTTTTTTTAAGTAAAGAGAAAATTCATCTTATTGCAGGAGCCAATGTTCTGCTCCTAGTGTCTGTTCATTCACACCAGAGGCCCACCAGAACGGTCACATCCAGCTGAGTCTCATTTACTCTTATTGATGATGCCAGCTTTGTAGCTGAAGAAACAAAACAACACACTGAATTCAGGGCAACTGAAGAGCAGTTTCTCACTCCTCCATGAAAGGAAAAAGAGTCAAGCACCAGTTATTGATATTTTCTAGCAGTAATATTCCACTGAGGCTGCTTACTCTCATGTGCCACCTGCTATATTTCCCAGGCATTCATGTATAGATAGATTTATACAGCAGCTCTATAGGCTAGTGCCTACAACAGTGGGTCTTTATAACTTGGTGTGCTAAGCAGTCTATGAACCCACTAGGATAACTACTTTCTTGACAGTACTGCGCACTGGCACACCATTTAAAATCGCTTCACTGAGACCTATATTTTGATACTCGGATGCAAAAGCAAGGAAATCTTTCAGCACACAGCACTTGCTCACAGTCAGGAAACAGCCCTGCGAATCTTGCATACAGTCTGCTTTTTGCTGCCTTGAAGCTGTGCCTCGAATGTAAGGTTTGTTGGGGTATAGTGCACTCATATGGCTATGGCCCACACAGTTGACTGCATAATTTAACAGCACACAAATGAACTAATTGCCCCATTTCCAGACTTCTATGGAAGTCCATTCATCCGATGCACAGTCACCTCGCACTCTGGTACAAATCAGCATGCCAGATGCTGACTAGTAAAAAAGTATACTTGCATCCTCCTTGTGCCCCCTAAAATTTTGCCCCAGATGCTGCAACATAAGGCAGACAAACACCCTAACCTTTACAGCAGTGCAGTGGACCACAAGTAAATAACAAAATAACAAACTTAGCCCAAGTGAAATAGCTTAGCCAGGATCCTCATGCATGTGCCTTGAGGCACAACTACCTGTTGTGTGATCCTATTGCCTGCACTAACATCCCCCCTCTGATGAGGTCAGTACAAATGAACCTCCAGCAAGAAGTCCCCTACATGTGCCCTGGTTTGGGGAGCTGTCCACTAACCATCGGCATCAAACGTACTTTTAATTGCTGTTTTTGTTTTGCAGTTCTGTCAAAATGAAGAGATTGATCTTCATTGATCCACAGAAAGGCTCGCTTTCTTTGCTCAACCTTTTCTGTCGCTTATTGGGGTTGTGCCAAGAGCTTGACACACACAGACTGAAAAGTAAATTAAAGAAAAGTAATGAGTGAGTGCTGGCAAACTCACGCCAGCCTCATTCTCTATCCAACTTCACTGCAAGAGGAAAGCGATAGAGGCAATAGCTTCTGGTTATCTCAGTGGTGCCAGCAGTGTCAGGAATTTGTTTGATATCCACATGAACCTAATGCATCTATATTGACACACCATAAACAGAGAAGAGGGGTTCTCTCTACACCAAAAAGTATCCAGGCATCACATTTTTATTTTCTCCAGCAGCTTTTTCCATGATTCTCTGTTCTCTCTCTTTGATTCTTCCCAAGTATGTACATACATGACTCTAGCTTCCTTATTCATATTCTTAAAAGACACGACTAAAATCTCATCCCACTGCACCCTCCAAAAGGTCACAGTCATACAGAGTTCTTCTTTTCACTCACTGCTCTCTTCCCAAGGCTGCAGGATTCCTACTCCTATATAGCTAGGAGTGTTATTTTTCCTGCTCTTGCTTACAATACAGGACTAAAAGACTTTGAGAGCTGTGATATTCCTCCAGCTGCAAGCCACACCACCAGACAACCACCCACAAGACATCTTTCCCTATCAACATCAGAAAATGAAGAACACAGCTGTCACAACACAGCTGGCATTCTGCCCCAAAACCTGTTCCTCCCCCCCCCCCCCCCGCAAGGCGAGACTGCTGCGCCAGTCAGAGCCCTCTACAGATAACTTGGGCCAGATCAGCATACCACCTACATGCTCTTTGACTGAAGCTCCTTCTGCCAACTTTGTAGTCAAGCCTGCAATTCTTACGGGCAATTGCCACCTGCAGATTAGCTCCCCTTGTTCCCCTTCTCCCCCCTCCAGTGGATCTCCTTCAATTGATGCATTTCTTTTCTGGGGGCTACACCACCAGATTTAGGGCCTTCCAACTCTTACTGTGAGTCTTGGACCCTACCAGGGCATCCATTGTACCCTCTCCTAAATATTTCTCTTACTTCACATGTGCGATTTTTCTTAATATGCTAACTTCCAAACCTCTGCTCTACAGAGGCTAACGATGTCTTCTTAGCATTGTTTTGATACAGCAACAGATCAACCCTCCTGCACTGTGAGAAAAGGACCACAAGAAATTCCTCATAAATCCAGTAAGCTGATGACAAATGGTCTCTTTTCTGGTCAGTGAAATACCGAGTCTCCCCCAAAAGTGATAAAAAGCAAGATATTTGAGTTATTACTGTAGTCAGATGACACAAAGTGTAAGACGGGGATTCATTTACCTCTGAAATTCTGTTCTCTAACTTACATGGGAAGGCATTCCCTACACAAAGCCAAGGCCAGAACTGTTAATCACAGAATCCTATGAACTAGGAGTAGGAGAGATGAGGTAGTCTAACCCATCTGCATGGATGTCATGCAGACATTCAGAATGCCTGCGCTATCCTTGCTCCATCAAAGAGCTTCACCTAACGGAGATGTCAATGCAGCTCTCTACAGAGAGATGCCGCCTCCTGGAAAACCTTGGGAGAACTATTCTGAGAAGTAACCCTACTACACATCAAGTAGCTTTTGCATTTCTTAGCCCCTGTTCCCATGTTACAGGGAGCTCAGACAAAATTTTTCCTTCTAAAGATATATATAGATATATCTTCCTATCTCCTTCCTCATGAAAATTCATCTGGTCCTCCCTGGAAGTGATGTCAGACTTTTCCACTTCAATCTGTGAAGTCAGTACAGAGGGCTTGCACTGCGGTGGAGGGTTAAGCATAGGAAATAAGGGCTGTTTATGGAATAAAAACTCTGCTTTCATGCAAAGACCTAAATAACAACAAAATAAATCAAAAGTAGTCAGCATGTAGGTCCCAATATGTTGAGCTCAGTGGGGGATGCGGATATCCCTAAAACGGGCCAAAGACCAGTTCAACCCAGGCTTATGTTGGAGTAAGTCAAGGGTAGCTCTAACATATACCAGAAGTGGACAGTTCACAGCTAGTAACGAAGGTGCAGGACTAGGACGGTCACTTAATCAGTTCCTCACCCCTGCCACTCTGGTGTGCATGCAGAGCTGGCTGTGGCAACTCTGCTGGCCAGAGAGTATTTGCCATGCAGGACAGATTCTCTAATGCCTTCATCCTCCCTAGACTGTATCAAGAGGACCATTTTGAAATTATTTGCCTACAGTTTTCCCTTGTGTGCTTTTCTTTTCCCCATTTTATAGCTATATAATAGGCCTGATAAGTATTGCTTCTCAAAATGTACTCATTTGATTACTTTTCAAATAAAATGACAGTGCAGATTACTTGCAGGTAACTGAGTACAAGTATATTATTCTTGCTCTGAGAATCAGTTGTCATGACAATCAGTGAGGACACTGGTTTAGAGTCTAATTCATATGTGGCAGAAAATCCATCAGCACCTATACATATTAAAAGGGAGATAATTTTTGAAATGATGGATTCTAGATGCTCACCCTCAGACATTTTATAAGAGCTTGTTTTCAGAAGGTGTGGAGGAACCCCCACTTTGCATACCTTAATTCTCTATGAGCCTTTGAAGTTTTTTGGCCATTATTTCTAAGAGAAAATCACCACCAATGTAGGTAATGGATTCTGGGTTTTGGCCAGTAACCCTTTACTTGCACATTTTTTTCCCTAATATCTTTAGAAAAAAGTTTATCTTCGAAAAGACTATTGCAAAACCCTACATCAGGGAGATATGCTGCATAATCTCCGACACTACAGGAGGCAGCATTGTCTAGCACTTACAGCGGTGGGAGTCCAAAGACTGGAGTTCTGTTTCTGGATCTCCAGCTCGCTCTTTGCATGACATTTGGCAGGTCAATTAGCTTCTGTATCTCTTTTTCTGCATATAAAATGGGTGAACTTGGGCTGTATTCCTCTTTCTGCGCCCTCTTTATGTCAGAAGGGTACTGAGTGAAACACACTGCCATTGTTTTAAGATGCTAGGATGGAACATGCTCTACACCAATTATCAGCAGCAGCAGCATTAACACCAGAAACGCATGCAGTTCTTGAATCTGTTCATTTTTACTGATTTACTGCCTGAATATCAAAGTGTCTAAAGTCTCAAAGAGCACTTATTTTCTGAAAATTCCATGGAGTATTTTGTACCCAGATGCTGATTTCACATTATTTTTATCTCAGAATGTCTATTCTTGTTTCAGTAGAATTATTATTCTGGTATAAATATAAAGCAGAGCCAAACTCTTAGTCCCCAGTCTATTACTCCCTTCTGATTAGTATCTTTGTGTATATGGATTCATGCCACCACAGACTTTCTCCCAATATTGCAAGAAAGATTAGACATTGCATTGGCAGTTAATACTCCCCCCCCCACCCCGACATGGCAACACAATTGGGCATGAGTTAAGGAATGGTATTATAATTGCATATTTGAGCATGATATAACTTAATACAGAATGAATTCCACATGGATGACTGATTTAGTATATGCTTATGATGATGAGTGAAGAAGCGCTAATAAAGAGCTAATGCATTGCTAAAGATTATCAGATTTTAAAAAAACAGTAATTCAGCCACATCCCTGTCCCCTCCCATAAAATTTTAATAAACCCAACCTTATGGGAGGAAAGAGAAGATGGGGACCCTATTGAATTATTTACAGCCTTAGTTATGTATAGCAGAGAAGTCCCTCTTATGTCAGTAAGTGATATTCTTCCATTGATTTCCTTCTCTCAGAATACCTAGGTGAGAATCAAGTTTGGGAAACTAAGATAAACAGGGACACAAAGGGCAACCTAGACAGAGACAAAGCAGAAGGAAACAGAGATGATAAAGATTATGTATTCATGACAAAGATATCCATCAATTCCACACACCAATGATGGAGATACTCAAATGAGCTGTCATAGTTCTAGTGATGCAGAGGGACACACAGGCTCAAGCTCCATTAAGAATAACCTACATCCAGAACAGTCAGATGAGATTTGAGAGACTGAACTCTGAAGTCTCACAGGAGATACCTACAGTTGATTTATATTCCTGATTTCCCATTCCCTCGCCAACAGCACAATCAGTTCCTGGAGGTGGGCAGGGAATAATTTGAACAGTTAAACTGTGATTCACCCAGCCAATTAAGGAGTCTTGGGATGGGCCCTAAAACAATGCCTGCACAGTTTCATCCAGTCTTCCTGGGCCAGAGCTACATTGAGCTCTGACAGTGCGACTCCCAGGGTTACATGGGGAAAATTATCAGGGCTCAGTTAACAATGTAAGAAGAATCCAAGCATGTAAAGCTACATTATACTTTTCACATATTAATATTCACACATTTTTAGACCTTTTCAAAGTAACAAGAAGTGGAAAGATGTCATAGTGCACATGAGGCTTGTATTTATTATGTAATTCAATGTACAACAAGCATCACTACAAAACATTAATTAAAATCGCAACCGCTGCCTAGTAGCTATCAACATATAAAAAAATCACCGACATGTTTCAGCCTGAAGCTTTTGTCAGGGTCAAAGCCAGACTGTTTGATTCAAAGTTTGTTGGCATCTATCTCATGCTGGCTGCTGTGATGTTCCCTTGTGGACGGTGCATGGCTTTGTGAACAAATCGCAATAATCTCATTTCCAAAATGTTCCACTTAAGTCTTTCTTGCACTGAAGCAAGGAAGTACTTCTCATTAGTAACCCTGTGTGTGGCATGTGGCATGTAATCACCTTGAAATATTTAACTGGATGGCTTTCATCTTGCTAACAGTGTGGGGTGGGGCATCAGACGGGGATATAAACAAACAGGGATATAAATCATCATAAACCAGGCATTAAATTGGTATATAAATCAAAAATTATAGAAGTCAGAGATGGAAAAGACTCATTAGATCATCCTGTTTGTTCTTTCCTGTGTTCTCACCCTAAGAATGCACAAGGCATCAATCTTGATTAGCCAAGAGACATAGAAAAACACCCATCTCCCCCCACCTCTCTCAAGAGGGAGAGAAGGGAAAAGGAGAGAGCACTGTATGCATATTAATAAAGCTATATTTTGACTGGTTGAATGACTGGAAGTGATTAGTGATGGTATGTTTTACCTGTCAACATCTCCACACCACAACAAGAAAGAAGTCTAATACTCTTACAAAAAAATCACGGATAAGGCTGGGGGTGTTGAAGGGAGGTTGTTTTCAACTCTCCTGCACTCAGACAGCTCCCTAAATGTCCTAAGCCTCTTTTCAACAATGAAAATAAAAGCATGCCTTCTTTTTTCCAATACAACGAGAGAAAAAGTAAAACACTGGACAAGCCAAGGTGAATACAATTCTGCATCCAAATATAACAAAAAACAAACAAAAAAACCCAAAACATTATGAAGCCTGTAGAGTCATGCATGCCAAGATTAGAAAATGTGAGAATATAGGTTCCTTTGAGAGTGTTGGTGTGAAAGGTGAGAACCTGTGCAACCCTCTAGCTAAAAGCTGTAGCAGCTGAGATTGACAGTCAGCTGACATACAGCTCCTCCTCCCTCTCAGACAAGCACTTTCCTCTACTCTTCCATGGAAGTCCTTGGTGATGATAGGCCAATTCTAAGAAATCTCTTCAGAGGCAGTCCCTAACCATGTTTTCCTCAATTTTCTGAGCCCAGCTTCAGTTGGGTGACCATCTGAAGTATGATTTACAGAAAATAGAGCACTTATAGCAGCTGTGAAAGTCAATGGGAGCTGTGCTATGAACATGCAAAAGGCTATTTAATGCTAAGTACTGTAAAGGCCAAATCCTAGTCACCTCAAATTGGACACCCAAAATCCCACTTAACTTCAATTCCCAGGCCTAAAATGGAAATTATGCCCCACCGCAGAAGAATATTGGGAAGATAAATATATTTAATAGCTGTGCATCATTTCAACACAATAGTGACAAATGTCACAGAAAACTCACGAGGAAGTTAGTATTCTCTTTGGATCAGGAGTTGCATATTGGGCAATAAGGTCAGCAACCACACAATAAGCAATAAAAAAAGAAACCAAACATTTAAAAGCAGATCATTAAATGGGAACAGAACATCCCAAATGTATAAAAAGAGGCAGGGGTCTTGCGGAAAACACAGTATATTATTACAGTAATTAGGCTTTATTATAATGAGTGTTCTCAGAGAAGATAAATTAAGGTTGAGTATGCAACCAGAACTGTGTCTTTTCATAACTTTACGGGCTTGTGCTTGCAACCTTAAAAAATGCACATATGATTTGTCGCAGGTATAAGTTCCTAGCTTTAAATTAAAAGGCAAACTACAAAAGCAGGCACTCTAGTTTGTTTTCTTACTGATACACAAGTGCTTCATCAGCAAAATAAGACTCTTCTGACTCAGCTCTGAGCCCCATCATGTGAGCTGGTGGAGGAACCAACAGCAGTAACGAGGTTGCCATCATCCATCTGGACCAGTCCTGCTGGCTGAATGAGCAGGATAAGACCTCCAGTTCTACTCGTGCATTTCAGATATACATTGGCAGTGGATGTACAGTAAGACTCCTGACTTGTGTGCTTCAAGCAGGGCTTTGGAGAGGGATTCTTCCCTACTAACCACCACCCCACAGCAGAGAGCTTGGCCGTGTGTGTGCCTTCCCATCTAACCTGTTCCTGTCCACTACCCCAGTCCTTACTCCTCAGGTGTCTTATCACAGTCTCCATGTCCAGCTCACCAACTCAGCAGACCAGATCCAGTTTCATCACCTTTCCTATTCTTGTCTCTTCCCTTCCCAAATCCTGGCAGTATTTCCTGCTCAAACATCCCTGTCACAGCTTAGGACTAGGTCTACTGACCTCCTCTCACTCCTTCCCCACTCCTCTAAGAAAAGGTAGCATGCAGCTGGGAAAGCTGTTCACTAGTGTGGGTACTAAGGTCACTGCCATGTTAGCAGATCCTAAGATGAGCCTAGCAGAAGGCAATAAAATCCCTTACTGATTTCAAAATATGTCTTAGATTTTGATGCCAAAATTTGTTTTTACATCTTAGCTTGAAATAAGCAGGATATGAAGAAAATCCTACAGCAGAGATGCAGAGAGATGGGGAAATGAGAAGATCTGTCACTACCACCTGGTCATTAGCTATGAGAACAATAAATATTACAGAGATCTAACAACATTAGACCTCCAGGCATGTGAGCACCTGCTGCCTGACTAACCTCCAGGATAGCTGCTCCGTCTGCTTTAATAACCAATGCATTAAGGGATGACATCATATTGTCAGCCAAATGGCACTGATCAGCAGGACAGTGTCACACTTCAGGGTGTACCTCCATCTGGGGGTCAAGGTAGCCAATTAAAAATGAAACAGCTTTTCTTCTAGAGGAAGACAGGAATGGAAGGAGACCCAAGGGAATATTGGGAGAGACAGTGGAAGGAAGGAAGAAGGCAAGTGGGATGTTGACTATTTCAAACACTGCTTTCAGTAGTACCCAGAAAAGAAAAAAAAAAGCCAAAAATTCTCTTGGGTCAGCACTTAATACAGATACAACAATGAAATATTTATAAAAGCTTATAAAAAGCAGACAGAGTCAAGCCCATGAGCCTACTGGTGTTACTAATGCATTGTCAAGCTATGATCTGAGCTTGTGCGCAAATCTCAGCATCTTGTTCCATGGACTGAGATGGCTTGGGAGGCCTGTAAAAAAAAAAAAAAAACGGGAAGGAAGACATTATTACTCTGTCTCTTCCGATGTAATAGTTGCTAACATTTCTATCAGTACCACAGCTGAACTCCAAAAAGAGATTCTACCAATTCCCCCAGTAGCTTTAGTGGTTATAAGCAGGTAGTTGAGTGCTTTGCAGGCCTAAATGAAGAAGCAGCCTAGTAATAATAAATGCCTCAATCTCCTAGAGCACTGCAAAGTTCAGACCATTAAGGCTGATAAAACCCATCTAGATTTCAGCATAAAAGATGCTATATAAATTAAAACATTACCACTCTCCACGTCTTGTACAAATCCTCCATTTCCTCTCAGAGTATGCCTGCCTATTACTTGACTTTGCAATTCATTTTTCATGCAAATGGCTTTCAGAACACCACAAACACAGGATTATTGTAATTTTCAATAGGCAAGACAATGTTATTCCAATCAACACACCAAAGCATCATGGTTCCTCTACTCTTGACAATACAGCTCCCCACGTCGATGCTCTAAATTCAGTGCCAACAGCCAGTGATCCCACAGGACAAGCAGGTGGCAGGAGACAGGCAAAAAAAAAAAAAAAAAAAAGCCAGACAAGAAGAAGTGTTTCCAAAACCCAGAAAATTCTAAACACTTATCAGGAAGCATCAGCTACCTATTTGCAAGTCAGTTCTCTTTAAAGCAAGCTGCTGACATAATTTCCATCTAAGCTGCACAGGAAGAGGAGATCAGTTTCCATAGCAATTCCAGTCACTTTGTGCCCAGATGCACCACACGCTCCGTGTTCCTGGATGGAAAGCAGCTCCTCACCCATCACTGAGGAGGACAGAGGCCTAGATGGCAATGGCAAGCTGGAAGAGAATAGATGCAAATGGAAGATTCCCTCTCTTTTGGGTCCAAGTTTAATCCAAAGTATAAATTCAGGTTTGTGATATACAGGGAGGAAAGAAAAATAGCAGGCTTAAAGACAGATAACTACCTTGCATGATAGGCTTTGAGTCAGCAAAATAAAAGCTTTTGGAGAGGAAGAATTTTTCATCTCTCTTCTGATCTGGAGACTTCCATGTGATACAGCGCAAGTCAGAGAGCTCTGACATACAAAGGCTCTGAGCATCATGCAGCATCGGTCCTGTTTCAGCTACCAATGCAGGAGAAGAAAGGGAAGAGGCAGTGGTTTGATTTGTTCTCCACAAGCAAAGAAAAGCCTCCCTCTTCAAGAACACATATCAGCATCTTGCTTGTTTCCAGTGTTTTAACACCACAATACTTTCTTCACCTCTCTTGGATGGGGAAGACCCCAGAGAAGTCTCCTTTTCCCTTTCACTCATTAAAGCCACAGTGAGGAAGACTGCTGAGGGATCCACAGGCATCAGCCCAACCTGAGATTCAGAGCAGCTCTGGGCCTGCAACAGGCTAAAGCAGAATCCTGTAGTATCTGCAAAACTGTTCTTGTTGAAATCACTTTCAAGGAGTGGATGCATGGAAGTCCCACAGCAAATACAAATATGACCAACGGTAAAAATGAATGAGGAAACATGAGGTCTAAACAGCAGAAGCTAGCAGAAAAAAAAACATGCTAAGTTGGCTTAAAAACAAACAAACAAAAAAAAACCTACCACAACAATCCCTCCTGTTTTCATCTTCCTCCCTTTTCTGCACTATTTGACTTCCCCAGATAAGTTTCTACCCCTAAGTCCCCCAGCAAGACAATGAAATGTAGATAGCTGGCTTAAGTGTTCTTATAAATTCTCCTATGCATCTATATTCCATATTGTGGGTATCCTTTTTCACAAAACTGCTAATTCTCAAAAGCTGCAGCAGACAGAGCCTAGGGTGTCTAATAGGCTATTCATAAAAGAATGGAAAGGCCT
Organism: Apteryx rowi; assembly: GCF_003343035.1. NCBI lineage: Eukaryota > Metazoa > Chordata > Aves > Apterygiformes > Apterygidae > Apteryx > Apteryx rowi. The sequence goes on along the minus strand of NW_020450894.1, from coordinate 2,202,584 downwards.
TCCTACATTTCTGTTTAAAACAGCATAAACCCAACAGGTGTCAGGTTTTGCCTCAAGGAGCAAACCAGCAGACTAGATACTCTGGAGGCTTTGAATGTTCGATTCCTCAAAGTGGCCCTGAAGAACGGTACTGCTGGTACCTGGAAGAGGCCAGACTGAATAGAGTACCCTCCCTCGTTGTTTTGGTGGGACCACAACTTTCAAAGCAGCCACAGCTTTTCACATACTTTACCACAATATACCAGACAATGGTTTCCTGAAGTTGGAGTTAAGAGAGAAATTTAACATACTTTCCTTTTATGGTCAATTTTCTTACAGCAGAATCATCTAACTGAAGTGCTTACTCCAGCATCTGATAATGCCTCTCGCCCCTACCAATGCCTGTCCCATATTCCACACCTCAACCCCCTGATCATTTTCCTCATGTTTTGTGAGCAAAAGCCTGTAGCACATACAGTGAACCTATGGGAACAGCACAAGACACATGGAACTGCACATGTGAGTAAAGCTGTTTAGAATTTTTTTTTTTTAATAAAAAAATCTATACCTCTGTTTCTAAAAACATTAGTGATGTTGCCAAAGTTTTTCAGAAGCCAGAACTCTGGACTTGGTTGCTGTGCACAAGGCTGGGGCCAAAATGTGGCAGGGTAAATAGACTCATAGTGACTCACTCGCATCATTATACCGGCATCTTCCATGAAGAGACAGTTACTCATGCTAGAAGTTGTTGGACACAGCGTTCTTTCTCTTCTCCTTTCCCTTCCCCTCCCAGCTCATATAGATGCTCATTTTGTCTAATTAGATGAACATTTATCTCCTGACAGGACAGAGCTGGCAATACTACAATCACCCTTCCCTCCATCTCTATTTAACCAGAGATAGTTGAAAGGAAGTGATTGCAGGCAAGTGAAGTCCTATTTCTCTGGCTCTCGCTGCCATAGGCGATCAATTTGGAGCAAAGGCTCCATCTTGAAAATGTCAAACAGAATGAAAAAAGATAAAAATCAAAAATGATCAAGTCCGCTCCAACCATTTCTCTGGGTCCAGATGCTCCCCTGGGTTGTTCAAGCACAGCTGACAGCACAGCTAGAGGAGTATCTTCTTCCTGAGCTGACTGGTGCCAGGGGGTCCCTCAGCCTCAAATTAATTACCCCTTACCCACTCCTGCAGTTCAGAAAAAAGTGCTGGAGCATCAGTCCTGCCCAGTTTGAAAAAAGCTGTGGGCTGCACACTGCTGGAGTCCTCCCTCCTCTGCTCCCCCTGGATCACAAGCAAGGCACCAACACTCCTTCCCTGTCCCACACAGTTTGCTTCCCTGCACCAGGGAAGCAAAATAACTGCCACTAAAATAAAGAGATGTCAAAGGGCAGAAGTGGCTTCAGCTGAAGCATAAGTAGTATTTCAGAGCATGGCTAGCCTCAAGCCTGGAAGAGGTGTTTTCTTCAGTAGTGTGACCAGACACTCCAGTTGGACCTTGCCTGTCCCTCTGAAATTTGCCAGGATGCCATTTTGTCAGTTTTTCATTAAGACACAGGGGTTTTCCTTCTCGCACTACAGACCTGGGAAACTACCCATGGCAAGACAGGAGGCCTGGGCCCAGCTCCTTTATCATCTGGCGTAACACTTGGTGAAAGGGAAATCCTGAACAGGAAATTATTCAGAGGAAAATAATGGCCTTGTTAACTTGGAAACACTATTTTGCCTCAGGACTAGCAGTGGATGAAACTAGTCTGGGGGGTACAGAAATACATCCGCTGTTAAGACAGGGACTAAAATTACAGAGACTGTCTGAAGGGACTTACAGTGGTACCTGACCCTGTGGCTACTCCATTCCAAAGGCTTTCTAAAGTGAGAACATCCTCTTCAACCAAAACACTATTTGAAATGATTGCCATTACCCTTGTCTTTTAGAGCAGAGAGGTTTTACAGGAAAACAGCAAGCCCTGAGTACCTTTAACTCTACACCAGAAAGAGCCATACAGGTTCAGTTTGTTCTCAAATGCAGCAGCCTCCAGACCGTCCAGCGGCCAACCCCATATGTATCAAACACTCATCATTGCACCTACCTGCTCCAGAAGGAAAACAACAACAACAAAAAAGCGAGAGCTTCAGCAGAGTATTTGTCTCCTTCCCTGTCTTTATAGAGATAGAACTGAAGTGTGAATCTGGCTATCTACATCTACCTACACTTCTCTGACTCATGAGATAGCAAGAAAATAGAAAATCTGGGTCAGAAATATGCATGCACACCCACACACCCAGTGTACCTTCCCCAGGGAGGAAATAAACAGCCTCACCCTGAAAGCACTTCACACCAAATCAGATATGTAAATGTGTGAGCTCAGTGTGTCTAGACTGCCACTTTGGAGACTGCCAAATGCACTACTGAAGGCTCCCGTCAGCTGCTGATACACCACACTCTCCCACAAACTTGGTGTTATGGGAAGGGATGCACACACCAAGGGACAAGATGTAATTGCCAATATGCCTGGCCACATTAAATTGTGAGAAAATACAAACTCAGCCTCAGAATAACTCTTCACCTGAATCATTGCTGAGATAAAGATGAATTTAAGACAATAATTCCTATGTTAATTAGTGAGATTTCCAGAGGGTGGGTACAGGAAAGTTGTCATTGCTCATAGCAGTAAGGAAGGCAAGATCCAAAGCACACATACGTAGCCAATAGCATAAACCAAAGATTCCTTCTACTGTCCTCTGAACCCTAACAGAAGATGAGCTTTCTGCAAGCTCAGTATTCCTTTTATCTGTCAGGTCAAAATTAAAGCATGTATTTATCCACACACCCTTGAAAACAGTTCAGAAATATTATCAAGAGGTTCTCTTGATTTAGTAAGATCCTCTAGAACTTCCTTAATACTTTACCAGGTTTAACCAGGCAGGTCTACATTCACCAATGACCAAGTCTCAAACCAGATCTGAACCTGGCAATTCAGAATGTCAACTATATCATTAAGCCTTCTCACCAGAGCGTAAAAGGACCTTTCAAAGCAACAGTCACATAAAGCAGGAGTGGAACGTGGACCGGAAGTCCTGGAAACACCAGAGATCTTGCTTGTTTCTCATGAACAGTTTGGGCAGTAGTTTCTCACTACTGCCTTTCAAGATTTTGCATCAGAATCAACAGCTCTTCAAAGCTGGCAGGAGTTGAGAGATGCTAATTGCTTACACAAAGACAGAAGACTTCAGAACATCTGACAGCCCCCATGACTGTGTAGTAACAAACAGAACTTGCAGCAGCATCTTTCTTGTGAAATCCTATCTCTTCCATTTTGCTAGTGAAAACCTTTTTCCAGCTTCAAAATCATAAAAAGGAAAAGCTCAAAAGCCAGCCATACATCAAGGCAGTTTCATCCCTGTCAGATCTCCTTGTTTCAGTAGACGTTACTAGTTGGTAACCACCAGCTAGAGTTATCACTAAGGGCTAAGCTACTTCCCTGTGCCTTAAAGGCTCTAGATCTTCAAAGCAGAGTGATGCCACTCTCACTCAGGAGCCGCAGGCAGCAGGACAACGTATTCTACAATAAAAGCCACCAATGAATTCTGCTGGAAGCAGAAATCTCAGCAGCAGTGTGAACTGCTTGAGAACACACTCAAATACAGAGAATTCTATTGAATTTAAAAAAATAGGACATTGATTTTGTTATTCATTTTGGTATTTAACTCAGTACCGATCTTGGTATGTGAATGCTTCTTCCCCACCACCACTTTTTCATGCTTCGTCAGACTTTCTAGTCAACGGTGGAAATGCACCTAAACATAGGTCATAAGAGCAAATCAGTCCATCTGCTACAAAGACTAATGGTACGAGAAGATGGCTCTAAGTGGCCTACCTACACCAAAGCCTCTGTTCTCATCTGTTAGTGGGTACTTCCCCTAGTCCGCACATGAGGAGAAAGGAGAAGGAGGCCAGCAACACTTACGCAAGGCATGCCACTCATCCTGGCGGATTGTCTTGGTGATGTTGTAGGTGAGGTTCTTGGGAATGGTCGCTGAGGAGTAGTGGTACTTGATGTATGTGCACCGCTCAATTGCTCCTAGGAAGGGCAAAAAGCAGAGGAGAGAAAGTGCTGTTAAACAAAGGCAGCATGTTTCCCCAGCTGTAGACCAGATGGACTTAACAACCAAAAGCAAAGGCTGAGAGCAAAACAATCCCTACTGTCAACCCACTGTGACAGCCAGTGCTGTCTGTGGCCCACAACAGATACCTGCCCCACGGACACAAGCTACATGTACAGTAAATTCATACAAACTTACGATACATTAAAGGCTTCACAGTATTTGCCCAAGTGTCTGCTATCACGAGATATACACATGGTAAGTCACCCCTTCTTTCATTTCTTCCTTGGACTATGAGCTAACAGCACGCATACTAGCACATACCTCACAGAAACTGTAAGTTCCCATCCTATTTTACCCTGTAGTAATGTATCTCACTGCCTGCGCTCCAGGAGATACACAAAGCACACATCTTTGATCTTTCTTTCAGTAATAAAAAGCACAGCACAGCAGACAATTTATATTTATAAAGAATGATTTTCCAGACCCCCTTCCATGCCACAGAGAAGCAAGACAAACAGAAGCATATATGACAGGTTATGGTACGTCTCTAAGGTACCCAGACACTTTCATAGCAGGCTGTTTTGGGGACCCCCCCCCCAAACAAAAAACCTCAGCCTGCAACAGGAATGCCTAGAATTGGCAACCTTTTCCCCCCCCATAGGCAGGATTTCATCTACATTCTACGAAAAAAAGCATCATGTGCTGCTACTCTGTTTTCTGGTCACTTCATTACATTCTCTTTTCATAGCCACTTTCCTTCCTCTGCAATAATTCTGCCTCCAAAACCTGATCTCCTGGCATCTCTGTAGTTAATGTCCTTAAAGGAATGGGTTTGGCATAGCCAGAGTCTTTCCACAAATCCCATCCTAGCAAAGTTTTGCACCTGGTCAGAAACCTGCAAGAGCAACCTTTCTTCCCTTGGTGCAAAGACAGTAAGGTTTCCTACATCCCTTTTGCCAGCATCCTCACTAACATTGGCCATGTTAGACACTCACTAAGCAGTCAGGATCACATTCAAAGCTTATGAAAGTCAGTTTTGCATTAATAGTAAGATACTTTGGATCAGGTCTTTAATAAAAAAAAGCAGGCATCCTTAAAGTGATATACCAAGAGGTAAGTAGAGAGCCTGAACTGAAAAGTGTCAGGAGCCCTATATCTGCAGCTCCAAGGGATTAAATGTTTTGATGCCTCTAGAAATACAGGTTTCTGCCTCAGCTTGTAAAACAGTACTTAGCATGAACTTAGATAATACACCATCAATTCAGTGTGTGTGTATGGGGGGGGGGGGGGAAACAGGCAACAAAATTATTAGTTACATCCCAGTCCGCTAGCATCTTCCAAAGTCAATGCAGTACAAACATTTGAGGTCCTCATTGTTTGCTTCTCTTAAGCATTCTTCACATTCTGCCTTTGACAGCAATTAGATTAGACAAAGCCAAATATTATAGGGGGAAAAGGCAAAATATTTACATATGCATCCGCCTGCCCTGACAGCGTGATGGGCTTCTGTGCGAGTCTGCACCATCTGGGCACCAAATGTACGCCCAGAATTAAAGTTTCAAACCCAGAATAGTATTTAAAAAAAGAAACCCAGTGTGGAGAGCACTTTAAACCCCCCACATACACACACTCCCCCAAAATTGCAACCTTCACAGTAATGAACTTAATGTCTTCATATTGGTTTTCCTACCTCCTTTTGTTCAGCTGCTTTCATGATTCAGAACCATTGGCAAGAAGATGGAAAATGCTTATTTGTCAGAAAATAATCCTTAAGTTATCAGATACCTGCCCAGAGAAAAGATTTATCTAGAATAGAAGACAGGAACAAAGAGCCAAGATTCAAAATAAGAGTGTAGAGAAAGGAGGAAGGAAAAAATATATATAATATATATATATATATATATATCCTATTCCATTTGATAGGATTTCTTAAACAAAATAATCAGCAGAAAGCACCTCCTCTGACATGGGAAGACACTAATTTCTAGCAAGGTCCATAGAACTTTCCATTCTTACTACCAGTACTGTTAGCAACACAGAAGACTCTTCACTATCTCACATCAAAACCTTATGCACAAAAGAGATTATGGTCTGAATTCAGGTCATTATCATATACATATAACTTCAGGCTTATGCTTACATTCCATAACTTTAATACAACTTAAGTACATGTTTAAAGTCTGTCCAGGACTAAGAGTACAAATGCAGCAGCAATAGCTCAACAATAGTTGAGGTACAGGCATATTTGAATGGTAAATTCCATGATTATCTCCTTTCCAGCCACAGCATTCCCCCCCACACACACACACAACCTTCCCACCTCTGCACAAAATGCTGACTAGTAGCAAATAAGCATCATGACTCTAACCAAGAGCCTGCGAGGGTCAGGAGGGAAAGTGTTTTTCAGGGCACATGGTCAGACACCTTCCACTTTCCCCTCTACTTTTCTCCAAAATAACAGGGGTGGCCACAGGGCTCACTGAACAGGGCTGATCAGAGCTCTGAAGCAGTACAGAGGATCCACCTGTACCTGAGAATTTTTTCAGATCCTTGTCTAACACAGGGAAACAGTCCCCCAGGTCAGACAGAAAACAGTTCTCCGGGTTTTTCATCCTCCTCTGAAGCATTAAGCATAGATTCACTGCTGGAATGGGTAATTCTAATGAATTTCTTAGTGTTACAGGACTCAAAACTACAGTCTAATCCAAGCTACTGGGCTCAAAGGGATAAATGGGTTAAATGTAACAGTCTATGACACACCAAAGGACAGCCTACCTGATCCGATAGGCCCTTTTGGCTTTAGACTATTAAACTCTCCTGTGAACGCAGAGTAATACACTCCGGAGAATGCAGTTCAGGGTATTTTAGAGCTGTCTGTTAACTTCCAGCACTTTGATTACTTCAGACTCTAGAAAACAAGCAACCGCCAAAAAGAACATGCAGTCACCTTTGTCTACACGACCACTGTTGATAGGGGAAGCAGACAGGCTGCTACTGGGAACCTCAAACTTGCGATGGCCTAAATTGACATAAGGCTTATGATTGCTTGGGATTTAAGTGTGAGCCCCTGATCTAAACCTGCTCTCACACATGTAGAGGACCAACTCCGATGAGTTAATGCAACTCCATTAGTGTATATCTGGCTAGAGGGGAGAATTAGCTTTTGAAACTTACAGAAAAGGCTTTCATTAGCCTGGGTCTGCCAGTAAAATAAATAAATAAATAAAATCAGCAAAAGGATGAGTCTATAGTGCATTTTCACACTTCATGACATTTCCCTATTGCCCTGCAGAAAAGTATGGCTTTGAGAAAACTAGTTTCAAGCCCCCCAAGCATCCAGTTCTGGAGTTCCCAGGGAAAACAGAGATAGTCACTGTGGCACAGATCAGAACTACAGGTCTCCTAGACAGTCCTCTAACTTACGGAGGTGACTCCAGCCTTCAACCCTAGCTTGAAGAGACCAAATCCAGCTGCAACTTAGTGAGCTCTGCACTTAGCTCAACTGACTGGGAACAGTGTTGGTAGAGCAAATCAGTGAGCAGGTCTTTTTGCACGCACAGCTGTAGCAAAAGTATCATACGACTGGCCACAAGAAACATGAAGTAACCACAGAGCCACTCCACTGACAGGTGCAGTATATTCTATGTTGCTCCCACAGAAAGGAAAAGTTTACTCAAAGTCCTAAAACTGGCTGATGTCCTCAGATGAAGTGCCAGAAAAGGGATCAGCAGGAATGAGGAACTAGAAATGCTCAGAGCAAAACTCTGCTGTGCTGCACTGGCGTCAGCACAGCTGCTCACATACTGGGGAGGATTAGGCATCTGTAACTCAGCGGTTGGCATCCCCCATTCCAGCAAAGTTCAGATGCCAAGTAAAACTGAAATAAGAAGAGTAGAGTTAGCATCATCCAGAGCAGCTAAGTATTCTCTGCATTGACCATGCCTTTCCTCTTACTGATCCACCTACCTGCTCAGTTCCCCTCCTGTAGCTTTTCTGCTCCATGCTATCACCTTGTATAGTATTTCCCTCTCATCTCCATTACAAGGAAAAAAAAAAAATCCTTAAACTGTGCTATAGCAGGAACATCACCTGAAAACCTCGAGCAATTCCTTTCTATTCCCTTTTCATAACTATCCAAGTATTCTGATCTTAGTGCAGTTGCCAGTGAAACTTTGTTCCCACTGCATAACTAAGGCTGGGACTGCTACTCCTAGTAGTGAGACCTCAAACTGGCTAGTGATGGAGGTGATCAAACTGTTCTCCCACTGTAGGCTGAACAGGGTTGAGACCAATTACAAAGGAAGATCAAACAGCTGGTATCCATAAAGTTTGCCCACTGGACAAACACAGCAAGAATTTTGGGGGCAACTTTCATTATCAATACCCCTTCTCTTTAAAATTTCAAAGCATATCCTCAGCTCTTTCAGACTGTTCCAAGAAAGTTTTAACCCATGGTAATTTGAAAAACAGCATGAAAATTCAAAAACTCATCAGAGTATTGGTCACATCAGTCCTAAAATTTTTACTTCAGAAGGGCCTAGAGGAATTTGCCCTGTGAAGACAGCTTGACTTTTGCAAAGGTGGTTGTCAAGTTTCAGAAATTTACACCATCACTGTGATCATACAGTTTAGCCTTTGGCCTGATGCAGACCAACTCATCTGAGAGGTGGCAACAGAAAGTAGGGCTTCAGAGGCGGTCTTTCATGAAAGTGGTAGTCTGCAGGAGCAGTAAGATAAGTGTCAGTTTTATCACATCAGATTCAGCCCATGCTGAAGGAAAGGCTATTTATATGGTATCTATGATTTGCACTCTCCTTCTGCCACATGAGGCTACAAGATTTCCCTTCCCCCCTGCCCCCACCCCATCTTTCAGGGCAGCACATTGTAGATCCATCCCTAAGAGCCAGGTATGGATTAGCCCAGCACCTACTGATGAGTTACTTTCAGCAGCTGGAGGGCTCATAGCTACACAAGTTTGCCCTGCCCTAAGACTCTTTGCTGCAAACCTCAGGTAAGAGCCAGCAGGAATCAGACAGCCTCAGGGAGCCAGCAGCTCATTTATTCTGGATGAACTATGGCAGTCATTCAAAACTTCATAACAGACCAGCACTGACATGACAGAAGAGCCTTGGTTTCTGTAATGTGCAAAGATCTGAAACCAGCTGATGCCCATTCTTCTCTTGTAGTATGTACAATGATTTCTTAGAAGGAACCAGCTGCAAAGCTATAATTTGTTTTATTATGTTTCTTGCCAAGGCTTTTGACATTGTGAGCTTCCTCTAAAAGACTGACATAGATGTTCTGAGACTTTGCCACCTCCAGGCAGCTTTTCCTTCTTCTGTGTTGTAGATACCTCTGGATGAACTGTTCACAGCAAACAATTTATTCCACAAAATTCACCCTTTGTGCTAGCTCTAATTTTTACAAATCTGTTTTTGAGAATCACTCTACAAACATTTCCCGGTTAAAAAATCTTAGCCTCTGGCTTGCTAACTGCATTAACTGCATGTATTTGCTATTCATTTGAGAAACTGCTTTCTGCATGAGAGACTGCCTTAAACCCATGGTTTGGTTACTGTTCCCTCATTGGCTGACTACAACCACACTAGACAGACGGAGGACATAGTGTGGTCATTTAGCCTCTGGTTCTCTGAGGACAATGAAACAATTTGTAGAATATGGACAACAGAGAACATTTAAAGTTTTTCTCAGCATAACATTTCAGTCAGGTTTTCAGGGGCTGTAATTCAATTTAGGACTAGGATCAGGTTACACAAAGCAATTGTACGTGGCATACGCACCTGTTAGGGCTCAATCCTAAGAGTCTTCACTCCACTGGAAAAAGTTTATTGTTAAACTGTGCTAACATTTTATACCACCTCCATTCAGCCATACTGGCCATTCGGGCTGGCACAATTTAAGAAATGCTTGTCCTGAGCTGTATGTCCTGCCCTCAGTGTCTTAAATCATTTTGTATGAATCACCAGAACTCATCTGTAGGCATCCTTAATATAGGCAAGGTTGTTGCAGCTTCAGCATGCATTAACTGGTCAAACTAAACCCTGGAGGAAGGTAGGAGAAATTAGGCTCTACCTTGACAAGCTGCTACAACAGAATTGCAATCCAATATGCTGATTAGTTAATGAACTCATGATGAGTAACAGTATTTTCTTAATGGAGGCAGAGACTACATTAGAAGGCATTGCAACACACTTAACAGAATTATTTCATTACCTCTGGAGTAATACTAACTGTGAAAGTATGTTCATTTTTGCCCAACTATAAATATTTTAGTGCCAAAAATGTAGAAGCATTCTTTTGCATGAACTGTAGAATTATTTTGGTTGGAAGGTCCCTCTAGAGGTCATCTGGCCCAATGCCCTGCTCAAAGCAGGGACAACTTCAAAGTTAAAACCAAATTTAAAGATAGCTCAGGTTGCTCAGGGCCTTGTCCAGTCAAGTTTTAAATACCTCCAAGAAGAGATGCACAACGTCTCTGAACAACTGTTCCAACATTTGACCACTTTCATTATGAGCATTTTTTCCTAATATCTAATCAGGTTTTCCCTTGGTGCCACATGAAAACCCTGAATACTAAAATACCTAAGGGCAAAGGTCTTTAAGAAAAAAAAAATCAAATCTAGAAATAACATGCAAATAACAGCACCTTAATCAACATGTCTGGTGAATATTCATTAACTTATATGCATAAATAGAAGCTAATGTTCTAATTACTGGAGCTCAAGATAGATTTTTCAGCCACAGCATGGGCCAGACTTCAAACAGGAGAAGATAGCTGTTTCTGGCTGGCTCTGGCATCATCCTGAATCGGGGTTCAGCTGGCTCTGCCAGCAGGGCTTGTTGCTATTTGTCCTAGTTTAAGTGGAACAACTTCTGCTACTGGCTGCTGCTTGCTGAGGGCTGCAAGGAAATTTGGCTAGTGTCTCCTTTCAGTTGAGATATGCTTTGGCTAAGCTGCTGGCCCCAGCTGCTACTTTTACAAGTGGGTGGAGGCAGCAGCAGCTTTCTTTCACCATTTACAAGCTCCTGTAGTCTCAGAGAGGAATGTGACAGAGCCCCTTCCCCATTTACAGATCCAAGAGTCCCATATGGTGGAGGACAAGTACATCTATGCTAGTACTTAGCTTGCATCACGAGTGCACTTCTGAAAATGCTGTCCTGATCTTGTCTGCTTACCATGTTTTGGTTCATAACATGTGCTGTAAGACCATGCAATGGACTAGATTCTTCACAAATGAAACTAAATTAGAAAATGATATCCAACTGCTAATGGGAATTCAACTCACAGAACCAGAGCACAGATAGTCTGAAGTAACCCTGCCAAAAGCATGCAGAAGGAATCTGATGTTCATATCAGATCCTCATCACCAATTGTTTATATGTTTTTTATTATCCCCCTACACTGTCCCACACTATTTGCATATCACCTATGCTGGGTGCTATGTCTCTACAGTTAAAATCATCCTAGTAAGGGCTGCCAAAGGAAATTCAGCCCTAAGTGACCATAACTCTAGAAAAGCAGTCTGAAGGGACTCTTCATCCACCTAGAATGTTGATCTCCCAGGCTGGAGAAGCATATGGAGCAATCACAGTGACACAAGCAGTACCACAGCAAGAGGCACAGAACTGCAGTCAAGTTCTGTAGAGCTGCAACTCCTTTCCTCCTAATGCAGTGGAAGTGGTGAGGTCCCCAGTTTCCTAACATGCTCACACCAGCCATGCTCACAAATATAGGCAAACAGTGGATGTTTTTTGTTCAAAGCTGATTTGAAAAATTGGGGCCAAAGGGCAGGCTTCAACAAAAACAGGAAAAAAAATTGACTCCAGATCAATTGGGAAGTTTTGCATAAAACAAGACTTATTTGCAGCTGGTTTTGACACTTTAAAATTTCAAAAAACTTCAGTTAAACACCAGAAAAGCTTATTTGGAGAATTCTGGAACATTGACATTTTTCTTAATTATATTTTTCCAGCTGAAATTGTCTGCCATGTTAGATCAAGTTTCACAAGTAGTTCTGCTCCCTTGCAAACTATCTGCTTAGGAACTAATTTTCTACTTTAAAAGAGACAGTTCAGACAACTATATGTACTATAGATGCCTAGTATGGTTGTAAATACATTCATAACTTCATTGCAGGGTGAAATGCAAAAAGCCTGCCAGAATGTCAGTGGCTAAGGGATATTTCAATAACTAGATCTCTGAAGTGTGTTACCAGAAGTTGCTTTTTGCATGTGGGTGTCTTGCTGACCACCAGAAAACACAGTGACCACCACAAGTTCCAACATACTCATAAGATAACAGCATCCTTCATTTTACCTAGAGGAAAAGCTCCCTTGTATTCACTGTAAGTTGTCAGCCACTGAAAGGATGAGATATTCATAAGATAAATATTCCATCCCTGAAATGGCACATACCCAGCAAGTGCATTACCAAAATGTATGTCTCAGATTTTCATTAGGAAAGTGAGCAAGGATTTCTTTGGAGTGATGAGTAGGACCTTTCTGCTCTTTTCTCCCACTTCTCCTTTACGGTCCAGCTCATTTCATTTCCAGATAAAGATTCTCAGTACTGCAGCTTAAGAAAATTTGCTAGACAATGGTCAGCTGGCAAAGAAGTCTTCAAAAAACCCAGTGTAAACAAATAGCAGGGGAAGTCATATCTATACTCTATCCAGACAGAAATGGGCTGCTAGATAACAATATGCCATTCCCATCCTTCCCATGTCATCTGGCATGAAAACCTGCCAGATCACTTTTTCAGTAGTGATCCATTAGATCATACATGAAAAAAAAAAAAAAAAATCAAACTGCACATGTAATAGAGGCAATCCATGAAGCTTAGGGATCTACACACACCCCCACACAGCTTTTTCATACGTGGGCTGTTGGGTGATCAGACTCCACACAAGGACTTCTAAATGAGTTGTCTTCTTTCAAACTAGAACACCTACATTTTTGTTTCAGTTTCTGTGTTTCCACACTGAAATGTCTAAATTTCCTTTACAACCACCATGTGAGTAAAGATAGAGGTGCAGACGTGCATGCATGCACTAAGTAGACAGCTAAATTTTCAGAGTAGAGGGAAGAGGAAAAAGTGCCTGAACAGCTTTTGCCAGGCCTGTTCCCTACATGCTCCATGCATATCTTGCAAACGGCAGCTTGCTTAAAGCATTCAGCTGGCAGAAGGATAAATATTCCACCCATGATGATAAGAGAATCCAAGTATGAGACCAAAAGCTGAATTTGCATTGGAAAATGATGAGCTCACACTTTCCCTCCAGGGACCAAGAAAAAGGGGGCTGGCAAGGAAGCTGGAGCAAGAGGATGGTTATGAAACACTTTTTTTTTATTTCAGCTATTAATAACAGTCTCCAAGCCACAGGGCACTTGAGAGGAGGAAGGCATCTCCTTGCTTCTATTAATCTTTTTGTCCACCTATTTGCATTAGGCTGGCCACAGGGGAGAGGGAAGCAGAGCACAAACGAAAAGTTAAGGAGGTTAAAAGGGCTGAAAAATATTTGCTCCTATTTGTTTGAGACAGAAATTAAATGATCAATAAAAAGTCACTGAGACAGCAAATACCAGTTAAAAATTCACTGACAGCCCAAGAGCTCACAGAACAAAGCAAAATCTCAACACCACTGCCTAGCCAAAGAAAACACACAGCAAAGCCTATGCCACAGACAGGTTTCTCTAGGAGTACCAAACGGAAAGCTACCATCATTGGTTTATGAAACTATATCATTCCATAAGTCCTTTCTATCAACAGCAATGATTACTATCAGCTTCAGTCAGAAAAATGATTACAGGTTAAGGTTTCTCCCAATTTCTTAGTACCTACACACAATCCCTTTACCTGTTGAACTCTGTTCAGACCTTCCCACATCAGTATCCCAGGACAGATCGTCCTCTTGTTCATATTGATTTTATACTAAAGTACACCTAATTCCAGTAGAATTATTGCAAGATACTGCTATGAAACTTGATATTCATTGAGTCAGCTATGAAAACTATTTCAAAGGGATGTCTAGAAAACAGGATCCCAGACAGCCCCCCCCCCAAAAAAAGAAAAAAAACAAAGAGCAGGAATAGATCCACTGATATTGCTAACTCCAGTGAGGATCTGTGATCCCATGCAGTGAAGTCTAAGGATGCCTGTCTCTGTACCTTGGAAAGCTATTTTATATGCTGCTCCACAAAGCAAGCATGCCTTCTATGCAACGTACTCCTCCTTACCTGCTAAAGTGAAGGGGACATAAGCCCTTCTCTGTCTCTATACTGTTAGTTTGCGGCTGGCTCCACAAATTAATTGCCAAGCTGGAGAAAATGCTTGGCAACTGTTCTTGCAGCATTTAAATCTAGTGTTTAAACAGCAGAAATCACAACATTACAAAGAATCATTCAGACGCTCTGCATCCCACATTAGGGAACTATAGCGTGCATTAATGTCTCAGCTCATCTCCCAAAAGATCACACTTAGTCTCAGCCTCCTTCAGCACCCTAAAGTAGTCTCTCTCAAGAGGATCACTTTCCTGAAAAAGGAATTTGTTGACTATGCAATATGCCTGCATGACAATGTCTTCACAGGATTTTGTCCCCCAGCTGCTCTTGAGGGAAATTCCACAGGTTTCACTTGAGCATAAGTTGTAGTGGGGAAAAGAGAGAGGAGAATGAAGTTCTTCCAGGTTTCATATGTTAGGTACTCACAGGAATCAGACTAAGGAGACTAGTTTTTAGAAGAACTTTTTGATTTTTCCAATATCTTAAGAACTGACACATGAGAAAAAAAATATTTTGCTTATATGCCAAAGTTAAGATAGATAGTTTCCAAACTCATGATTATAGCCATGTAAAAGGTGGCTTAGTTCGTACTAAACATTCAGGAAGTACAATGCTGTTAGCAAAAGGTAACTATGGAAAACCAGAGGATCAGAGGATGGCATTTCCAAAATAACTATAGCTGGCAACTAGCATACCAAAGAAATAGGCGTAGAAAGAATTCAGCATCAACTTTTCAGCAAGGTGTTTTTTCCCCCATTCATAAGAATAGAGTATGGGGGAAACCAGGCACTATGCCCATAAACTGCTCTTTCAAAGTACTATGCACTGGGCCTGTAGCCTCCTTTGCTGATAAGCCAGACTGACTGTTCATGTCCCATTCTCCCCCCAAGAGTCTACCAGACCTTTAAAACCACAAACCAAAGACTGATAATATTCTCTCTTTGGTTGAAAGACTTCTTTCATAAGTGTCCTTACCTTCTGGATTCCCTAAAATTCACTACCATTCTTTGCTCATTCTGTCCCAATTCTAGTTATTTTAATAAGTGTTAGGGCAGTGTTGTTGAGAGGCATTTTCAAGACATCATTTAGTCAGAGAAGAGTATTTCCCCGACAGAGGTACCCTACAGCTAAATGTATATGCACTGTGAACTAGAAGACAAGATCATTCCCAAGAAGGGAGCAGAGTCTCTCTATCAAGCTGATAACATCACTTGTCCCATGAGCTCTAGAAACTGAATCTCTACTCAGATCATACAGCCTGATGGACACACTCAAGCTACTTTGAAATAAACCCTGGAATTGTTTACTGGTGAGTAGAGACCATGAAATTATAAAGGTGGTCTGTAAAAGGACTCCAAGGTAAGGAGTAGTTTCATGTTTTGATCACACTGTTTCCCTGTAAAGCCATTCTCTGAACTACCCTTGCAGAAATCATTCATTAACCAGTGAGTTGACATCACTAACTGATAAGGATGCTGTCTTTCTTTGTAAAGCAGCATGCATTCAGAGGTATAAAAGGCTTCACAGCCGACTACCCTTTCCTTACAAGGCCATTTGTTCCACTACTGTTGCTGAGTCACTGTCATATATGAGGGCTTGAATCAAAATAAAGGCCTTGATAAATTAAATGTCACATAGATATTTAAAAAGTGGTAGTTCCTTCCTTGAAGAGTCAAGTTTAAACTGAATGGTACAACTAGAGTTGAAGGGAGCAGAAGGTAAAGATGGTGGTAAAAGGTCAGGCAACTACACTGTGAAATCCAAGACAAGCCAAAGCACAACTTGGTCATTCTAAGACCTGTGAACCACAGATGTTGTTAATCTCTCTGCAACTGTCTGAAATCCTAAGTGGTCTCTTCTTGCAGGTTGAAATAATCCTTGAAGGATTCGAAATAAGAAAGGTCTGTGAATATGATCAAAAAAGTATCTCTCCAAATGACTGGACTGTGCCCTTATCTATCCAACAATGAGCTTTGCAATACCATCATAAGCCCTTGAGTCCAGAAGGCTTAGATATTGAGAGTGCCTCTTACCAAAAGTGAATTATCATAGCATTTGCTCCTAGCAGAAAGTTTTGGCTGCACTCACAAATGTATTCAAGTCAGCAATTCAGGGCTAGTTTCTCAACACTACTACAGATACTTTGCACCAAGTGAGCAACACAAGTGTTTCAGAATGGGTAAAAGCAATGAAAGATAACTGCCCTTGTATGGAGATTGCTCTAGCCAAGCTCCAGAGGCAACTAGCCTCCGAGTGTGTTAGCCAAGGTAAGGCTTCTTCAAGGTTTGCGGCATTATTTTATGACATAAGATATGCCATTTAATATAGAAATCAAGAGTAGCATAAACCAGCCCAGGTTATTTCACAGAACAGCAAAACAAAGTGTAGAGAAAACCCAAAGCAGCTGGAATAGTATCTACTAATTTTAAAATGCCAAAAAAGTACAAGTTAAAAACCTCAAGTGACAGCCTAGACTCAGAGCTGGGGTATATTTAACTGTAGAGACTGTTATGGGATAAGAATTTCTCTCATTCAGTAGGCAGGTGCCTACTGCTGGGCCAGCGCAGCCTGGGGAACAGACTGGGCTTTTGCTGCTGTGAGGTTTTTTGTTTGTTTGTTTTTCCTCTTTTTCTTCTTTCCTTCAGGGGAGAGGTGGAGGTTTTGTCCTGGGAGGGATGTTGTGGCCTGATGTTCCCTTGCCAATCCAACACTCTTGTCATTTGGTGCAAGTAATCTACCACTTCTTGTACCTTCCTGTCTGAAGCATCAGATCACATTAGAGGGTCACAGTATGAAAATCTCCCACTCATTGCAATGTAAGACATTTTCTGGCTGGCCAGGGCAAGCCAGACTATGCATTTCTGCTGTCTGTCAAGTTAGAAAGCATCTCTTTCTAGAAGGATTTAAGATGCACAAATAGTCATTAGTGAACAGAACTGTATTCATGGTTGCAACAAGCCTTCTCCAAAAGGCACATATCTACCTCTGAAAACATGTGTCACTATCCATCTTGTCCCACAGTCCCTACATCTAAAAGCTCAGCAGGCTCCCAGTGGGGCTTTATAGACCTAAATGTTGTTCATCCCTTGATCATTCAAGAACTTGCTTATGATCCTCATCCTGACAGGGAGGCAGAAAGGAAGGGACCAGAAAGGAAAGCAGTTCCTAGCACTGTTTTCCAGGTACAGAATAGCCCTTAAAGTCCACACTGGAACTTCACTCATTTATATCATTGCTTTACATTTGGAGGAAAGGGGTTAAGGAAGTGGGCTTTGACTCAGACACTTTTAATCTTTGCTCTTAGTCCGAGTTGTAATAAATGCTTGTCTCAGTAGCATCTGATAGCACCAAATGGGACAGAGGTGCTCCTGAGGCAGAATGCTTTATAATATATTGAACAGAATCTATGCCCTGGAGAACTTGTGTTGTTCCTGTTTTGTACCATCCACTCCCATCTAATTGCTAATTCTGTTTAAAATGTCAAAATGAATCTTTAGCTGTAATGTTTGATTTTAGAAGTTATTTAGTTTTGATTCAGCATCCTATGTGCTTCTGAATTCCTATTTATCTGTACAATTAATTCTGAATTCAAGTGGCTTTATTATAAACTGTTGCATTGTATTAAGTCTGTACTTACTATTCTAATTACTCTGTAGCAATACCTTGGACTTGCGCAATTTTTTTTCGTAAGATATCAGAGCATTTAATAAAGACAGTATAACTGGCCTGTATTAAGCTACATGCTTTCAAAAAAGACATCAGATCTTCATTACCCACTTCTGCATGCTAGCTTGTAGACAATGCAATTGCTTGCATTAAGTCTAAACACAAACCTTATTCCATCATTAAAGTAACTGCAAGTTATTTAAGAGACATCAAACCTATTTTCCCCTCCAAACATCCTAATTAAAGTAGTAAAAACAATGGACAGCAAGTAGTCTCTGCTCTTCCATGTCAAAGTAGGGACCAGCAACTTACTACAATATGGAATTCCTACATTAAAAAAAAAAAAAAAAAATCACAGCATGGCTTAGGAAAAGGACTGAGCAGATGCTAACCTCTTCTCTTTTTTCAGGGGCTGTGTTCAGCATCTCAGAGGCTCTAAAGGCATGAGGCTTCAACTCACTGACTGCAGTACCAGGTGAAGAAGATCCAGGATGATTCTTAACATACCCCCAGTGGGCCATCAGCCATTCTGATGAAGGGTACAAAGAGAACACATCAACTTAATGGAAAACATATTCTTTGGAAAACATCCAAACTTAGGAAAATATGCCATTAGCTTTGCTCTTATCCCCTGGGGTTTTGCAATATTGGGTTTAATTACAACAACTGTGACAAGAAGTCATAGTAAGGAGAGATGGCTGCAAGCTGATCTTACTGAGAGATTCCAGCCACTGGGGTAAGAGCCAAATGCAGCACTAGGAGGAGACTGCAGTACAGGCTCAATGAGAAAACTATATTCAAATCACTTTCAGCAAAAACATTTAAGCCCAGCACAATTCAAAGGGAACAAGAGATTAAGGTGGCAGGTACATGGCTAGGATTCAGGGTAATACTCCCAGGATGGGAAGACTTTGGAAGGAGAACCAAAATAAAGCTGGTCCCACGCTGCACTAGAAACTCAGTGAGGGTAGACAAATGCCAAGCTCACTGAAAAAAGTTAGTGCCCTGAATTGTCATGCAGTAGACTTTATTGCTGGAATCAGCTAAATAAAGAAGCAACACTATCATGACCTCCTCTAGCAACTTACGAGTAGCACAATGCCCAGAGGAAAGAGCACCCAAGCTTACATGGTTAACAGGATGGGGCTTACAGCACTTGCAGCTATGCAACTGTGCAGAGGGTAGCAAGAAAAAGGGCCTACAAGCACACAGCTCTGAAAGAAGAGGGGAGAGGAATGAAAGACAAAGTAGTCCCACTTCTGCAGTATATTTTTATTGACAACATCCTCTTACAACTTTAACTCACTTTCAAATGTAAAATCCACCACACTTGTAACAGTTTTTCTGATGATATCTGCAGCCAGTAGCTGCTGAATACGGGGATAACCTAGTCAGTTTTGGTAAACTACTCCAATCTTGGGATGCCAAAAACTGAACAACTTGAACTTGCATGAATGTGACCTCATCCACACAATAGAAAAGGTTTTCCCAGGAGCACGCTCAGGGGCAAGACTGCATGTCAGTGCTTCAAAATACATTGCATTAAAGAAAAGATACCTCAGCAATACAGAATCCCAAAGGTTTAATAAGTATTTTTCTAAAATCAGTGAGAGCACAAATGGACCAAAAAGGGAGAATCCCCCAGCTCCTACAAACCAGAATTTTCTAGGTATTACTTCCCACCCTGCAGCAAACTACTTTCTTACAAATAGCTAAGTGATCTGAAGCCCTGTCAGAGATAATATTTATAGCCTTTCAGTTATGGAAGAACAAGGTGGCTATGAAATTACATGACAATAAGCTACCTTTAAAGAAAAATATTCACAGTGGAACCCCATGTTATATGGGCTACATTTAAGAACACTTAGGTTACTACCAAAACAAAGGAGCAGGAGAGAAAATACCTTCATTCTCTATTTAGATTTTCTCCAGACTTTTTGATGTTTTTACTGTATTTCAGCAGTGCTGTGGGAATGCCTAGGAGCTTCAGTCTTGGACCAGGTCCCCATTAGGCCAGGCACTGTAAAAAAATCAAAGTAAAAAATATCCCAATCCCAACTGCTTTACCATTTCAGAAAGATTTCAAGTGTCTCTAAATGCTTCCAATACTACACCTAATAAACTAAACCTTTACCTAGGGCAGGGTTTAAAACAGTGAAGGAAAACAGCTGCATACATTACTATTACTAATGTTCAAGGTCTGAGAAAAGAGATAACCAAGAGAAGTAGTCTCATTATGCTCAAACATATCTATATCTTACCTACCCACAAGAGAGCTTTCCCTTGAGGACAAGCCTGTAATTTTATTATTCATGTCATATTAGTGCAGGAAGCACAGTTTGAAAACATCTTGCTTGTTTAGAGGACTCAGCATCTCATACCCCAAGAGGAAGTGAGAGTAAGTAGATTCTTGGAGTCTCATGGGAAAGTGGTATATGGTCATGTAAGCTACAGACTGCCTCTGCAGCCTTCTTTGAGCCTCACTGCGTTCCTGGGAGATTTAATCTTGAATCTGAAATCACATGCCTTTTCAGTAATGGACTTTGTCCAATTAGTAAATTGAATCCAAGGTTTCTGATCACTCGTAGCCCCAACTCCTCGTCATGAGAAAGTCCAGCAAAATCAGTAGAGGATGTTACTGCAGATGACTACACATGACCCCAGGCAGTTGTGGAGCACTTGAAGCATTTCAGCACTAGACAGCTCAGTAGCTCCTCACTACTGGCACTGCAGAACCAGAGACACAGCTATGCTGCCTCAGGTGACAAGCTGAGCATGCTTTTCTCTTAACTATTTCTCCACACCCGAGAAAGTGAATTTGAGTAATGTCATGTGGTCTTTGTGCATCACATCTGAAGGATGTCATTCTCACTTCTGCAAGAGAGGAGCAAATACCTGTCAGCACAGACACTTAACAGGAGATTTAGCAAGAGTTTTTTGTTTTGGGTTTTTTTTTTTCTCCTTCAGAAGCTATCCTAGACATATAGTCCATTGTTTCTCTCTATTTGGAGAATGCTGATGCCTACTGGATCCCCAGCCTACTGTTAGAAGGGACAAGGATATTCACTAGAGTACCTTGTCAACAAGGGACACCCTCATACCAGCAGGGATAGCAGGATTCCTGAAAGACAGCCACACTGCATCAGAGATGTCAGATAGTCCTGAGCAAGGCCTACAAGCTGCTCACACAGGAGCTGTACTGCTCTGCCACACCATGTAAAAGACAGCAAGATGGATGGGTTTGAGTGCATCTTGCATTAGGGTTAGGGTTCTGCCAGGCTGCCCCAATCAGAAGGAAAGCAGCTGGGAAGTGCAAGTATGCTCCTGCCAGAGGCTCCATACTCTGTCTTGTCAGATAAGACAACTCCTGTGACATGAATTACCTGACCAGAGAAAAATGCAGCATGTTGTGAGGTTGCAAGGTTAAAAAAAGAAAAAAGAAAATGCATACACAGCCATCCCTTCACTGGTTTTGCCTTCAGCTCCTTAGCCCTGCAGTTCACCTCTGTGAACTACAAAAGCCAGCAGATGCCATGGGTTGTTAAAGTCATGAGCATAAGGGACAGGGGAATAGCATCTCCCTATTCCAGGAAAATAAGTTTAGTGTGGACTGCATTACTTGGCATGAACCCACAGCAGATTATTATGAAATGAATTAGCAATAAAAAAATTATGTATAAAATCCTTTTAAAAGAAAAAACAAGCCAAGCTCTAAATTACCATTAAAATTAACTTCCATCGACACTCTGCCAGGGCTGCTGAACTAATGTTCTTTACAGAAGCAGAGTGGATTGTTTGATGATTGAGTGATATGAATCAACATGAACTATTGTGCTAGCTGCTTCATCTGGAGATCAAAGGGTGTTGTTTTAAAGAGAGCAGAAAAAAGCAGCACCATTAGGAGTTCCCCCCCCCCCCCACATCACTCTGGTGTGACTAAACCTCTTCCCTAAGCAGAATTTTTTGTATTTCTTAGGTAACCATCAACCATAAAGGCAAAACAAAAATCCCATTCTGTGAGAATTAAAGCTCTGAAAAGAATAACTCACAGACCACAGACAGCTAAAGCATTATATTACGAAGCTATCACACAGCTAAGCATGGCTGAGTGGCATTCTGGGGAGTGGACACAGCTTGTCCTGGTTTCTTTCCCTGTGGCACTTTGGCAAGAAGTCAAATCTCATTTCAAGGTGATTGCCTGTTTTTTTTCATACATTTAAGTAGTGCTACTAGGTTTCGAGTTTGTAACATCCCTTCTTTCCCAGTCCTCTTCCTCACCAAGTACCAGTTCTTGATATAGCATGATGCTTACATTTTCCTTGGCTTATAAGCCTCTCTGATTTTCTGATCCATGCTAGTAAACTACAGTTGGAGACAGTTCAGCAGCAAGCTAGTTGTGACAACAATGAGCATCAAGGGGGAAATTATATATGACAGAACTTGAACTGCACCAGATACATGTACACAAAAATTCTCAGGAGACTCAAAACACTCCAATCAATACCCTAGACTGAAGTTAATGTCTAGGTACATAGTCCAGGAAGTATTCTGGTGCTTATGACTGTGCCCACATACCTGGGTATTTTGTCTTTCTGACTCACACAGATTAGAATAGGTGCAGTGGCTCCATCTCAAGGTTCATCTACACTGTTTCTCTACACTGACTGCAGGCCCCACTGTAGTAACTGAATTCAAGCGAGTGATCTACTTGGATTTCAAAAGTAGTGAAAGTTACTACAATGCCATCCAAATACGGTATATAAACAAATACATCTACTACAGCCACAGGAAACAGCTTCATTGGATTTGTTAATATTAGCATCCTAATTAGCATCAGAATTATGTCTGAAAGGACTGAGCCACTTAATACCTGAAGTACATCCATTGCCTCCCCCTGCTCATTTTTAAAAAGAAGGATCTACTCCAGTAGCTGTAGCAAAACGAGACTTCACTTGGCTATAGGATGCCCTTCGTATTCTATCCCAAAATACTCTGTAGAAATAAGTAATAGCAGATGGGGAAAGGAGTTAAAGGACAGACAAAACAGGATGAGTATGTTCTATGATGTGCTTTGAAATGCGACAGAAAGTCCGAGTCTGAAAAGGCCCATTCTGATGGCAAGAGCTGCAAAAGAGAAGAATCAATGGGGCAAGAATATCAGCTATGGAAAAATAGTTCAAGAAAGAGAAAAACAAGACCAAATCTAAAAAAAATCCAGGTCTAGTGGTACTTTTCAGTGGAAAACAAGGAGAACAGGCAAAAAATCCTACGTATTTTTCGGATGCAGCTTGAGACATTTATGGCTGGGATTATACAGAGCAGTTGTCTGCAACAGCAAAGGACTAGACTCTGATTCAGCAGCTCTCTCTTGTCCTACACAGAAGTGTCAGGAGAAGAGTGAGTGGGAACGACCCGGATTTCTTGGATGGGGGTGGGGGGGAACACGAGCAACTTTAAAAGTGTCATTTCTCTATGTTCTCTGACAGTGACCATACTACATTACTGGAAGAACTCTTTACTCATCTTTAACATTTTTAAACACATGATCCATCTCAAGCCTCTATTCCTGCATTTCCACCCCTCCCCACCACAGAAGACTACTAGTTCAGTACAACCATTACAGTTAGACTGCCTTGTAGAGAAAAGCACGAAAGAATATTTTAATTAGTATTTTCTCCTGAAAGGTGAAAAATGCTCCTGAAATTACTTTGCCTGGTAATGAACTTCTTCTCCCTTCACTCTACTATAGATCTGGAACAGTGATTCTATTTCATGTATTTGCATTAGTTTAATGTATTGATTTTTTTTAAAGATTTGTTTCCGTCCTGATGAAAGCTAGACAAGATACTACAAGAGGGGGCAGAAGGGAATGCCAACATTAAGGGAAATTGAATTCTCTTACAGTGGCTAAGATAAATTAGTTAAGATGGGTGGGAACCATATCAGTGGAAAAAGATGACCTGAAAATCATTTTATTTTGGAACTGAATTCACTGGTATGATTAGAAAGCACCTGGGAGTAAAATCACTACATTTGACCGTGACCTGGGAACAAGAGAGAATTCAGGGAGAAAGATAAGGGGGCACACGGGAAAAACAGTACGTGGCAGCCAAAGCACACCACCCTTTTGCAACATGAGTAACGAACTAGCTGGTGAAGGCCAGACAGTTTGTTCCAGCTGCACCGCGGAGGAGGGAGCGATACGGAGGTATCACGGTCCACCCCTGACCACAAAGGGTTGCATCCCAAAAAATAATTGCTGCTCACAGACTAACTGTTGACCTATAGTACCCCCAGCCTCATTTTCCCTGCTTACCATATTAGAAATCACGCCCTTTGCTGCATAACGATATGTAAATAAGGGGGGCATACCCCCAACAACCGTGCAAATGGCAATCTGGCCAATGAAGTATGTCTGCCGCACTTCCACATCCCACCTTCAGCAACTATAAAACAGCGGATAGCTCGCTAAAGTTTTTGGAAGGGAAGAAAATTGAACCGCCGACCTGTTCACCGGAGATTGCTGACGAGCGAGCCTCCTTCTCCCTCCCCCAAACAGGGACGCCTCTTTGGTAGGACTTGCGCCTCCGACAAACGTCGGACGTTACCCGGGAAAATGTATTGTTATTGAAAGCGCTTAATTGTTAGTTTGAGCTCATAGAAAGAAAATTTGCAGCAGCAAGTGCATTTATCAACGGCAATTCCGAACCTGTTGTATCTGTCGCTTTAATAAAATCTTATTCTTTTTACTTTGCGAAACTGTCTCAGGGAAAGTCCTCAAACAGGGGGGCTCTGGCAGGCAAACGTAAATTATAAAGATAAGGAAGGGCCTTCCGTCCCTCCCTTTCACGCGACAGACCGATAGAATGTTTCTTGCCCTCTAATAGTAAGATAACACTGCAGTGAAGACTGGCTTTTGGAAGGGAAACAATTGCGTGTAAAATTACTTTACATTTGATGGGTGGATAGTGCAGATGGGATTTGAGCAGCGCTGAGGAGCTGACTCTACATCCTCCCTATGCCCAACTTCTCCCAGGTAAAAGTCAGGGTCCAAGTTCCGTGCTGATCTGCTTCAAGTTCCCTGACAAGCAGCAAGTATTTAAAAGGATGAGGAGGATTCACTCACCTATCATTAAGGCCAACCTCTTCTGTTTCTTGTTTTTCCCCCATACCCATTTCTCCCATACACGCCTTTCAGTATCTCCATTACTTCATCGGCTCTGAACTCTGAGTAAAGCAAAGACCATTTCCATCTTTCAAAGCAGAAATGGCTCACAGATGTGCCAACACCACAGGTTTTTCCACAGGGGTCAGGTTCTGAAGAGGACAATCCTCTGCCAGGTTGGGCAACTGTTCCTCAGCCACCTCAGATGAAAATATCAGCAATTATACCATGTTCTGTGCAGTGCATGTGTGACTCACATTCCTGAGAAGGCACCCAGCAATTACAGAAACAATTAGTTACATCTCTTGTCCTGCTACTCAATAAAGCACATTCCAGTAACACTACCATGTACTTATTAGATGTCTTCCCTTGAAAGATCTCCAGAATGACAAACATTCATTAATCACCACAATTTACCTGTAAGATACTGAATTACTTGAACTACATCAAATAGGTGAGCAGAGACACAGAGCTCTCTGCTCTAGACAGCTCTAGGACAACTTTATGCTGCTCTGTTGACACAGTGCCAACTTGCCATGAACCATCCCAGGCCCAAAAGTGCTATTTTTCTTGTAGAAATCATACTTTGGCCCATTGCATCCCTGCATTTGTCAATCATCCCAAAAGTTTCAGCCAGGAGAAAAGAAGGAAGACCTAGGCATACATAAAAGGATAACCCAAAGCTAACTAAACAGCCAAGCCAGATCACAGGCTGTTGGCACAAGTGACCTTCAGGCCCTCTAACGAGTTCTTGTAGGCTGGGATGGAGAAGAGCAGACAGAGAGGAAGGAAGTGCACAGCCAGCCCCAGAGCTACATTTGCATACCAGCCTAAGGATCACACAATTACAGTTTAACTAGCTGAGTTGCCCACAGTTCAGCAAAACAGGAAAGAGACCCTTGGCATTGTAACACATTGCTTTCACTAAAAACACCTTATACAAAACATCTGAGAACAGCGCATATCAAAAGATTTCACTGAATAGCAAAATCCCCCCTAGCATGGGCTCAAAGGATGGTCTATATTTAAATCAGGTTTACACATTATTATTATAGTGAAGGTGAGATTTTTATTGAACATAATCATATTAGCAGAAGCTCCAGGACACATTAGAAACAGCACTCATCTATGTAATATAGCTAATTTCTGGTCCAGAACTGGAATAAGCTCTTGTATTGGAAAAGCTAGAGGTAACTAAGAAAAAGAGGCACCAGTTTTTCCCACTTACTCCTCAGCACAAGTGCTAACAGTTTGCAAGATGATCCACCCTCTACAATAATATGGGGAAAAAAAATTAACATTTTTATGGAGAACTATCTATTTATTTTATTTATGGAGAACTATATTTTTATGGAGTACTGTTGTCCAAATACTCAAGGAAATCAAGTAAGAAAATAAACAAGTTTTAGCACTCATTTGTATAAATGAGTATACATGCACATATGTTTTTAATCAAGCCTTATTCATGTATCTACTCTATTTTCATTACACAGAAGAATATTTAAGACTAGATGTCTCAGGAGTTAGACAATGAGATATGAACTGCCAAATTTACTCAATAGCACAAACCCATCTTAAATCAGTAATCTAGAGCAGAGTGAATAATTTACAAAACTTTGACAAGTTCTGTCTTTTTTTCTTTGTTAATTGTCTGCTAACAGATTGCAGAAATCTTAAATTTATTCGTTATTCAAAACTATCATTAATGTCTCCAATAACACTTGGCCTACAAATATTTTTAACTATGACTTCCACAACTAAGCAAGCCATTTGCAATTCATGGTGTAACTTCTGTAATGTACCTTCCCCTTACGTAACTAACTCAGTTTAAATAGCTAACAAATACAGCATACATTTTTAATTGTATATTTGCAGCTCACTGTTGGTTACAGGAGTCACCCTACCAGGGAACAGAAACAATGCCACCTGATTTATGTTGCAAATACCAAACCTTTCATTTGAAGATACACTTTGAAACTCACTTTTCTTCTCCCACACCCAGTGAGGTAGGCAAGATAAGCTATAAACTGGCTTTCCACATATCCTTATGCTGCAGCAATGTTAAAAAATTCAAATTTAAGTGTGATTTTTCTCATCTTCACAAACAGACACTTTTCTTACTTCAGTCTTCTCAACAGTACTCCAAGATTTGGTAAGTGTGCATTTACCCAGAAGCTGCTGCCCTTCTGGGCACACAACAGAAATGCCACATCAAATATTGGGGGTTACACAAACATGGGCCACATGCTTCTCTGCTCCCTTCAGACTGCTGCTGCACTCCACTTTGGAGTTTTAGAAAAATATATAAAGCTATCTCCTGCAATATAGTTTCAAGTAATTTCTCAAATTAAGAGCTTCAGGCAGTTGGGGTTTACCATTATCTCAAAAATCAAAATCCACGGCTTATCACTACAGTCAATTCTGTCTCATACTGAACTAAAATTTTATGTTTAGTTCATTATTAATTAATTCCTATGTGTTTCTCTAAATAACTTTCCTCTTACTAGAGCCATGGAGAACTTCATGGTCTTGCATCTTTCCATTTTTTGCATCAATGTGCAAGCCAGATTTTGGTACCATTGCTCTGGTTCTCAAAAGTAACCCTTCCAATTCTCCATAAAGCCAGGGGAGGGCAGTGACTTTAATGGGAACTACTAGTGAACATGAATAAAAGCCCTACCAGATTTAGCTTTGAAAAATTTTACTCCTAAGCCAGTTATCCCAGCATCTTGATTTTTACTGTTGACTTCCCTCCACTATTATTCTGATCACATAACTCCAAGACTGAAATATTTTTGTGCAATCGGACAATAGCTATCAATAGTTTTGGGGTGCTCTGATGCTGGGCCCTCTTCTACACCTACACTACCTTTCAAAATCCTGTCAATTTAATATCTGTTCTCACTCAGATTACAACTGTTCAATATTTTTCACTAAAAGGAACTATTCCTAGACAGGACTCTACCCACCAGCAATGAAAACTTTATTGCGCCCTGGCTTGAAACAATAAGGCTGCTGTAAGGACTCTGGCATTGATTTGTAAAACACCTCTCACCAACAGATGTGAAGTAGCGGTGAATCACATGCCAGGGAACATCCCCTTCCAGGAGGGAGGAGAAAAAACAAACAAACAAACAAACAAAAAAAACCACCACACACCACACCACCTTTCTTCAAAAAATTGAAGTTCTCCATTTTCCATTTATGCTAGTTTCCATGACTTTCTTGATACTATTATGGAAACATTATTCAAAGTTTCAATTCAACAGTTAGAAAATAAGATTTTATTAAAATAACTTTAAAGACTACATGAAGATGTTACTGAAATTTCATGGGAAAGACAGTAGAAAATGGGCTTATCTTGAACTCCCTGAAAAGGGAGACTGGGGCTATCGTTGCACAACTTTCTTCCTATTTTTCAGACAGCTCTTACCCCAGGTCTCTGTTCTCAAAGTTCTTCTTTACTATTGGTAACACATTCCTGATGTTTTTGCCTTGAGTGTACAAGCAGTCACTTGTATTTTCCCAAGCACCATCTTTTGTTTCTTTCTGCTCATGTTCCAGGGTTCTATTTTCATCTCTCCCTTTTTCTGTCTAGACAAGTTTTACAGCTCTTCACATTACTGCATTTTTCTGAAAATGCCCCCCCTTCATGCAACCTGCCATCCCAGGGACTATATGCCATTTAAAATAAATTTTAACCTCCAAAATAAAGCTTTAAGAGACACATGGGCCTCAGGCTGATCTTTTGGATATAAGTGAGATTTACATTAATGAAATACAAAAGCAGGTTATTCCCTGACTCTTCAGAGTAGGCTTTGCTAAATTCTTTTCTAAAGGCAGCTCCTGCAGTATAGATGATGCTCCTGCCAATCCCAGCAGTATATGCCAGGCAAAAGTATCTTTGGGACAGAACTATAATACTTAAGAGTTGCAAGCTATTATGCTCCAACTGCAAAGCAGTAGCCAACTTTCTAGATTTTGCCACTACTTCTCACAGTATTTAGACTTTATTTTGAAAGACTCAACTCCAGAAATCCAGCAGTTATGTTCATGGAGGAAAAGCTGAAAACATATCCTAAATATATTGTTATGGGTCAACAATCAAAAAAACCCCACAAAATTAAGTCAATATTTGTTGTTGGCTTTGCAATGTTTTTCAGATCTCAAAAATTTAAGGCTAGATTCACAACTTCTGCACGTTCAGAGTGGACATTGTCAGGTAATGCAGAGAAAAAAAATCATTAAAACCTAGATCTTAAACAAATACATCCTGCATGAAAAATGTGGCCTTGCTAATATCTGCCTCATTTATAATACTCCCCTCCAGAACATTTGGCATAAAATAGTAGTGATCCCAAAAATCTCACACAAGATAATACATATTATCATAGGGTTCATTTAATATTTTCATTTATAATACATGAAATGTCAATTCAATTAAGCAGCTACCATTATAGCTTCCTGGTGATAGTTGGCACTAGAAATGTGCGACTTACTGCTCTTGCTATTTATTACTCTCTGGAAAAGAGTGTTACTGCATTATATAAGAGCCATCAGAAGGCAAGAAAGCTGTCAGAGCTGTGGTTTTCAACCTATTTAAACTCACAGACCTATAAAGCTTCTCAAATAGAGGTACAGCTGCCTGGATAATGAATTGAAGCCTAATGACAATAGCCTTGCTTTTCTCATTACCTTTCACAGGCCCTTAGAAATAGTCCCTGGACCACTGGTCGAAGACCATTACTTTAGGAATTGTATGCTGACACATACAGTACTGCTGACCAAGTAATAAGCTGAATGATTATACTACAGCAAGGCAGAAGCTCCTGTGACCAGCCAGTTTTAGATTATTCTGGCATAGAGGTAAATGTTTAAAGAACTATTCCAATATGCAGCATCACTGTAGTAAAAGGACTATGGAAAAGTATTAAATTGTAGGCAGAAGTATTTGCTGGTTAAAGACCTAAATAAGGATAAAACGTGAGAACAGGTGAAAAACACCACAAAGTTGAAGGAAGGCAAAGATGACAAAGTGGCACGGACTACTAAATTTGGTTGGAAAGTTCCTGGTTTCACTTTTAACCTCTGTCCTCCCACACAGACCATCACCACCACTTTGTCACCAAACTCATACCAAAGGCCCCAATCCAGAAAAAAAGACACTTAAGGAACATAACATGATCAGTCCTGCAAAAGTCAATGGAATTTGTTTTCTCCAAACCATCTTTCCCTTGAATTAGGACCATTATGAATAAAATGTTAATGAATTCCTTGTTTGCTTAATCCATTTTCACCTACTCATAAATAAATGTAGACTAGCAGTACATAAAGCACTTTTCCTCACTGTTCATTCAGCACTTCACCAGATAATTTTGCAGCAATCATGCTTTATTAACAGCAACACACACACAGAATAACTACATAACATAGAGGTATCACAGTCAGATCATGGTCCTTTGATAGATCAAAGACTTCTTTGTTGAATGCAAGTTTGATGACAGGATATATTTGACTTTTGGGTGATGAAAATGAAAACCTCGTGCATCTTCCTCAACATGGAAAAGCCTTGGGGAGAGGCAGTAAGACACATGGCTTTGCTTTTAGTTGCTTTTTCTCTGCTTTGAAGGCTTTGCTTGGATGGCACGAGATGCAAGTTCATATCTGTTTTAGCTTTATTCAACACATTTTGCTAATGTAAAAAAACCTCTTAATGTAAACTGGCAATCTTTGAGCTTTACATGAAAAGCATGGTTTTTTTCCACCTCAAAAAGAACAGAGACATGTACTGAAGAGGGAGGAGGAGCTGCTGCAGGTGCTAGTCATGCTGGCAGTTTTGAATCAGTAGTGGCAACCACTGTGTTAGATGGGATGTTTTGGTAAGGGTAGAGATCAGTCAGTAAACCACCACAAGCTTACCATTCAACTAGTCAGCTCAAAATTAGGAGAAGATTAGATATTCCACAAGATTTCATTCCCTAAATTGTTCTCTTTTGACAAACTCTTCTCAAAGGCTTGTTTCCCAGTCATAGGATGTCTAGCTCCTATACACACACCACAGCTGGTCTTCTTCTTCAGCAACTTCTTTACTGGCTGTAACAAGCCAATTGCACTCAGCTGCCCACTGCCCAGATTTACACAGGGTATCATACTACAGAGTGGAAAAACCTGGAAAATGTAGTTACCACAAGCCACACCAGACCCCTCGCTGCCCAGGGCCTGGCCCATCCTGCCCCGTTAGCCTGGGGTGGCTTCACTGGAGGCTCTCGGGCAGCGTTTAACCACACTCTACTGCCACCACTCCTTATGCACCAAAACAGGTCAGGAGCCAGCCCCATCTCAGCACCGTCCTTCCACCATCCTCACACAGCCCCGCGTTGGGTCGGCGCTGCGCCTCCCTGACTAGCTGGCAAGAATCACCAGAGCCATGCAAAACTCAAACTTCACCAGCCAAGTCTGATCCCGCTCATCATCCTGCCTGGGCGTGATCACGCCTAAGGTGCACATCTACTAGTAAATCAACTCGGCCTCGTCATGTGGCCCACTCAAGGCAGCCCCCACAGCTTCCCTCAAGAGAAAGACTTCCAAAAAGCTTCCCGGGGCCAAGCTGAGAGCGAGGAAAGCAAAAAAGCCGCACTGCCTCCAGGCTACCGCAAGGGTTTGTTTTCTTAGACTACATAGCCAAGAGCTGCAGGTGGGGCTGGAGCTCCCCATGGCCACATGGCCCCTGGCCACGTGTCAGGGCACCGGCAGCAACATCTCGTGCTCCTTGGGATTCGCCGCTGAGGAGCGCCACGGCTGGCGGCTTCACAGGGCTGCCCTTACCACCAAAGCCCTACTATGGCCTTCCCCCCACCCTGGTACCCGACACTACTGGTTTGTCAGGGTAAATTTGGTCTCCTAGACTACCTTAAAGCATCCCTGAAGCCATAAGCTCACCTCCAGCACCATCACCAGCAGCCTGCTGAGCCAGACAGGCCCATTTACCCTCAGCAGTCCCACCTGCAGGGCTGGGGGTACTTGCCAGGCTGCACAGGGCCACCTTGGGATAGTGGTTAAGCCCACACAGGCAGTGGGGCTCAGGGACACCAGGGCACATAGCAGCCCAGTCCTTTACCCCCAGGGCATTGACTCCAGCCAGCCACAGGCCCTACAAGCCAGCGTGTCCCAGGCACAACCCAGGTCCCGAACACGCACATGCACAGTTCAAACAACAGGCAGAACCATGCACTCACAGAACTTTAGGAGAGACATCTACCTGCTGAGGAGGCATGCACATAAGCACCCCAGAAGGGGATGAACTGGGTGCCGGGGACAAGCCCCCATGTAGGTCAGGCCCTTGCTGAGGGGTGCAGAGTCAGGGAGCAGGTTCTATCAACCATCCTGCATGGCCAGGGGTGAGCTAGGCCCAGGGGCCACCTAGAGGCAGCCAGAGATAAGCACCCCACAGCAGAGCTGCAGCAGGGGCTGATAGCTCTGGGTCTGAGCTTGGATGTGGCCTGGCCCATGGGTGTGGGGAGCCCCAGGTGAGGCCCATTAGGGCCATTAAAGCTCATTAGTGCCCCAGGGCCTGACGTTGCCTATGCTGAGGAGCAACATGGAGCGCAGGGAGACCTGTACACTGCTCCCTACCCCTGCCACATCCCCACAGGCAGCACTTCATGGGAGCAGGTTTAAAGCCTGGGGCACTACTCAGGAAAGGTGCTGAGCAGTTATGCCAGGCAATGTCCTTGCAACCCCCACCACCCTGGGTGGAGGTAGCCATGCTCTTGCCATGGTGAGACTCGGTCCAGGCTCCTCACGGCAGCCTGGTGCAGCAGGAAGCTGCCCCTCGAAAGGTCAGATTTGGGTCCTTTGGCAGCAGGGCTTCAGGGAAACACGTTGTGGGTTTTTTTCCTCCCTCAAGAAAACCCTCAAACTAATAAAGGCAAACAAATCCAGTCATAAATTTTCTCAGGATTTTTTACAAGGTTCACTTGACAGAAGCAATTAACATCTAGGGCCCTATGTATCTTTTTCCTTCAGTAGTAAACAGCAACTAAAATAAATTAAGTTAAGCAAAGAGCAAGTACTCAAAAACTCAGAAGATGTAGCAGACCTCAGAGTACACTTGCTTCTGTTTCTTACTTGTCTCAGTCCATCAAAACCTTTAAGAAAAGTACCCGCAGTTCAGCAGAAGAAACTTTACACTTATCCCCTTAGGATTTTGTCCTCGCCTCCCTTCAGAGCCCTACAGGAACCTTTCACCCCCACTGAAAAGGCACTCCGGAAATATTTAGCAAGCCTTGCCTGAAGTAGCAAAGGTCTGTCCTGGCCCCATTGCATTCTGATGTAAATGGCCTGCTGTGCTGCTTCAGGTGAACAAAATAAGAACAATCTGAAGTTTATTTAGAGGAAGGGGGAAAAAAAACAAAATTAAAAGGCACTTTATTAAGATATCAGCGTGCAATACCGAACTAGATGTTTCAGCCCTTCTCTGCCTATAAACACAAACACATGCAATGCGGTGTTTAGCAATCACTTGGAGCCAAGACCTGTGAGTGAGGGAGACTGCATGAAGCGTTTGGGCGCTGAAGAGGAACACTGCACGCTCTGCAGCATTGCATGGCCCCCAGGTCTGAGCACAAGCTCTCACTGTTGAGTGTATGAAGGTTTCTGCTAAAGGTAATGCTGCAGGTAGAAAGGAACTGAGTCTCTGTGAGATATAGGCAGTTAGGGGGGTTGCTAAGTGGCATAATAGAAAAGTTTCACCTTTGAGGAAGAAGAAAACATCTCTTTTTGTCAGTTGTGTAATAAGACAATACTGGCTGATGATGTGTTAACTTGCTGGATTGTAATGTGTTTAGACTAGATTTTTAAATAAAATATTTGCAAGACCGGGCTGTGTTAACAAGATTTCTGAAATGTGTAAAGTCACTGGGAACAGAATATGGAAGTTATAACCATGTAGCATTAAATTAATATGCAAATTAGATATTCTGGGTTATAAGCGGACAGGTTAAATGAATGGTGCTTTCCCCAAGACAGTATTTTAAATATTTGTGACCATCTTGTTCCATCAGGCCAAGAGTTCACAAATGTGAAAGGGATAACAAGTTCCTACAAGGTTTTTGGCATAAGAAGGCTTCTTTGATGACACCAGTGAAGAAGGTTACCTTTGCTTCTGTGACTTTCCATAGTATTCATTCTTGTAAAACTAACTGGTATTACTCGTTCTCTGTAATCTCGTATCTGACAGTCACCATTTTACTTTGGCTTGTTTTCATCTGGCAGAACATATCAAAAAGAAATTGATATTGCAGAAAAAACAAAATGTGTGGTAGACATAAATTCTCCCTGACAAGTGAACAGATAATCTCTAGTCCACCTCTCTTCTAGTGGTTTGCTCCATACAGTATAGTTCCTAAAGTTTTGCCCAGTACTATGAAGGTCTCAAGGGCCTGTTACCCAGCTCTGTAGATACTTTACTGACAGCATAACCCAAATAGAAAGTTAGTGCTAAGTATTTCAACAGCAGAAACTTCTTTGTAGTGTTCAAGCTAATTTGTCACTTCCTTGTGTGTCATTTCTCATGATATACCCCTTTGAATCACATAAATTCTTTTTCTGTTAGCATTAACACCCTCCAAATATTTGTAGCACATCTCCACCTTAATCATCTCAGCCACATTTAGCTCTTCTAATCTTTCCACCTAAATCAATCCTGAAGCCATCCTGATATTTTTTGTTGCTCTTTGAACTCCTTTCAATTTGTCAAGACGCTCCTAGCAAAGTGTACAAAACTGAATGTGATGGTTTTAGGTGTGAATGCATCAGAACTGTATAAAATAAATCTATTACCACCTTGAGCTGTGATACAGTGCTTCCATATATGCAGCTCAAAACCACATTGTCACTCTTCTGCAGACATGCTGCTTTACAAATTAATGTGTGATGTCCTATCCCGAGTCTCAAAGACCATCTCAAGCCCTTTTGCTTTCTGAGTGGTATGAGTTTCAGATTATTTTCATATCTTGCTTTTTCCATAAGTAGACAGATACAGAGCTCACAGGCTCAGAAAAATCTCAATAGAAGCTGCATCAGAATACACCATAATAATCAGGAAAGAAAGCTTCAGCATATTTTTTGAACTCTCCACAGTGTTTTGCCCCTGAAAAAAAAATTCGGTTTGGTCACATCCTTGTTTAGTTTCTGTGTGCACAGAGAGTGCCCCAGGACAGCATCAAACTGCCAAATCCCAGAGTCACACAGTCCTGAGATCACTATGAAACAGCACCTGTTGTTATATACAGCCTGTATAGCCTCGAATCACGTATAGCTGCATTTCCATGGTGAATGAAGTCACCACGGGGGACTTCATGTGGAGGCACCTGGTATAAAGTCCTCCTGAGAAACTGACAGGAAATTCAGAAGACAGTGAGGAAACGATACTGGAATGGGGGACTCAAAGTCATGCAAGTCACACAGAGGAAAAATCAGAGTACGCAGAGGAGGATCCCCCAGGTCTCTTGAAAAGTCTCCCCACCTTGCTTTGCAGTAAGGTGTAAGTCCCTATCACCTTGGGCTCATAGCAGACCACTCACTACCTCAGAGCTCCCTGAGAAACCAGTTACCTGCGTGTTACTGTTGTGCAAGGCCAGCACTGCCGCAGCACTACTGGTTTTCTTTCTTTGAGGTGGAGGTGCTGGAAGGTGGAACCACTGGAAAGGGCTGCGATTTACCCTGCCCATGGCCACTATCAGCCATTCCCCACCTCCCCTTCCACTCAGCTGGCTGTCTGCTGGTGGATGCTTTCCTCAGCTCCTTTTCCAGGACTAAAAGATCTGCACCCTTAGGATACTTGCATCCTGTCCCACAGCATATAGTGACACAAGCCTTCCATTTCTCACCTGGTTTAAATGTCACGCACCACCCTGTGTTTGCTGCCCACCTTGCAGTAAGCCAGTACACGTAAGTACAAAGCACTGGAGGGGGTTGTGTTTTTTTCCCTCCTTTCATTGGTTTGATCCTTTGCTGATCTCTTATAAACTTGTTTTTCATCACAGCATCAGTGTGATGCTTAGCACAAGATCTCTGGCACTTCAAAGATAGGGAGCCTTATGAATTATACTGTGCTGTTTGCATAGGAAGGTACAGGGTCGATACAAAATGGGCAGGGGATGAAGGCTGGGTTAAATAATAGGCTAACTTGAAAGGACAAGTGTGATAATAAAAATGGGACCAGGAAAAAGG
The DNA here is from genome assembly GCF_003343035.1 of Apteryx rowi. NCBI lineage: Eukaryota > Metazoa > Chordata > Aves > Apterygiformes > Apterygidae > Apteryx > Apteryx rowi. The sequence goes on along the minus strand of NW_020450894.1, from coordinate 2,166,136 downwards.
ACACAAAGGAAGTGAGCAGAGAAGAGCAAGATCAATGGAGCAGGAAGAATGGGAGTACAGAGATGGAGAAGAAAGGCTTCTCCGTCCCAGACTGTCACGTCACAGGCTGCAGACTGTGCACTCAGGCCGTTAGCAGCACAGACCTCATGTCACTCACAGATGTGATTCAAAGGAAGCCATGGCAGCTTCCAAAGAGGCACCCTCCACATTTCAAACATCAGTAATGCAACACAGGAGCCCCAGACTGAGCAGTTAGTGAGATTTGAAGGCAACAGCTGATAGCCATTGCTACTGAGATAAAACCCAGCCACACATCTGAAGGAGGGTCCAACAAGGTCTCATATTTCTCCCAACAGAATCTGAGTGACACAAATAGTGTAGTGATAATAAATGCTCTTTGCTTTAATAAAGCACTCTTTATTAACAGATTTCCAAGTGCCCTACAAAAGAAGTATCTCCATCTCCAATTACAGGTGGGTAAACTGATGCTCAGAGAGGTGAAGTTGCCTCCTAGGGTTGTCTAGCAGCAGACTAAGGAGTAGAGACCAGCCACCACTGTCCTGCTCTAGCGCTATAGCTGCAAAGTAATGCTTCCTGTAAGCATGATCCACTCCCCGCCCTACTTCATGGGGATCACTTCTCTTTCAAGCTGAACAATACGATTCCTCTGGTTTCTTGCAGTTGCCCAAGTGACACCCGTTCTTCCCTTTATCAGCAAAAACGAAGAAGGTAGGTGTGGTTAAGGGGAAGGACCAGAGCACCCCCAAGCAGAGAGCGATCCGCTTATGCTACACCAGCCCTGCTCCCTCCTCGCCTGACTGCTCAGTGTGCTAAGTACATGACAAGTGGATTAAAATAACATTTAAGGCAAGACTTAACACTCATTAAAAAAGAGGTGAGATCTCAAAGCAAGCTCAAACTCTGTCCTTACGTCACCCCAAAGAGACGGAAGATGGCAGCTTGCCACACAGAGAGCTGACAGTTTCTGTCACAGACTGTGTCAGTCTGTCACACGCGTACATTAGATACACAAATGTACATGCCAGGGAGCTTGGAACGGCGTGTCGCGTGCCATGCCTTGTACTATACCCGTGCTCGATAAAGAAAGGTCCTCAACTGCAAAAACTGGAATCCCAAAAGTCTTACTGAATCCTCCATTTGCCAGCTGACCGACAGGCATCTTGTGGTGCTGAGCCCCAGACAGAGCAGGACCAGGCCTCTGCAGGGGGCACGAAGGGAGCAGGAAGCAATTTTCTGCCAAAGTCGGCACCCAGAGCAACTATGCTGACTGAGGAAGGCAAGCTGGGCGCAGGGCCAGTCCTCTTGCCAAGGCACTGCCAGGCATTTGGGGCAGAGAGATTCTTCTCCTGCCCCCAGAGCAGAGAGGTGCTTTGAGCCACTTTTCCTCCCACAAACCCATTTTTGCTGGGATTTCTCCCCAGGCTTCTCTGCAGGTGTCAGCGGGACCCACTGTACACCAGTGGGTTTGTCTGGGCAAGGTAAAGTGCAATTGCGGGGGGAAAGCATGACTTAAAAATGCCTCCATCTTAGGAGAACTGTTCTGCGGCTGTCTTGGGATCGTGCTGCTCTGGCTTGCTTTACAGATAGCAAGCATTTAACCAATTAACGACGAAGAGTCAGCCTAGCTATGGATGAATGGCTTGGATTAATCTTTTTTGTCTTGTGTATAGCAAACACCAACTTGTCAGCTAAATCCTGTCTGTAGAAACTTTATTAAGGATGATTATGCATGAGCCAGAAAGGACACAGCTTGACTTTCAGATCCCAAGTTGAGTTTAAGGGCTTGCTGGTTAGAAACATCACCTTGAAAACTAAGTAAATTTGATCTGGATGCCACTGAAGAGAATAAATATGGAACCTGGTGACGTCATTTTTTTCAAAGTCACTTTTCTGTCTGCAGAAGCATTTTATCTTTATTTGAATGAAGACCTGCCTTTTGAATTTTCTTGTCTTTGCACTTTATGAGCTACGGTCAAAAAGAAAAAGAAAGCAAAAGCAAAAGCAAAAGAAAGGCAAAGATAATTGTCAGTTTTGTTCAGTGACATTGTTAGCTGTGACACAAGGTACAGCTGCGAAGGAGAGAAACCAATAAAATTTATTTATAGGGTTTTTAAGTTGAGTAGATAGAGGTCAAGATGTCTACATGACCCATTGCTGGAGTCAATGGGCTGGAGGATATTTTAGATGAACCAAAGTGGGATGAAATATTTACAGACTCATAGCAAAGTTATGTATTATGAAAATTTAATGCATTCAATTTTCAAATTATTTTTACCTTTTTTCACATCCAAAATATAAACTAGAAACTATCAACCAAAAGGAAAATTAATGTAAAATAAAGTTTGCAAGATCAAGCTAGCAAAAGTAATGATACCATTTTAGTAAAGAATGATCCAACAATCACAGCTGGAATGGAATATCAGGAAAAATTAAATTCATTCAAACCAAAGAAAAATTTTAAAGCTTTTCAGAAAAATGTCAAGGCAAAAAATTCATTTGAGGTTGACACAGACTGTTTCAGACAAATCACAATGAAATGCTCTGATTTTTAATATTTTTAATTGGGTCAATTTTTTCTTGAAAAAAAGCCTTAAAAATGAAATCCTAATTTAAGAATACTAAAAATTTTCATTATTTCCACAATGGTATTTTTCATGGTGAAAAAAAGTCAATGACTTTTTCACCCCTTTGTTTCCCTCCACCCTTTCTTACCCTCTAACACTATTTACAATGTTTGACAAAAATTCAAAAGAGCATTTGATTCTCCCTCAATCTGCTAAACTTACTTTTTATGAAAAGATATTTTGACCTGGTCTGCAATGCCAGTAATTCAACCATGTCAATAGAGACATCATAGTTTGCTTTTCCATATGTCTGATTACATTGACCTGAGAATTTATTCAGATTTATAATACTGGAGACAAGAGTCTATATTTCTGTTTCTTGTCTGAGTAGATCGTTACTTGGGATATTGAGGAAAGAAGGATGTTTTTATAGCTAAAGCATAAGACTAGGAGTCAAGATATCTGGACACATTTCCAGCTCCGCCTCAAGATTTTTATGTGATTGCGGACAAGATATCCTGAGTTTCTCGGTAAAATAAGGATAACAGAATGCCTCAGCAATTCTTTTTCTGTTCAGATCTTATACTTCAGGGCAGCAACTTTCCTTACCATATTACTTCTTCCAGAGTTAGATGCCTGGTCCCAGACACCTGCTGGGACTATTGGCAGAAACATGATGTGAATTTTAATGCTGTTGAGGTTCACTTGTTTTATTTGGGGTTGTGTTTCTGGAAGGTGGAAGCTGTTTATTTTTTTGCATTAGCAGAGCTTACCGTAAACAGGCAGCATCTTCACCAGCCCCCTGTATCCCTCCAGCTTGCTGAAGCCCCTCTCTTACTAAAAGCACCATTGGCTTCAGCTCCAGCTCCTATGAGCTCCCTCGGTGTATCTGTGCCCCACTGTGACTCCGCTGAGGTCAGCCCAGGGACTCTGGGTCAGTCCCTGTTTTCGGCTTGGAAAATCCCTTTCAGCGAGCCTCCCTGCCACCGTACCGCCTCCCCTGTGGTGCTACTTGTGCGCTGATGGTCATGGACAAAAATGCCGCTGCACAACCCGTGTTCAGCCGCGACGAAGATGGCCTCGCTCTGAAAACCCAGCGAGCAAGAACGGCAGAGCCCTGTCTCTGCCCGAGCAAGGTGTTCGGCACCCCACAGTCCCTCAGACGAAGAGCACACGGGGCGTCACACAGAGCTGCTTGCGTGGGAGTGCCTGATGACCGGATCTAATTCATACCCTTTCATACACAAAATTGCAGAAATTGCCAGGGTGCAGGCACAGAGCAAAGTTTCCCCCACTGTAAGGAGAGCTATAAAGAGGCAATTAAGTAATGACAAAGGGTCAGCCTCCAAGAAGATTAAGGTTTTGGCACTTTCCACTGCTCTTTCGCTATAGCCGGGCACAGAGACATTTCAAGCACTGTACAACTGTCAGGGCTTAGGGAGAGGGGAGTGCTGGAGGAGGGAACGCTCTGGGGATTTAGCAGCAGGCAGTGCGCAATATGTTCTTAGCAAGATAAATGAACAAATACTGCAAAATCAAAATGAAGTGTCTCAGTTACCAAAACAGGAGCTTCCAGCTGATTCAAACTGAATTTCTACTTTCAGTGTTTTGGTTCTGCAAAAATGTGGTATTTCAACTTTCTGGATCAATTTTTGCAAGCCTTTCCCAGACTGGAAATCTGCTGCCTGTAGCTTCAAGCAAAAGAGCCCAACTGCCCTCCCTCCTCCTGGGCCATGGCTCTGGCCCTACATCTCTCTCCATCTGTACCCCAGTGAGGCCAAGTACCTCTTGGTAGTAATATCATGAGTGATGGTGCTCTGTGGCTCAGAAAGGTCTGACAGACAGCAGCCCTATCTGCCCACAGTATGATATCCTGCGTGGACCAATGCTGAGCATATTGTCGCATAGGCACACTAGGTAAAAGCTGACGTGCTGCGCACAGCAAAGGCTCCCGGTCTGCGCCCCGCACCAGCGGAAGTAGAGGCAGAGGCTGCCAGAAAGGCTGTATGTCACCTTTGTATCTTCTGAAGTCGGAGGCTGCCTGGGGAGCGCAGCCATCCCACGCGCAAGTTAGAGCAGCCCCAGATACTGCTCTAATTTATGCAGGGCTGAAATAACTTTTACCACTATTTTACAGCTTGTGTTATTTTCTTTCATTTGAAAGTGAATAAGCACAAAACTTAAAGTCTGTTCTCCTTGCACTTTTGCTGAGGTTTCAGTCCAGCGGTACTGACCCTGGCTCTGCTTGAGACTTCCCAAAAAAGCACCATTTGTGATGGTGGTTTGGTGATGCAGACAACTGTCTGCTAATAATTGCCTGAGACCAATACATTTCACGTAAGCCACTTATAGTAATAACTTCTGGTCACTAGTGATGTGAGCAAGGTCAAATTAAAACCTATGGGCGAGAGACTCCATAGTCCATTATGAGTCCCTTAGGGCAGCCATTCTCCAGTGGTGATAACTGAAGTATCAGGGTGGCTTGCAGAGAAAACTTAGTTTGCAAGCAAGGAACTATCTTTGAACTTATGCTGGGATGTCAGCAGTGTGACTCTCTGCTGGCTTGCAAATATTTTGAGTGAATATGATAAGGGGAAACTGGCCAGCATGAAGGCCTCAGCACCATGTAAGTCTCAGAACTATATTTTAAGGGTTTAAGAGAGATTTAAGTGGTGTAGAAAAGTGAAGTTCTTCCCAGAGGAATATCTTGCCTCTCCCAAAAGCACATGCCCAGCAAAAAAAACCCTAAAAATCATTTTAACTTCTTTTGCCCTTTTGCACTGCCTCTCTTCCTTTTAACTGTTTGTATATCCTGCTCTCTCTTCCAAAATGAAGCGTGAAGTCTGAACTGCATGTGCCATACAGTCAACAAAAACCCAGCTGCAAGCTGACTGTCCATCTGAATTATAACCGAATGCCCCCAATCATAAAGTAAAGAATTTAGCTCATCTGTGTTTTAAAATGAAGGGATTCTTCTCTCCCCATCACTCCTTGCAAAGCACAGCCCTGACCCTATCGCCTCCAGAGGCTGGCAGGTCCTCCTGCCACAGCCTGGGACCTGTCTCTGCCGAGGAAGGACTAAGGGGAGGAGATGCAGCATCTTAGTAGCTAAAGAGGGGGCCCAACAGGGTTTCTTCTGCAAACACAGTTTTATAGGTTACTTGAGAGGGGCCGGGCAGTAAAGACTTATGAAGTTTTGGCTAGTAAGTGCTGATTCCCTGAAAATCACATCCTGTGACTGTCTTCAGGCTAGTGAAAAGCATAAACAAAGTTCTTGATTTTTAATTGAAATACTGTATTGATCTCTGTCTTATCAATAGTCTGCTTTCCCATATGGTATAACATCTACATAGGAATTTTTAAGTGACGTGATGCAGCATGTCTGTGTTTAAAATAATAATAGCAATCTTATCTCCAGCCTGCAGGATGCTGAGGGGTTCAACGCTGGGTGAAATGTCACCCTTGCAGAGGATAGGCTGAGGAATTTGTATACAGTGGGAGCCTGTGATCTGAGCACAGGGCTTTAGAAGAGGGCTGCATTTCATGACCTACAAAAGAGAAAAAATGAGATTTACATTCCAAATGTGCTGAGCAGCCTTTTTCCTTTAATTATTAGAGGCACTCGGCATATAATTCATAATCGCCTAATGGCAGGGTGGTGGGGGGAGGTGCATCATTGCAGCTCAACATCAAAATCCCTCCAGTAACAGCAGTAATGGTGTTGTGCTCTTATTTATATCGTGACACTAAATGGCTGGCAGGAAGATACCAGCAAATATCAGAATAAATAATTCAGTAAGTGTAACAGAAGGTCACAAAGCCTAACAAGCATGTTTCTTTTTCCTCTCCTTTTTTCTCTCCCCATTCTTTATTTACATGCTCTTTCTCTTCTAGTGTTTCCCTCCTGTTTTTTTTCTAATATTTCTCCCCTTTTGCACAGAAAAAAACATTTTTTTCTTATGTACACAAAAATACAGTTTAAAATGCAGCTTTCCCATTTCCATTGCTTTTAGTTTCTGTCATGCTACTTGCTGGTTTTCTTCCATCTATTCAAAAGTCTGTCGTCCCTCACTGTCTTTCTTATAAATTCTTTCCCTCTTTCATTCCTTGCTTCTGTCATCACCCACCACATCTCTTCTTGTGGGACAAGTGACAATGCTGACTTGCCAGGGTAAACTCAGCGCTGAGCTACTCTACAGTGAAAACAGCATGATGCTGCTAAAGTTTATAAAATCCTCTTGGGCTGATACCAGTATAGCAGCAGAATACAGTCCACTATTAAGAGCTCACCTAAATTATTGCACTGCTATGCCACCAGATCCACCCAGTTACCAAAACTGTGGTAAAAATATGTGCTTTGGAGTGGAGGTGTTCATGGCTTTGCATGTTGACACACATAAAATACTACGAGTTTTGATCTACTTTTGGATGAGCCAGAAGAACCCTTGGCTGACACATACAAAATCTGAACTCCTGGTGTCAGGCACTCACCTCGCAGTGCTACAACTTCTGTGTAATGTTAAATCACGAACTATAAGCCCAGAAGGGAGGTCTGTGGTTATTCACTCAGATATCCAATAAAGGACAGGCCACAGGACTGTCTGAATTCGTCTATGTTGGAAAGATACGATCTAATTTTTCAAAGTGCTTTCAATGGAGAATTCACCCCAGCTGAGAACAAGTTGTTCCATATGTTAATGCCTTCCCTGCTGAAATAGTTAGCCCTATATATAGTTTGAATTCAGCTGGTTTAACCCTAACCTCCCACTCATGACAAACCCTGTATCTGTCTGCTAGATACCAAGAGTCCTCTTAGCAGATTGCTGTTCCATATGTAGGTTTTATAGATTATGATAAAGTCAACCCAGAATCTCCTTGTTGTTAACTAGTCTCCTTAAGCTTTGTGCTGTAAAGTGTGCCCTCCAATCCTTTGTTCGCTCCATCTGTTCTGCCCTGAACTCTCTCTACTGTCTCAACCCTTCTTGAATGTGTGGACGCCAAAAATGGATCAACTACAAAAGTTACATCACTGCAGAACAAGTATTATTGGCCATATGAAGCCTTTGTAGCCCAGTGGAGTGCTATGTAGAGGTGATGTCTGAGCCACCTTTACACAGGGGCACATTATCTGAGACACAGCCAAGGTACATAGGTTGCTTCCAGCACAGGTGCTAGGATAGATCAATTATATCTATACAACATCCCGTTGTCCAGCCAAATGTACCTAATGTACACATTGTTTGTTTCTGACCACTTTACAAAGTGATCCAGATCATTTTGGATGAGTTACCCGGTTTTCATTATTATTTATCCCTCCCCAAATTGTTGTATATATAGTTTACAGATAACTGGCTTATGTTTGTTTCTAGTTCTTTAATAGAAATGATAACTAAGCTAATGCAAAAAGCTGTTACCTGCAACACACTGCTAGAAATCTCCTTTATGTCTATAGAAAATTGCATTTTAAACTCTAAAATTTAGCCAGTTTTTTAATCCATTTAATGCATGTCATGTTGATTTCTGGAGCTTATTAATCAAAACGGCATCTGGTATCAAGTCAAGTACCCAAAAGAAGACAAGGAATGTTTGATCAACACTAGGCCTTTATCAACAGAAATTAGTTCAATAAGGTCCATTGTTATAAATCCATGTTGATTAGCATTAGTTAGCATACCTGCTTTTAATTCTTTATTAATCAAATCATATATCAGTGGCTATATTATTTTTTCCAGGATTGATATATTTATACTTTTGAAGAGTTTGAATAATATCAATTTTCTCTTAGTTCTTTGGTACTTCATCAGAATCCTAAGAACTTTTGAAAATCACCATTAATATGAATTAGGTCTGGAAATTTCCTTAGCCAGCTCTTTGAAGACACTTGGTAACAAATTATTCAGATCTGTTAAATTAAAATAACTGACTTTATTAACTATGCTTTGTTGTCATCATGAGGTAAGAATAACTGATCTAGCTTTTTTCCAAAACCAGAATAAAAATAATTATTAAGTTTATCTTTGATTTCCATATTATTAATTTTTCTATCATTCCATTTGGCAAATGACGAATACTATTGTTAGTATTTCTATCATTAATATACTTTGCTATTATAGAGTATACAATATTAATATACTTCAAACTTCTTTTGTTTAATAGACTTTCAAAACCTTTCCCGTATTAACTCTAGTAGATAGAGTTTTTCTGTCTTGTACGCGTTTCCTAACAAATTTTTACAGTTTCTAGTTTCCAATTTTTATATATTTCAGTATGTTGTCCTTTCTTCTACCTATATGTGAGAACATGCACATTCACAATATTTATCTCCTCCTACCCTTATTTTCCTTCCTAGCTAAGTGTTTGTGTTTTTAACAATATGGTCTTTTTTCTCATATCTAGCACCATAGCTTTTTTGCAGACACGTAGTAAAATGTTGTCAATAAGTTCCCAACTATCCATCAGATTTTTTACATTTTTTTTCCTAATTAATTTGGTCCTTCATTATGTTCAGCTTTGTGAAATGTTTCCCAGTTCCTTCCCCTTCTGCCTTCAATCTTCAGGACTTTATTTGCTTTAGTACACTTGCATAGTTCAGTGATACCTATTTCTCAAAAGGCAAATATCTAGAAATATTTTATATTTGACTGTCTCTATATATGCAGTTACAGACGTACGGGACAGAGAGATGCTCACACAAAACAGAAACGATCCTGATCTACTGTTTCAATGCCAGGCCACTGAGAAAACCAAACGTCATCTGGGCCTGGGACGTGCCGCGGCATCGCCATACGGTCTGACATCCCCACTGCACCCCTAGCCCAGCGCCAACCCAGGCAGTCAGCAGCCTGACTTTAACTTAAATCCTACATACACAACTGTCGAGTCGTCAAAGTGTACTTAGAGCTGTGACTCTGTGCTGAAAGGAACAATTTAAATGAGTTAAAGAGAATGATTTCAGTCACACCAAGCTATGCAGTGCTCTGCCACCCATGGGTAAAGCAGGCAAGTTTTGTAAGTAAATCCTTTCCGAGCACCCGGGTTTAGTCACCAGTGAAAGCTGCTGGCTCCCTCCCATCCAAACCATGGTTCATCCCACCGCTCGCAGGTCAGCCTCTGCAGGCAGTTGATAAAGCTTCAATTAAGCGTTCTTCTCGCAGCACTCCCTGATTTACACATCACGTTCCTGCATCGGCCATTTTGCTGAATAAGCCCATACAACGTCAAGGGCCGCACGCACGGATGTGGCGAACTTCAGCTGCCTAAAATAGGAGTTAAGCTTCTCAAACCTGGGCATCAGCAGCAGCTTAAAATAAATAATAATATTCAAGTGCGACTTTAAGAAGGAGGGAAATGAAGCTGTAGAGGGCATAGTACAACTATTGATATTTAACTGGGTAATTAATAATACACGGCATGTCTCCTCCAGATAGTCTCTGAGCTGTATTTCCTTGAGGAGACATGTGTGTCTGCATTTAGACGCTGCTGCGATGGGTTGGTATAAAAATCCCCGTGATGTGAACATTTTGGTACGCTTCTCCAGCCCATGTAATGGCGTGGAGAATCAGATCCCCCAAAAAGTTGTCAATCAGAAGGCCCAACCTTACCTGCGCAGTGACAGGGGTAGCGCCCGCTGCAGTGAACAGCGCTGTTATCAAAGCCTTGCACTTGCCTTCAGTTGCTTAGGCTACAAGTTAAAACGCAAGGCAACTTGTAATGATTACAAATCCTTCTGGGAAAAAAAGTAGCAAGCATAAGACGACAGAAATGATTTGGTCGACACGGCGTGCATTGAGAAAGATCTGTGTTATTTATTTGTGATGCTGTCTATTTGAAAGTGAACATGATCATTTGCAGCTTTCACAGAAGAAACAAGTTCTACAGAGACAGACAGAGATATTAGAGGCATATTGGATGATTTAAGGAAAGACTCAACATTTTTATTTGTAATGGTGGTTATACGAATTGATATAAGTCTCCGACTTTTTTTTTTTTTTTTTTTGGACTTTTTGGGGCAGTGGTTGAGAATAACAACCTTAAAAAACTGTCTTGAAAATTTATCAGTCCAGGTACAAAATCAGCTCACTTGCCAAGAGCATAGTGAAGAAAAAAATGAACAGCATTTTCCTCCCTCCTCAGGAAAAGAACGTATATTCCAGTCAAACAGGCAAATGGAACTCGGCAAGAGTGAATTGTTGACATGCTTTTATTATACCAACAAATATAACGTTAACTGGAAATGTTACATGTCACTTGCCTTGTATGTAGGTCATTTTCTCTAGGCAAACCTTCTGCTCAACTCAAGGAAATATTTCACAGGGCCATGAACCTGTGCAAGAAGGAGTGATTCAGAAGCCCCTGGGAGGCTCCTGGGAGGCCCAGAAGGCCTTTCTCCATCTTCTTCCCCAAGTCCTTTCAAAAGCAAAATTAACGCTTGGCAAAATCCTTGTCCCACTGAAGTCAAAGGAATGTTTGCTTCCAACTTCAGCAAGACTGACTTTTCTCTCCTGGACTTAAAAGCAGTTTTGCTTGAGAAAGAACAGAGTAAAAGCTATGTGTGATCTTTAGCACTTTGCCCTGGGCTAACTCCAGGGAACATGATCCTCTGAATGCCCAGCTGCAGACATGAGAGCTTATTTAAGACTATTTTAAAATGCAAATTATACTGGCATATACATCGTATGCCTGTGTATCTGCGAAGATGGAAATATGCACAGTCCAGAAATATCAACTATCTGAGGATGCTCACCAGAGCCAGGACACTAGGAGTTAAGAGTGAAAATCCAGAATAAGAGTCCATCCTGAGCTTATGCAACAAAGATCAGACTATCAGCACGGATTTATTCTGATTTTCCATGCTTTTCCAGGTCTAAGTCAGACCCCCAGCATTCTTTTAATATGAATTTTCGACAGGCTCACCAGCAGAACAACTGACAGGCAGCCATGAATTACAAGGATATAAATACATCCAAGGGCTTTAGTGGCTAGAGCTGATACAGTAAATGATTACTCTAACAAATTACTTCTCGATGCTGCATTTTGAAGAAGCAATCTGATCACTGATTATTCCAGGTAGCAAAAAAAGAAAAAAAAAAGGCACCGTGATTACTCTGACTTAATGATTTCAGCAGTCTGAGCCTGTCTTGTCTTGCCTGTGCCACCCACAGTGCCAGACCCATGACAACTTCCCACAGTTACACACAGGCCAAAAAGTACACAGGTCCTATGAAACTGCCCTCAGCAAAACAGGAGCAACTCTCCCATGGGCAGCAAGGGCCAGCCCCGGCACAGCATTAGGGGGGTCGCGGCACATGCAGGAGGCACCAGGCAGCCCAAACCAGGCCCAGCAAGCCCCAGCAGCTCTTGCTCAAATAAATAGGTCCATAGCAATGGCTGGAGATCTGCACCGACAAACTCGAGGCCTCCAAGACCGAGGGCAGACGGGGAAACTTTGCTGGGGGTTATTGCTGCCCAGAGGCTATGATCTGTTTGTAGCACTGAGAGTGCAGGCAACCCTGGCCCGGCATCCTCTTCCCTTTCTTCTTGGTGCAAGACAAAGCCACGGCAAGCACTGGCTGGGGGATACCTTGCCCTCTGGCCTGACTCTTCTGAAGGAGTTTAATGCCCGGCTCTTGCATCCTCTCACTTCTCCATAGAGATGCCCGGTGTGAGCCACAGTCTGCAAAGCTGTATGCTTGATACAGGCTATATTCTGCCTCTTAATGCAGAAGGGACCTGGCTAGTTACCTTCCCCAGCCCCAGGTGAACCAGGCTGATCCGTGCTGTACTTTCACCAAAGCTGTGTGCCACCTAATTTTAAATGTCTCTTGTAATAGCTGTTTTTTCTTTCCCAAATAACTTTTGCAGCCCTGGAGTTGGAGTCATCTGAAACCACAAGACTGGAGTTTGAATGGCCTTTGATGTTTTCAGCAAGCCAAGCCATTGCTCTGTGCCTCAGCCACAGTTTTCCCTTTTTATTGTTCACTGAGATATATGTGCAAATCCAAAGGAACCAGTCAGTCAGATGTGGTAAAGCTATCAAACATGCTGCTCCTCTTCCTCAACGGAACGAGTCTCACTGAAATCAGAGGGAATATCTAGGTAAGTACAGCAAATAGAAGGATTTAGGGCCTGATCTCCACAATGCACGACAAAACTGCCATTAAAGCAACAGGGGCAATACTGGGATCTTGACAAATGCAAAGATAGTAGTGTAACCAATAAGGAGGTCTTGTTTTATTATAAATTTTTTCCCAAAAGACTATAGTACACTCTTGAGCCTCCTGAATTCACTGTGATCTGCAACGTTCATATCCCCTTGGAGGAACTGTTGGATTATCCAAAAGCTCAATTAAGCAAACTTATTCAGGGTCCCTCATGATGTTTGGGGTATAAGGCTCATGTTGTATATTGATTTATCTTCTCTTCTTCCCTGCCCCCCTCAGGGCTTCCTCTCCCATTTCTTGTACATATTCTTCCTGGATTTCAGGGGGAGTTGTCTCAAGGTCATACCAAGATGTTTCAGTATGAGACTGGCTCAGTTATGAAAAATGTATGTAGCTCAAAATATTGTTTAAAAGCAATAGACTGTAAATAATACCTGTTGCCTGAAGAAGCTCTGATTTATTTAAGATACAGGGGCATACATGCAAACTTCAAAGAAATGCCCATCCTTTAACAGTTAAAGCAATGAGAACAGATGAGGCTGTGATCTGTCAAGTGATCTTTTGTCACTCCCAGTACAGGGCCATAATCCTTCAGTAGCGATTATGCAGAAGAATATTACATTGATCCTGTAAAATATCTCTGATTGGATCAATGTTATTTTCTCTCGCATTGACAAGGTCTTACCAGAGAATGACTATAATTCCACTGCTAACACTGTCTTAGTGAAATCCCCCAATAAATCCTCAAAGCAGGGCTGTTAGTAATACCTTTATTAGACTAATTAAACAAGATATTTATATGCAGGGCTTTCCAAAGGACTCTGGCTCCTGCTTCAGTTTCTGGAGGAAATCTTGATCAGAAATGCTCTGCTGGAAGATTTGCTCTGAAGGAGGCTCCACATGAACATAAGTAGCAGGTCAAACGACCCTTTAAAGATTCACAAGGTTGCTCACAGATTTGCAAAAGTAACTGCTGTTTCCCTGCCCATGCTAAAGTGAGGGTGTTTTCAGCACCCAAATACATCACTGGCAGAAAAACTCATGGCAAATGTGGTTCACAGGCAAGGCTACAGCTTAGGTTTTCCCCTCACGTTCCATGAACATGCTGTCAGTGCAACAGTTTGCTAAGAGCCAAAGAGGAAACATAGTCTTTAGGTACCTGCTATAATTTTATTATTCGCTCAAGGCAAATAATGAAATATGAAATAATGAAATAATGCTCGTTCATATCTCAAGAAAAAATCTGCTCCCCTTCCAGCCCCTGCTCACTGATGATGTCCTTCCTCCTTCTTTCTTCCCCTTCTCTCTTTGTGAGTCTCCTCTAATTTTTTCTCCATTTTCTTTTCTCCACAGCTCCAAGCTTGCAGTCCCAGTGGTTTCATTCCCACAGTGACCCCCCTTCATCACTGAATTTGAATTGTCACCTTCTGGCTTTAAATGTGATGCTCCAGTGAGATGAACAGCAGACTCCAGTGATCACCTTGCCAAGCCATTTTTTTCAGTCTGCCTGAGTGCTCAGGTAGACACCACATCTCTGTTTTCCCTTGGTTCACTTCAATAATGTTATCTCTAAAGCCATGAGAGCTACAAATGTACCTCTGCTTTACCTTTCTAAACCTTCAATGAAGATTGTGTTAAGCATGAGTAAACAAAATACAGTAACTATCATAAAACCAGAGCACAGCTGAAAGACCAGTGTGGACAGCCATACATCAATTAGTAGATGAAAAAGCTACAAAGACAATATATCGACAGAAGAGCATCAAACAAACAGCATGGCAGAGAATATGCCTTCCTAAATCCTTTGAAACCAGGTTGGCATCTGTGGTGGGTATCATCTGACTCTTATGTTTCATGTGAAAATTATCTCCATATTCTTTACATCAATATACTGAAATGTCAGAGGAGTCACTTCTCAGCTCCCAGACCCTTAGAAACAAAGGAAAAATAATTGGTATTAGCCTTTGAAAAGGAACAGCCTGATGGTAAAAGATAACTAATGACTATAGAGAGGACTCTTGACCTATTTATTCCATCTACATCCAATTTCTTACATGTTCCCTCTACACTCTGGTTCAAATATCTCTACACCAGATGTCTAAACTGTCATGTCTACCTTGAAGGTCATTGTCATAACTATGATGGATAGCAAAACTTTCTCACATGAAAGCTTCAACTCGGGAGCACAGACCTGCCTTAAGGGGTAGATTCTGTGATAAATGAGACAGCTGTGAAATTGCACCGTATAGGCAGCGCAGTGTGTGGACCCCGATAGCATTGCTTATGACACTGTCCCATCGATGGGATTGAGGACGTACACAACAGGCTCCAAGAACTCCCACCAGTTCACTACCCAAATTCCGCCAAGTTGACCAGATTTCTGCAGCCTCTCCTGATGCAATGAAGTATGATGTGCTCCTGTTCTAAGGGAGGTAAGCAATTTAAACTGGCATTCTAATATAAAACAAAACCCTGTTTTTTTCACTATTTCAAAGTCAAGAAAGTGAAATTGGAAATAGAGTGCTGAAATGAATGGAGAAGTGCTCATACCTGACCCTTAAGAGTTAGGACCAAGTCCTGCCACCAGGAGGGATAGAAACTGGTCAGTTTACACCCTCTGAGAGCTAGACAGTTGGATCTAATTTCAAAACGTGGACCCTAAAGACAAGAACTGAAACCCTATCAGGAGCTGCCTGAACAGTCTCATCCCAGAAAGGAGGGACACAAGTGTTGAATTCAGGTGCCCAAGATGACAGCCAAGTTTTCTAGGTGACAGACACAATGCAGCATCTCCCCACAGCAATCAAGTCTTCTTATACAGCACTCAAAATGCAAATCCAGAAACTCCCCAAATGCAATGAACAAAATTCAAAGGGATGAGAAACTTTAAAGAAGACATATCCTCCGAATCATCTTAATGCTGTGCGTGCCGAAAACTACATTCCAGTTTAAGTATGCTAACTGTATCCAATGCTGCCCTGCAGTAGTGGCTGGAACTTCACAATGCGTTTGTTCAAAGCAGGGCTGACAGCCAGGGAAGCAGAGCTTGGGCCTAAAGACTTGCCAATGCCTCAGTACCATGGGCAACTTTCTACTATGAGAAATTCTGCTTATCTGAGGTTATTTACATGCTTCTTTCCCATTTCTCTCATTGTACTTCTATTCCTAGAGATATGCACAAGAAAACAAGACTTTGTTACTAACGGGTTTATCTGTTCCTGTTGCTGCTTCTTCATTTGAAGTCATTGACAATGCAATTAGTTGCTGTGTCACAGGCAGGATGCGAACAGTAAATGATGAACAAGAGGAGGAAAGACATGCCACTGGGTTTGGGTGGGGCACAGACTTTGAGGGGAACACCAGTAAGGACAGTACTGGGTGCCTCACTGCAGGGATAAGAGGGAGAGGTTGAAGGGGAAGAAAGAAGCCATCCCTGCCCCGTAGTTGCACTCAGCATGAAGCCAGACATTATGTGGATATACACCTCTCCTCCATCCTGACATTCGAGTAGTCTCTCCCTCTTTCACGTTAAGACACACAAACAAGTGGCCCCATTTTTTTCTATGAAATCTCTGAGGTAAAAACATCTCTCCCAGATTTGAAACAAGTTCCCATGCCCTCCTCAAACAGATGTTTCCAAGTCCCGAGGCCAAGATATAGCAAAAGCCCATTCTGCAGCCAGTTCCTTCACTGGGAAACACTGACTTTATGGAGCAGTTAATGCCATGCAGTGTTGTAATGCCTCCATCCCTGCTGAACCCATGCCATCCCTGGGAGCTTGTGACTACCTCCCCAAATCCCACTAGAATCAATGAGTTACAGTGAACAGCATTTGAAAACTGGAGGGTCCTCAGGGTGCCCGGGTGCAAAGGATTCCTCTTTCCTCTTGGATACCAAAGATTTTTTCACACAAAAAGGACATACAGCTCAAGTCTGCAAATATGAGCTCAGAAGAAACATGTTTCTCTGTCCTTTTTCCAAACCCTCCTCAGTATGGCATCCTTCTGTCACGGCTTCTAAAAAGGAAGTGTCTTCCATTCACACAGCTCAGGTCACTGGCAGAGGACCTCTCATCCAGCTGCTCCCACATGTGCAACACACCCACATAGGCAACACCAACAACCTCCAGTCTCCCTCTTTCAAGCTCTGCCACCACCATCTCCAGTTCACCTGGTACAGAATTGGGGATGCTCTTCATAAGGCCATGTTCCTTCCTCAGCAAAGGCAGAAAACAAAAGTTCCTTCTCTGATCAGCCCTAGATATAATCCTCATTCTTCAGCTGCTCAGTCGCAGAGCTAGGAAATAGTTTCTTTCAGTAACTCAGAAGCTAGCTTTGCTACTCAACATCTCAAGCAAGGCTCCCCCAACACTCCAGGCACACATAGCATCCCAGTTTCTCTTCCTCCATACTGACAGATGGAGCCCTACTTCCACCTTTTCTGCATCATATCCTGATAGGCTTTTCCAGATGATGGTCTCCTAGCTTTATTGCTGTGGAACCTTTCTGTTCCCTGTAAAATCTTTCTCCAAGACTGTTGTGAGAATTTTGGTCCGTTGCCCCACACGCACAAATGGACAAACACCCAGAAGTGGGAGCCTTTAGCCCTCATAAACCCCTGTATCCTGCAACAGAATCCTTTCCACTATAACGAAACCAACCCAGCATCACCAGCCAAATGGCTGAACATTTTGTGAACTGAAATACACATCTCATGGTAATTTAAATATGTGCAAATAAGAGCATAATTCTGTTGCTGCCAGCAATCCTGAATGTTTAAATATAGTAAGAAAATACCATAGCTTCTATTTTATTTTATATAAACTATTTAATAAAGAAGTGGAAGACTGTTCATTTTCATGGCTTATGAATTCAGATGGCTGAGAATTTAACAGGACTTTGCTACTGTTGAGCTAAGGCATTAAGAAATGAAAACAGAGTAGGAAGCCAGGGAACAAAGACCCTGTTAACTGTATTATCTACTGGAAAGATATGGAAAATATGCATTAAGTGCATACAGTCCTGACCCCCAGCCCTTCATGGACATGTGGGGTGCCACTGGAAGGAAACAAAGTGCAGTTCATATCTACATGAATAAGACAGAGCAGCTAGGATGGAGGAGATAGATAGATTTGTGACAGGTTCCTTCCCTCCCACCAGACCACAGCTCAGTGATGAACACTCCTTCCATCAGGTCCTGCCTGGTACAGAGCTGAATATGCTCTTATTTGAGGGAAAGGAGGAATTAATAGTAACAATAGCTACAATAGTAACAATAAATTAATACTTGACAGTCCTATGGCATGTTTCACAGGGACACAGCACAAAAAAGGACTCTGTTCATTTTTGTTGCAAGCAAATTTTCTTTTTCTTGGCAAGTATATCATATAATCCCTTCTCCTAAATAAGCCCATCTTCATCTTTAAAACCTGTTAGAGGTACTGTGCCTTGATCACTCCTTCCAGAATCTCACTTCAGCCCAGTTTCCAGCCTACATATATCCACGGTTCTCACAAAGAGTGTTTTTCATGCTTGTGCTGTCCTTAGCTTAAACACACCTTCTCCATCTCCTGTGTTTACCCCCATTTTTTTCTGGATAACAGTCATGTTTGTAAAATAGATTTTCCATTCTCCTCTTCATGCTAGTAACCCCACTCTCTTCCTGCTTCAGCTTGAAGTCATCTTTCTCAAATGTAGCTGACAAGAATAGCAGAGATTATAAATGGAGGTGGTTTCATTAACACCTTGTGCTGCAACTTTAATATTTCCCTCTCCCTACTTGAAACACCTGGCCAGCTCTGTTCTTCAATCACACTTGCCCTTTTCATGGTCAGACCACCAAGGTGGCTCTATCACTCTGTGTCTACACTTCAGGACAGGTGCACCCTGTTGAACCCCTCGTCCCCAGTGAGCTGTGCTCTGTGATCATGTCCCAGCTGCATGTTGGGATGAGACATAGAAATGCACTCTTCCCACCTTGAAAAGAAACGTGCTGCCATACCTGGGCAGGAAGGAAGCCATTTGAACCCAAAACTTCCCATAGTTTGGGTGTCCAGGGACCAGAATCTCAGAACGCAACACAGAGGGTATTTGCCCAACGATCCAAGCATATTCAACAGGACTAAAATTTCACATTGAAAAGAAATTTCACATTGTTAGTCCCTAACAGCATGATCTGGTATTCTGTATTAAATTTTACCCTTTTTCTATTCTCCAGTCCTCAGTTCTTCTCATGTAATATTCCAGTACTCCTGTCTCTTGGTGATGCTGTATTTTTGTGGCAGCAGTAAATGTCATTAGTTCAATCCTTCTGTTCACACCCAGTCAAAATAAGAGCTATCACCTCTCCTTACAGACCATGCCCCAATATCAGCCCCATTAAATAAGGCTGGTCCCCATACTTTGGGAACTCTACTGTTGACTTTCCTATCTTGATACTTCTTTCAACACTTGTTGCCTTCCTTTGGCCAGTTGCTCAAACACACTGTAAATTGTATACTAATTACCTTAACATTCTAATAAATCATTTCCTCAGGGGCAGAATTTAAAATCCTTTACCAAAATCCCAATAATTTAGATCTACTGCACTTCCTTTGTCTAGGAAACCAATTACCTTCCTAGCAAAATATATCAGGGTAGTTTGGCACACTCCCCATAGAAAAACATATGTTGCATGTTTATCTCATTTTTCCCCATATATTTAATTATTCTTTCCTTTAGAACTTCTTTTAAATTCCTGTACAGTATTATTATGATCAAACTAAAAGGTCCTCTGTGGCAAGACAACTTTTCCCCTTCTCTTTAAATAGAGATTTGCTACTTTTCATTCCTAATGTACCATCCTAATTAGACAGATTTATTGAAAATCTTTTTTACTGGACTTGCAATGTCACATACCATATCTTTCAGTACTCTGAGATGGAAATTATCCAGTTTCCCAATTTGAGCACATCATTAACCTGTTTGATTTTTTTCCATTTCTCCTGTTCCTGTTAGCTGTCTGCTTTTGTCTCTCTAATCAGTATAACATTCCTCCCCATCCTCTCTTTAAACATTATGGAAAATCATATAAGAAGAACTGGGAAATATTGAGACTGGTGAATAGAAAAGGGATGAAATTTAATACAAAATCCCAGGTCACACAGTTAGGGACTAACAATGTGAAATTTCTTTCCAATGTGAACTTTTGGCCTGGAGGATATGTTTACATTGTTGGGCAAATGCCGTCCATGTCACATTCTGGCAAAGTGAGAAAAATCAGAACTTTCAAAGTCAGCCCTGAGCCTGCCTCCTAAGTCTGTGTCATTGCTAAAAACAATAACCATTATAAGTATTGACTCTAAATATTTTATTTATGGGAGGCAGGAGTTAGGCTACTAATTCAGATTTTGGGAGACTTAATTTGAAATTAGGGATCTGCTACTGATCTCTTGAATACTGATCTCTTGATTCATCTCTGAATCATGATGACTCAGGGCCAATCACTGGCTCTTCACATCTCATTTCCCCCCTGAACACAAGGGACAATTTCACTCTCTAAAAGCCCTCTGTGATTAAATATCTAGAAGTATCTAGAATATCTATCACAATGGGAACCACCTAGGTACCCAAAACAGAACAATGTAGTTGGATCATTAGTTACCATAAATCAGCATCACCCCTTCAAAGTCAGTGCAATTACCTTAATTTAAACCAGAAAAGGACTTGCCCTTTAACATCTGATTTTAAAACATTTTTGTTGCTTTTTTGGTTTCTATTATGATTTTTATGTTATTAAATGACCACTGGGCAGAAGGCAAAAGTATATACAAAGATACTTCTAATTTTATTTCATTATTTTAAAAGAGTTTTTTGCATATTCAAAGATATGTATTGATTAGCAGAGAAACAGAGACTAGCATTGTACATTCATATTTAAGCAGAAGGATCTTTTCAAATAGCACTGATTACCCCATAAAACTAAAGTAACTGTTTCATCCTATTAGAAAGTCTAGAAATAGATTTAGGAAGCTTTTTGAAATGTCCGCTGTTCATACTCAAAAACAACAACAGGTCTCAGAATTAAATAAGAGTGGTGACAAGTGATTCTCAGCGACTCCTACTGAGTCTGGTAGGACATCTTAATGGGACCTGACTTCTAGTATACACAGGACATCTTGACATCCATGTTCCTTTACAGTGTTTCAGCTCATGTATACACATTTTCAGAAACGAATCACAAGGCACTTTCGAACAAGTAGGCCAGACACTTGTGCTGAACACAGGTGCCACAGAAAGCTTCGGCAGCCGGCTGGGTGACAGCATTTCAGAGCTGGAGAGTGGTCCTTGTCACCTGCCAAAAGCTGCTCATAACAAGGGAGCTTAGGATATCCGACTTTTCTATCCACATCTAGTGCAGTCCCCTCTGGGGACGTCCAAGGCAGGGCTGCCAGGAAAAGCAGCTGGGAATACTGGGGAGACTCTCTCAGCTCCGATTTAAGGGTGTGTGGCTGCTGGTTTTGTGAATCACACATGCGGTTCATAAACCTCCCGCTCTTGCAGCCACCCCAATGCACATTCAGCTACTGAAGCATGTTCCTGTTGGGGTTAAACCTTCACTGGCATCACACAGAGATGGGTACAAAAGACAGCAGGCCACTTACTAAGACCAGTTCTCACTGTGAGCCCAGAACGGCAGCGCTTTACACGTGCCAGACGGCCATGAGGCCTAAGAGGTTTCTTCTGGCCCAGGATACTCTGATTTGCCTGACATTTATTTGAGAGACCACATTGTTTTAAGTGTAGAAACACTGTGACAGGTGTACGACAGGCTGAAATGACCTTTATCCATAAGAACCCCTCAGCTCTGGAAATATGTCCCTCTAGCCCTCCCCCTTCTTGGAAAATAGCCTAAATTTGTAGTTAATTTTTGTTTGTTTGCACCTGCGGTTCAATGTGAGATCGAAGTGCAATTGTTCGAAGCACTGGAGAAACACCGCTCGCTTCTGCTGGAAGGAAACACATTGGCACCTCTATGAGGTTATACAGTGTGAATTCAGAGTGTGAAGGCAGGGCAAATGATAGACAACAGCCCATGGTACTGACCTCCCTCACCCTTAAACTTATGTTTTTCTGCCCCCTCCGTTCAACCCTATTTGAGCCTCTCAGGCACCTAAAAGACAGGCAGCAGGCCTGGGCTGAGCGCCAGGTCCTTGCTCTGCCCTGCTCCTCATGTTCTCCCCTCCAACAGGCACCGGGACTCTCAGCATCACCCATCGGCCACCACTATCACCCGAAGTCCCTCGGCTCGTCTGCCACCCCAGGCCAGCAGCACTGAGGGCTTCCTCCTGCTCGCAGTCTTCAGGGCCGCCACCAGCCATCCCTTGCAGAGCTCTCTACCTGAAATCCTGCCACCTTGCCAACTTTCTGCACAAATGCACTGTTTTCCCATTCAGTTCTGCTCTTTTCCTAGCATTGCTACCCCAGCTCAGTGCAGATAAATGGCAGACTCACACAGTCACCTCTTTGTCACGTTTGGCTCGTTCCTCAGGCCCTCCCACCTCCTCAGCCCCCACTTCAGCTGTTACACTGGATTTCAGCCAGTTCTTCCATGAGAAAATTGACAAAGTATCATCTTCCTCTTCCAGTAGGTTTGCCTTCTGTTTCCTCTTCCCTTCCTACAGCTCCTTGCCCGTTCCTCCCTGTCACAGACAAAAAACCCTCCTATGCAGTGCCCTCCCTTCCCTTCTTTTATTTGCCACTGAGCCAGTCTTATACCATCTCCTTATGGCCATTCTTGCCCTGTCGTCCTCTCTTCTCCTTGACCTCTCGCTCCCAGCTGTGTCTTTACTCTCATAACACAAATATCTTTGCACCTCTCTCATCTTAAAATATTCTCATCTTAAAACATTTGTTTTCCTCTCTAAATATCATTCCTTTTTCTCACCTCCCTTTCATCACGAACCTCTCTGAACACACCAGGTACAAATGCAGTCTGGAGTTCCCCCACCAGTTACAGTCTAAGCTCCCCAGGCCAGTGCAGCTTCCCCTCCACTGAAATTGCTCCTGACAAAGTCTCTATTTACATACTAGACAAATTTCATCATACTCTGAATATTCTGGTCTCACCTATTGTGACATGCCAGCTACCTTCAGTAGTATTTCTCAGCTGCCATGACATTACTACCTTCTCTCTACCTTTGAATCTGCTGCTTCTTCATGTCCTCCAGAAGATACTTTTCTTCTCCCCGCTTTGCCATCATTCGGTGAAGTTCATGGGGCTTTTCTCATTCTATACTTTACTCCTTGGTAATTTCTTTTGCAAATACAGATTCAGCTACCACCTCCACACAACAGCTCGCAGGTTCATTTCTCTAACAGAAACTTGTCTCCCTACATCTGCACCCATGCTTGACCTGTCTCTCTGATATTATCTCATAGACATGCAGATATCAAATTGAGCTTATCATAGCTAAAACAGAGTTTCTAATATTCTTGTCCCCCATTCTTTACAGTAAGTCTTCTTCAGTAATTCCTCTCTTGATCATCACAGGCAACTCTACTACCTTTTTTGTTGTTCTGGTCAACAACTTGTGTCTCAGTATGTCCTTAGCTCCAGGTGCTGTCTAAAGTTAGCAGATTCTTTCTCCACCCAGGCTCTCATCATTTCATGTCTTTTTTTATTACAATATTCTTTCCTATGACCTTGACAAATATGATCTTGCCCTCCTTGCATCCTGAATGGATGCTGTTAGACAGATCATTTTCCTAACCTGTCACTTTAACCATGTCATTTCTCTTTGCAGCCCTTGACTGCTGCCCCAGTCTCTATCTCATTAGCATAATCTACTTGTCTTCATTAAAGAAATGTCAACTTCTTCCTCCACTCAACCAAAGAAGCCAATCTTCATCACCTACTTATTTTTTAAGCAGTCAGACACATGATTTTGTCTGTGCCAGCCATCAGTCTTTGGAAGACCATCTTGTAAACATCTGCACCTCCTATTCATTATCTTTCTTCCCAACTCTTCTAGGAATCCCTCATTTCACGGTGCTTACGAAATGCGGTCAGCCTGATGGTATTCTAAAACCACTTCCAGTCATGCTGAACATAATTTTCTTGTCATCTCCTTGTATTCTCTCATTAGGCTGCATTACTCTCCAATATCTAGTGCAGCAATATGTCAAAAGGACAGGGGCATTTTTCTGTTCTACATTTGTATGGGTTCTAGAGAGGTGATCCATGGATTAGTGATCTGTGCTTAAGGTTCATAAATCCTATGATACAACTGTAACTGGTGTTAATAATAATGAACAAAATCCCTATTATACTGATACTGAGCTGAGGTACAAGAGATTAAGTCACTTGTCTAAGGTCAGACAGAATGACTATGGCAGAACTTGGACTGAATTCTGGCTTTGTAAGTCCTGCCCTAACTCCAACACTACCTTTTTTTCTTCTATTTTGGTAGTTGTCTACAAAGGATTACGGTTTCAGTAGGATCAGCTGGGCAGGTCTGAATATTTATTTGTGGAGGAATTAGGCTTTATGAGAGATAAAATGGGCAAATTTCCATTTTATGGTCCGATTTCTCTCGTACAAAGAAAATATGCTGGTTAATTTTATTTTCGTTTAAGTGGATTCTATTCTGAATGGTCTGTTAAAGGTACTTGGATTCCGGAATACACATTATTTACTTGTTTACACCTTAAGAACTAAAACATACCATCTCTTTTCTTTCTTTTGCTCTTAAAGAGATGAATATGTACTCAAGAGTTCCAGCCACACTTAATTAGCATTGAGTCATTAAATAACTTACATTATAAATGATTGTCATTATTTTTTCAGAACCTACAAAACACAGAGTTCTATTCTACGTTTTCTGGTTTTGCAACAGTTAATGAAGTCATTCCATTCTTGAACTGTTCACCACTTATTCTGAGTGCACAGAGAGATTTTTTTCAATGAGAAAAAGCAATATAAATTTGGATTTTTATTGCTGGAGAAGACAAAATAGTTCAGATCCTCTCTATTTAAATAATTCATCTTTCTTTACATATCTTTATTTTTACAGTAAATGGAACACAACTGCGCTCAAATTAATTCTTCCATATATTTAACAAAGATTTTAAGGAAAGGAAGCAGAAAGGAAAACAATACTGAGATTTTCAAAAGGATTTGGATGCTCAGTTAAATGAACAGGAATTAAGCATGCAGTCTTGTAGGCAGCTCTGCAAATACCAGTTTCTGTTGAGAAGGGCAGGATCCCGTCATTTTTACTCAAGCAAAATTTCCATTTGTCTTCATGACAATTTTGCTTGAAAGCCAACAGCTTGATTGAAATTTGCCCTTTAAAACAGCATGATTAAAAACAGTTGCAGCTCTGTTAAATTACATATATGTTCTTAGTATTTTTAGTATATATATATTATAGAACTAATTATCTCAGAAGTGTCAGAGGAACGTGTCATGTTCTTATTACTGGTGGTAAAGACACTTTTTAACGAATTACTATTAAAGTTTGATGAAATTAAAATATTACAATTGCTTATTTAAAAAAGGATGGGCCAAATCCTCCTTGAACCCACATCCATGAAACACCAGTGATTTCATCAGTTAAATGATTTGAGAAATAGAAAATCTCTGAGCAAGAGAATGTCTTTGCTGTATTTCAGAAACATGCAGTTATTTGACTTCTGATCTACAATGATAGGCTAAGGACAATTACGTCACTGAAAACAGTGAAGGCTAAATATCTTGTTAGCAGAAGGCTTGACTCAAAGCCTATCTACTGTTTAAATTTCACTTAACCCTTCCAGTAGAACTTCGCTGTGACAGAGTGGAGCACAGACCTTGTGTTGGCCTTTCTCTACAGGGACTATTTTAACCTCAAAGGAAACACTGAAGGCCTGAACTTTCTGCATCACCATGTTCAATAAAACATTTGCTATTGACTTCACTAGGACCAGAATCAAGCCTTCAGTAAAGTTCTTTTTATGAGTGCATTGGAGAATGGTTGGGATTTCAAACACACAAACAAGTACTTGAATTCTTTAAATTTATGGAGAAAACATGAAAAAAATCATTGTCTTTATTCACATGGCAATACCACTGCATTTAAAAAGTCAGTTCTACATAATCATAAGGTGTTGCAAGCACTTTTAGGGAAATAAATCTTTTTACTCCTAGAGCTAGCTGCAAGCAGCCTCTCTCCAGACTTTTCCAATTGTGTATAAATAATCCCCAGTGATGGCTGGAGTAGTCTTCTTAAGCCCTTCTTGCTCAATTGTGCCATGCATCTGACAAATCTAAACAGAGAGTGCTTTCATCCCGGAAATCTTGCATATTATTTGGTGTGGAAGTAGGCTGGATGGGAATCAGATTTCCTTTTTTTTTCAGTGGTGGCATGGGCTAAATATACTCACAATACAATGTTTAGAAAATAGGATTTTCTATGACTTCCATGGAGCTTGGTGGAAGAAGAGAGGTAAGAGGGGGACTGAAATATTAAGGTCCTTGCAAATTTTTTTAAATAACTGGATTCCTGTGGCAGGCAGCAGAGCCCAGACCAGACAGGTTTAATTGGCAGTCTTCCAAAAGCAAGATGAAAGGTCCTCCGAGTAGCAATTGTGTAAATGGAATGGTCTCTGGTTATTGTGCAACTTCTTCATATACTTTACTGTACCTTTATAATTAAATGATGTAATCCCTTTTTGTTTCCTTTCTTGCTTCCCTCCCTACTAGTGCAGGAAAGCATCTGAGCAATGTGGCCATACAATGCTGACTTGGGGGGTTCCACTTTTCTTTCTGGGGCACTACGAGTCGCACGCAAGGAGTCGGGAGCTGGTGATTGCAGAAGCAGGAAACAAACTCTGTCTTCTCCCTGCCACAAACTGGTACTGATCTGCATTTCAGGTCCCTGCTTGCTTAGTGCTGGTGGTTGGGTTTTTTGGTAGGGTGAGGGAAGGCTGCTTTTGCTAGAAACTTAGTGCTAAACAATGAACAGTGGATCTTACAGCAGGTAGGGAATGCTATATTCAAAGGGCATTAAGCAGCACAGCTATTTAATTCACTGAGGAGACTGTGCAGACACCTCAGACCGGGAAGGAGCATAGTACTGTGCTGAATAGGACCAGAGTCAGCGTTTCCTGACAGCACAAGGCTTTGGGGATCAAGAGTGAAACTCTGGTCCAGAGATGTCAACAGACTTGATCAAACACCTAGGCAAAACCAGCAAACCACCTTTGTAACCTCTTTCTCTTTGACTGGTCCTTCTTCACAAAGAGTGCTTTGCTTCAGCCCAGTTAGCCCATTCACAGGAATACAGATTATTCAGGTGGGTAAAAGCTAGCCAGACTGGGTCCTGGGTTGCGTGACTGACTCTAATAATTTCTTTATTGGCTGTAATTCCTCTTTCTGATTTTCTTTCGTTTATCATAATAAAGCAAACAAATTAATTGACTGATTTTGATGCAGTTGTAGAATATTCTTCAGGCCTTTGGTCTCATGTCTGCCTGCCTCTTCCTGAGTATGCCTACTTGTGGAAGTCCGTGTTAATTCATTTTCTATTTATCTAATTGTATTATTTTCAAATCACCTTGATTCTACAGGAATATAACAAAATGGATACAAGAATTTTAAACAGGAGCAGCAGTTTTATATGCATTAGTATTTATAATATCTATCAATAAGAAATCTGAAGTAAGAGATCTCCAGTTTTTCTAGCAAAATCAAACATAGGTTTTGATGTAATTGCCAGAAAGTAAAAATAGAAATATAGAACAAAGTTAGGGAAACAACCCAGAATCTTCAGAAACAGAACTGCTTTTTAAGACCACTGGCATCAGAATATTGCAAAGTATCATAGGGCCTGATTCTGCAACAGGCCATTGCCTACAGCTTGCATTAATTTCAGCACAGTTCATAGCCCAATAACTGCTGGGTATTTGCAAAGGCAGTTAGGCTTTTAATGACTATGTTTTGTTATCCTTTGATAGACAAACCTACCGTTCTCAATACTGGAAGTTTTGCCTAGGGAAAAATGTAGATCTGTCCCAAAATAAACGGATCACTTAGATCCTCTCCAGCTTAAAAAAAAAGAAAGAAAAAAAAGCGTAACAGCATTACATTCAATTACATATAGTATTATATGCAATATTTGGGGCCAGAACCTGCCTCACTTTATCCAGTTCCAGAAGAGGTGTGCCAGATTAAATTAACAGCTGGCAGGGGATGGAGAATAAAAGGCACATGTACCAAAGACATCCTCAAAATAGGCCTTTTAAGCGGTACTTGCCCTGGAGCTCTTATTTTATGCAGGAAGAAATTTCATCTGTGCAGAAATATTTACCCCAGTCAGGGTATCTGATTACAACAGGCACAGTACATTCAGAGTTCTTCACACTCACACAGGGCATGCTTTGTCCAAATGCCTTCCCCTGCAATTTCTAACTCTAGATGATTGTCTCCAATGGGAGAAAAACTAGAAGAGGACTGTGGTTCTGTTAAGATGAACCTAGAATACCTGTCTCATTTTGAACTCGGACTGTTTTCTACATCTGACAGCAATGCCAAATCTACTTATTCTACTTTCACTACATAACTGTGGATCATAAAGAAACAGTCTAATACCTGTTCCTCAGGTGGGAACTAGCTGATTACCTATGTAAAGCTGGCTCCTACGCATAAGTATCAAATTCCTAATTCAACAACTCCAGCATACAAGGATTTTTAATTGATAATTATTTTACAATACTTTTTGGCAAAAACCCATTCATTCTTTTTGGCAAAAGCCCATTCATTCTTTTTGATCTAACTGTTTCTATAAAATGGATGGGCAATCCTATGGTATTGCTATCTCCAGTTTTAGCTCTGAACAAGTCAAAGTTCTATATTATTACATTGCCATTATATTTGCTTTCCTATGCTTTAATCTGGAGGTGCCAAAACAACACACCTCTACAGTATTAATATTAATGTGTGACTCTTCATCATGGCTGAGAGTTATGGTATAGGTAGATCCTCACTCCAAAATGACAACCAAATGAACTGCAATGTTGGTATTTACCATTAAAAATCTCTCTCCTTTAACATTTCCCGCAACATACAATTTAAAAGTTTGTTAAGTGTGCACCAGAAACCTTTAAAGAAGGAAAATGAACTGTCAGGTAAGCATTTAACATATATTTTTCTAAAGCAGTGGAAAGCAGTTACACACATCAGTATTTGCACATATCTCCTTTACGTGCACAAGTTGCACTTCTGACACCAGGGCACCAAGAAAAAAGGGCACTGAGAAATGGCTATGTGGCCATCTGCATGCACATATGTCCAGAAATATGTCTGCAGGAATGCAGGCTGTACCTGAGCCCAGCAATCTGACCCTCGCTACCAGCCCAATATCCCCTTATGTATATGTAGACTTGGCTCACTACACACACACACAAGCACGCATGCACACACACACACATACTCAAATTAAAACAGGATCTTTTGAAGACCATCTTCTCCTGCATTTAACTGCCTGAGTTTGAGATCCCACATTTTCACTATCACTAACACTCAAAGCGTTGCGCTTACGCATCTCGCAGTGCCAGGAGGTTTCACCAGCTTCTAGCAGGAGAAACGGACACGCCTGAACCCAAGACAAGGCAGGCAGCTGAGAGCAATGAGTCTCACTTAATCCAAGAGGAAAAGCCTCTCTAATAATTAAAACTCTATTTCCCAAAGGTGAGCTCTGGTGAAATGTTTGTTCGCTGTCAAGGTTGAACTTCTTTGTTTATGCCCAAGGCACAGAAAGTGCACGTGGCAGAGCGATCCAGCCCTCTTCAGTGAGCCCAGCACGCCTGCACCCTCACCTAGGCGGACAAGAGGAATCCCTAGGCATTGAACCCACCAGCCAGGTGCCAGCATGCTGACAGCTTTTGGGCATGTTCATTTGCCCATTACAAATGGGACTGAAGCCACCAATTCGTTTCATGTAGGTTGCAAAACAGCAACTAGACGTTAATAGTCACTAGAAGCACACGCTGGACCCAAACTAATGATCAAGGGGTAAGAGGTTCCTTACAACATCCCTCTTTGTATTGTTTCAGTGTAAGTCTATACTGTGCCACTAACCTCTACTGCTCACTTTTAAAATATACAGAACTGAACTATACATTGGCAAGCACATGTGAAAGTATATCCCTCATGAATAATTAGATTTAAGCAGTAATTCTGCATGCAATTTCTGAAGCAGGAATTAATACAGGCTATCAAGGGAGTTTTGGACAGAGAATACATTTAGAAAACAAGTATTTTTAAAGATTGCACAGTGTAAGAAGCAATGATTTCACTGTGATAGAAATAAATTGCTAGGGAATCATCTGAACGCAACAGAAGAACCATGGGAGGAAAATGTTATTTTGTTGTATGGGGTAACCATGATGTGGGCAGCAAAGATGCTGTCATCTTTTACTGAAACCCTCATCATCTTGCAATAACATAAATTTTTTTGTACACAGGGTTTTGTGCATATCTCCCCTTGTTGTACTTTGGATTAAAGAAATATTTGAGGCAAACTGACTATCATCTTGAACTGTCATCTTGGGGGAGAAAAGAAGAAGGACCAAAAGACAGGAAAAAGAATAGCACAAAGATGCTACAGGCAAACAGATGCATCTCCACCCTGAGAGAAAATAATTCCTTTTTAACACTCCTGATAAATTCATGTCATGTTTTGTAGACATTGAAAATATTCCAAAATGTAGCTCAGTGTAAATAGCAAGCTGGGTTCCCTCCTGCTTTTTAGCATTTCTCTTTGTTTACTCTCCATTTGAGGATAGAAGAAGCCTGCATGTGAGCACTGCAAATGGTGTAATTCAGGACTGATGGGGCATTTGGTAAGGCAATGATGAAATACAGACATATGTAACCTCCAATGAAACAATACATTGACTGAGTCAGCAGGGTCAAACTAAAAAAAAAATTCTATTTTTTCTTTTTCCTTAGAAAAAATTCTAATGTCTGCTTTATTAATACTCTTCGTGTCTATGTGGAAAACATTCTGATACCATGGTGATGGGCAGACTATAATAAGCTTAGAGAAACAGAGACATGAAAGAGGGACATTCTGGGGTGTTTCTGCTCTCACCCCCACTGCCTTCTTGCTCCCAAACCCCAAGTGGCAGCAGTAGAGATCCCATGGGAAACTGCTTTGGCAACGATCGGGGAAGCAATGCACAGCGCAGCCAGTTCACCCGTCGCAAGAAGAGGTACTTGGCTAGAGACACCAGCTCCCACCTGTGAGCCCAAATGGCTCTGCTCAGCCTCGGCAGCTCAGGAGGGCCTGGCACGTTCATTTGGTAAAAGCAGCCCTTACCTTTGGCAATCAGCTCCTCCAGCTCTTGGTCGAATCCATGTCGGTGGCACTTCCTCCAGAGCCCCATGTTGGTTGAATTGTACTGTCTGTTGCACTCATCGACTGGACTCATAGCAAAGATCTGCCTCCTGTTTCTTGCCAAGAGGAGTTTCCCTTCCCAGCGGTCCAACCTAGACCTGCTGGCCCTGAGAGGCAGGTTGTTGTTGGAGTTATAAATGAAGCCAGGATCATTTCTCTTACCGGTGATACTCTTGCACCTCTCTCTGTGCTTCCTGGCATCAGTTTCATACCAATGGTCAGAGCAGATTGCTACAGCCAGCATGCCCAGGGCACACAAAGCTAAGGAGAGGCCGGCATACAGCAGTAACCTTCCAGCAGCCATACCTCAGCTTCACAGAAACACCATGGACATCTTCACCACAGACAAAGCCCTGGACGTGAGACCACGCAAAAACCTCCGGGGCAGCTGCTTGATGTCACTTGGCAGAGATTGCCTCAAACATCCACAACTCCTGCGGCTCACATCCGTGCTGCGGAGGGACTCCAAGAGCGCTACAAAGTTCTGCCCTGGAGGCAGTGCTGGAGTCTCATCTGCCTGCTTCCTCAGCGGTGGAGACCTGATGAGGAGAAACACAGCCCTCCACCTGGCACGGGAGCGGCCCGGGGAAGCACCCCCACAAAGATGTCCTGCTCCCCTCCCCAGAAGCGCTCACACGGCTGGGTGTGCTGAAGGAATAGCCCCCGCCAGAGACTTGAAGGCTATGGCTGTTTGATCAGTCCATTAATCTCTTTCCATCTGGCCAGCTCAGAAATACAGGAGCAATAGCTTTCAGATAGCAGGTTCACTGCAGCATCACCGGACAGAAAAGTTCAACAGCAAGAAATCTTCCAGTCTCAAGCAGCCAACTATCCTGGTGGCAAGAATCGGGGACTTGCCTTTTCTTTGTCAGCAGCTCGCTGAGAGCATCATCTGGACAGTTGCTGGCTTGGGTTTAAAGCAGGGTTGAAGGGGAGGGAGCAAGAGGGGGAGCAATCTGTTGTTGTTGCTGCCGCTGTTTGAAGTCGTGGCTGAAATATAACCTCTCTGGCCGTAACAGGAAATTCAGGCAGGCATGGGTCTCCCCCTCAGCAGACTTTGCTCACAGTCACTGACATCTTGGCTTCCAAAACACCTCAGCTTCTCCCTGCTAGCCTTGCCATTCACTTGGTTTGTTTTGTTGTCTGCACTGTCATCAAGGCAACGTAACGTAATGATCCCTTCCCTTGACCAGCTGGAGCTCGAGAGCCCCGAATTACTAACAGAGCAGCGGTTGGGCTCTCCCACCTACAGCAGCGCAGCAGCCTCCCTGGTCCCGGTCGGCATGAGAGGCGGCTGGAAGGAGCTGGAGCTGATGCCGGAGCCGCTGCCACGGACCGCGCACCTCCCGCTAGGCAGCACTGGAAGCAGTCCTCAGCCCCAGCATCGTTTTTCCACCCCCTTCCGCCGTTATTTGAAAAGCTTTCTTCTTCACCGACGCTTCAATTTGTTGTGCACAGTTTTCCTAACACACAGGCATTGTTAACCATCTGCAAGATGAAGGCAGGCAGGCAGAGCTATGGCTGATTGAAAGGATGCTAAGGAATGGGGAGGGGAGGTCGGAGGAAATCAGACCAAAACAAACTAACAAAAAAGAGCTACACACCTTACAGGGGGAGAGGAAAGCAGCCCCTAACGGTTGTCAACTGCTTTCGGCATTCTCTGCCATATGGCCTGATCTCCACACAGGAGCTGAGATTTTTAGCTCAGCAGCTTCACACGAATCCTATCCCCAGCATCAGCAGATATATATTCAGACATTTTTTTCTCCTTAAATTTCCACTCCCTTTCTCTCTAATGGGAATAACTCACCCATCTTGTAGCAATCAAGAGCAACAGAAGGCAAGCTGGGGTCCGCAAGCTTTAGAAATCTCATTTCACCGTTTTTAACCCAAATAAGAGCGTATCCAATCTTCTGTACACCTGGGAATCTTTCCTTGTTCAAACACTGAGCCCTGCAGCCTTGGCTAAAGCCTACAGACAGAGAATACAGAGCACTGAGCCAAAAGCCAGTGATGTCACCCATGCAACGTGAGACTCATTTCTTATTTCTCTAGCCTCCTTAAAGATAAACTGCACCACTTCACAGACAGGAAATGTCGAAGTCTTACTTTCTTAAAAGGGGAAAATGGTAAAACCTGGATCTAACTGGATCCTGCTGATTTTTTGTCACAATCTCTCACATTGTGTCACCCAAATCCAGAACAACTGTAGCTGTTTCTTACTGCATCAAAAAATCCCAACTGGCTACAAAGCACAAAGCATGAGCTTGAAAAAACCCTGGAAAAACCCTGGATTCTGGGGGATCCAGAAAATCGAGGCACCCAGGCTCTGAATGCTGCTGTTTAAAAAGGAAATAAGCATAATTCTTTCCCTTGCATCAAAAAACTGGGGATCCTGGCACATTCTGGTCTACAAGTATCACAGTATCCTGGAGCGGGCAGAGGGATCTAGTTAGCCTCATCCAGTATTTGGCTCTCACACACCACAGACCACAGCATGAATAGGAAACAACGCAGGCACAACTACTGCACCAAAAAACCAACAGCCCAATGCATCTCCAGGAACGAGTGCTGCAAAAATCTACATCCATAGTGGATCCTACCAACTTTTGGCCCCTAAAGCCCAAACTGGGTCATCTACATAGAAAATAAATACAGCCTATGCTGGAACCCCTGGGTTGGAGATGCTTCTTGGCCCAAAGGGTGGTAGTACTGGGACTCCAACAGCTTTTAACCCCAGCCACATAAATTGTATTTGCTACAGTGGGAAGGACAGATGGGAGAGAGAGGAGCTCTTTGTGTATCAAAACCACATACCTAGATTTTCTTGTGGAGTGGTACGGTCGCATCAGAAAAAACACACTGCTGGATCCTATCATTTTTGGCCCCAAGCCAAACCAAATTGTATCATCAAACAGGGAGGCACATCTCCTTATACTTTACCTGGCAAACTCAGGTCCCAGGTCATTTGGGATTTTCAGCTAGATAGGGGCATTTCTCCCATTAAGACATTTTTGGTTTTATATGTACTAGATTGTCTACCCCCCCAACATGATTAAGAAATTCACAAAGGAAAGTTGATCATTGAAACCATGGATATTGTGATCATCTGCATCTGCTCAAACAGCTCTCTTACAAAATGTCAATGTTATGAAAACTGTATCTA
The DNA here is from genome assembly GCF_003343035.1 of Apteryx rowi. Lineage (NCBI taxonomy): Eukaryota > Metazoa > Chordata > Aves > Apterygiformes > Apterygidae > Apteryx > Apteryx rowi. The sequence goes on along the minus strand of NW_020450894.1, from coordinate 2,131,807 downwards.
AGAAGCTCCAGATTAAGTTGTTTTATTGAAACAAGGGACTAGACAAAGATTTTTTTCACAGTAACTTTCCTTTGTTGTTCATATGGAAGGTAAATTTTTAAGGATCTATGTTTTTTAGAAAACAGTTAAGCACAGGAAGATCCACTTTTACATTTGGATTTTTCAAGCAACTACATAAGAAGAATTCAGTTTTATAGTGTGCTTGGCACAGCCACACTGGTTAACTGTTCGGGGATAAAATTTAAATGTTTGTGGTCAAAAAACTGCTAGATCCTACAAAAAGAAGATCGTGAACATGTCTCTTATGATGCTCCCACACATAGATATGAGTGCATCTGGATTTCTTTGCCAATTTTTAGCTTCAAGTCGCAAGTTGGAGGATGAGAACAGGGAGCAAGTCAAACTTTACCAATCATATTGTTGGCACTGATGGGATTGTTGGACTCTAGATTTAAGAATCAATCAATAAAAAGCAGAAACCAAGTGCTGAAAGGGTTTAATGGTTGTCTTGCTCCTTTGTGAGGCAGAGTTGAGGTCATGTGCATGAGGATCTGCCACATTTATTCTCTATTTAAACTACAGAACGGGAAAATTGAGGGGAAAGGCAAAATGGAGGATCCAGCTACCAGATCTGTTTTTCTGGTGATGCTGGACAAAGATAAGTCAGGGGACAGGGATATCATATAAGGCAATAGTGTCTACATTTCTTTTCTAGTTGTACACTAGAATAACAGTCTAATAGCGCCCAAAAAAAAAAGAGCCAAAATGTGGTTGGACCCAGTGAGATCCAGGTGCCAGGTTTTTCTATCACGCTCCCAGGATGTAAGAGCTCGGGGGCAGGGGGACTTTGGCACTGGGAGAAGGGACACTTGTTCCCTGCTCTCATTCTTAAACAGGGGCTGAAGTCATGCACATCCAAGTTTTATCTTTTTCTCAGAAAAGGCATCTCGGTGGCAGTCTGTATGCATTTCTATTTTTCTGCTTGTACTTGTAGCTCAATCAGATAGGTATCTACATCCTCCCACAAGTCACCTTAAATACATAAATGCAGGAGAAAGCGTTGGATTTCAGAGGAGCTCGTAGAATTAAGCATTTTCTCCCTCATCATCACCATCGTCTCACTCCTTTCAGGAGAGGCAGGATATTGCTTGCTGCAGGCGTTACGAACCTTGCCTCCATCTCTTCCCAGGATTATTATAGACAGCCCCTTCTCAGCACAAACAGATCATTATTAAATTCTCTTCCTCCCACCCCACCCCTGCCTCACCACAGGGGGAAAAAAGCAATCGCTGTGGCTCTCTGGCAGAAAGGCATTAAAAAAAAAAAAACACGCACTTCAGCATGCATGGTGAAATGCTCAAACGCTTGCCTACAGTGAAGTGAGGGTATCTTGGGGAAGAGAGTCAATTCGCTGGTCTTAAATGAACTGGGGGCCGAACATGCAGATTGAGTAGAAGATTAAAATGCAAGCTGAGGCTCTCTGCCCTCTCTGCCCATTATGATTTCAATGAGGGAAATTATGATTTCAGAGGGAAAGCTGAAGCCACATGGGTGCACTGCAAACATGTCCAAAGGCAGCGGACAGCAAAGCAGAGCCCAGTGCCTCCATCACGAAGATGTGTGTTGTGACAAGCCAGCATCATTGCCTGTTAGACCTCACCACACATTACCTTCCAGATAATGCCAGGCTCATCTCCATTTCCTCGCTGGACCGTTTCAGCCTCCTTAGCATCCTCCAGCTTCCCTAGTCCAGTGCCTTCCAAGAAGGTGCCAGACATGGGGCACTGAGAGCCGGTGCTGAGGCACACAGGGGGTGTGGGGCTGCAAGGGGGAAGGGCAGATTTACTGGAGGACCAACTGCAATTTGCTTTTCTTCATTTTTTTCCACATCAAAATGACCTCCACCTCTTTTTTTTTCTTTTAAAGAAAGAGAGTTCAGTGCCATCTAGTGGGGGAGGGGATTGAACAGCTCAATGCTCTTCCCATTTCCAGGGATCTGTGCCGCTAATTCCGTTTATTCAACAGGGAGAGACGATCCTCGGTATTGCCCTTCTCTCTTTGTGCTTGTCATTTCCCAAGAGGTGTTGTTTAATTTACATGGGCTCCAGCCTTCATTCTTTGTAATGTACCTCTTACCGAAGCCAAAGGAGCTCATACTGGTACTGTATTACTTGAAGTAGCAGTGACCCTGGAGACAGTTCACTGCTCTAATTACAGGATTTCAAATACAAGACAGTAATCAAACCAAACACAGATATAACAAATTATAACTACTAATACTTTTTATCTTTCACATGCACCTTGGACACCTGCATGGGTGAATCTTCATTGTGGCAGACGTTCTGCTAACATGCAGGTGAAAGATGCCACCTACCCATAGAAGCATCTCAGGACATCTCCCACCAAACTGTATGAGGGGCTTGCCCAAGAAAGCCAAACTGATTTTGGGGTGCTCAAGTAATTCAGAACTAAGCAGAGGATCCATAAAGGAAGATCTGGACCAAAGAAGTCGATGTAAAAGTTCCTCCTATAAAACCTGGGCATCTTAGCCACTTGCTAATGCTCCTTCTGCCTTTAATAGAGAAGGGCATTTTCAGAAGGAAACATCAACCAGCCACATACACACTAGCTAGCCACACACACACACACACACACACACACAGATTTGCCAGATAACTATGCACACACTAGTGTCTAGCTGTGCACACGAAAGTATCAGCTGCACACACTAGCTAGATGTCTCCCTGTCCCTCCACCAACTCCCAAAGGGGTTTTGTTTTGCTGTATCTCTACAAAACCCATTTGGATTGCAAAGTTAAGCAAGTTAGTGAATGCCAGATTTAAGATCACCCATGCAACATTAATTCACCCCTTCCTTATACATACACATTATGATACAATCTTTAATTACATCTTTTTTTTCCATGGGTCTCTTGTCTTTTTCGATGTGAAGGATGGATGTCACTCACTTAATGAACGCTATTCAAATTTTCTCCTATCCTTACCATCCAATGTGGGGTGCATGTACTATTTACTGCAGAGCATCCAGATCTTGTGTCGAATATAGAGTGATTAATTTCCTCATGGGCTTTTCTATGGTGGTGTTCTCGTTGTGGTGTTTGAGGGTTTTTTTTTTACAAACATCAGTGAACTTATCTTCACAGCTCCTTGCTGAGGAACAAAGATAAAAACCAATATTTTAAACATGTCAGGATATTTTGGGTGCTCCATTTAGGAAGCTTATAACCAGAACTTTTTGAGCACTGAGAGCTTTTGTTCCTCAGAGGACAGCTCCCAGGCACCTTGGTCTAGATGCAGTTTTCAGTATTTCTACAAATTAGACCATGGATGACTGAAACTGGACACACAGGAAATGGGGACCACACTGACATCAGGTGGGAAAAATGTCATTTTTTGATCCACCCAGCTTCACAATAGCAGCTCTGGCAAAGAAGGGGGAAAAAAATCCAATTTTCTGAGAAGGCATTCAGCTGCCTTAATGTGTGACCTTGTTTTTTTCTGTCTGTACTTCACTGCTAGGCTCAGTAAACAGCTTCCAAACTCTGCACCAAACAACTGCCATCTCAGGAGTGCACTATTTTATCTTTCAAAGGTCATCTACCATGAATGGAAACAGGGTTTGTGTAAAAAAAAAGGATATGGTCATGGATCTTACCTCATAAACACAAGACACAAATGAATGGCAATTCATGGGCAATTTTTATTTTGTTGCTTTCTTAGTGTCTTGATTTACTGATTTGAAGTTGTGAAGAAGGAGAAGCATAGATGAACTAAGACAGAATTAATCAGGGGGTCAGGAACTGGATGGAGCGTAGCACCAAGAGAACAGAATTGTTTTGGAAGGAAACAAAATGAATTGCCAGGCAGAAAGCAGGAAGACATGCAGGTGAACAGTCCTACATCATCTTTTTCAATAAACCTGAGGGAATGGCCAACACTGAATTGCCTCACACAGAGACTAGCAGACAGGTAAAAGAAGTACCTGAGTAAAAAGCACCACAGTATACGGTTGTTTTTCCAAAAACAAAACCCCCAAAAATTCACTAGAGGCTTTCCACTAAAATTGCAGCTTTCTGTGAAAACTTACTCTTTATTATTTATCTGTCAGCTGTCAAAACCACAACACTGTGGACCACCTAAGGCTACTCTGCGGACACAGCTAACTGATAACTACTGCTTCTCATCACAACATCTCCAAGAATATTTTTAAACCCAGACAAAGCAAGAATGAACTTTTTCTAGGTAAATAATAATTAAACTTTCCCCAAAACTTCATCCCAAAGCAGAAACCATTCTTAGGAAATGTCAGCCCAAACAGTTAAAATTTAACAAAGCTAAAAGCTGCTGAAAGCAAGGTCTGATAGTTAAATTTAGTCAACTGAAGACATTATCACTGTACCAGCCACACTCAGACTGAATATTCATGGGCACTGTGATAAACTGCACAGTAATTTGGAACCTATCACTCCACTTTTAAAGGTGTTGCCATGAGTTTTACCTTTTTCTACCAGGTGGTGATAGGATCTAAATGTGCCACATGCTCACAGGTGAACACTGAAGAGGCTCCCAAAAGCCAGACTTGTCCCTCTCTTGTTGACTCCTGTGTAAATATTCAAGCTCTTCCAATGTCAGAGGTGCAACAAGAAAAGCTTCAAGAAAAAGAAAAGGCCTAAATTGCATGTGTATAAGTCTTTGTTGAAAGGAGTTCTGCTGAGCTACAAGACAACTCAGTCAAAGCACACAGGCCATCTTTAGCCCTCAGGGCTCTTCTGAATTCATCTCCCTATAGTAGAAAATACATCTTAGGCCCTTGGTTTCGCAAGCAGAGATTCCGCTTCATTCTGGGGGAGCTGGGAGTGCTCTGTGGTCATAGCAGAAATCTTTTATGCCTCCTGCTTATTGTCTTGCCAACTTGGTAGTCAACGTCCTCATATCCTAGAGCTTTTTCTCCTCTGAGCTGAACAAGGTTTCTGCATGAACTCCCTCCCACAGAACTGTTTTCCCCATATGCCTTGCTAGAAGGACTACTGTTTACAACAAACCACACTGTGCAAGCACCTCTGCTTCCCCAACTTTACCTTATGGCTACATTGCAAGCTCAGTCTCCTACCCTAAATCCTGTTGCAGGAAGAAAACATTGCCTACTGCAGTGATGAAGGCGACATTGCTTTGAATGAAAGAATTGTATAGCAAGAAGGTTTTGCAGCTGCTCAAAGCCAGCTACAAAAAAAGATAGCTTTCCAACATCATCATCATTGGGCTCAGTGGAAAACAGGAGATACTATTTTTTTCATTAAAATTCATAAATCTTGCAATTTTTATAGAACTAGCAAGAAGAATCCAGGATGGTAGAGATGAGATATCAGGGCCAAAGAGTACTGACTCAGAAGCAAATCTCAGACATCTTGGCTGCCAATAATAAGTATATTTTCTAAGAAGGGACTTTTATTCTTAAAGCTACATCTAATACATAGATTGGCAATATATTAAGGCCTGAATAATTCATATTTTGCTGTAGCGCATCAATATTTAGTTCATATATGCAGACTTATACAAAGGTGTATCTGTAGTACTGTTATTTTGGTTGAGATGTCAGGTCACACTGCACAACCTCCATTAAGTTACTGGCAGATTTCAGAACACTTTGTTCATTCCCAAAGAGACTTCTGGACATAGGTTATATCAACAGGTGTTTTGTGAACTAATCCACTCAAAAACAGAGATACAGTCTAACATGCTTTTTTGGTAATGAATGTATCGCATCTGCAATGTGGTATGCAACTCCCAGCTGCCAATTCAATTTGTTTCTTCTGTTAGTCAAAAAAGAAGAACAAGGATTAGTTAAAAATCAGAATTCACAGAAAACATGAAAAATCGTCACAGGAGGGACTGGAAAGAAAACAGTAAGCAAAGCCAAAAATAGTACCTGCTTAGAAAAATCATATTCTCTAAAAACATTCCTCCACTTTGGAACATGGCTCAGAATTAAGACTGCAATCTTCACGAATTTCATTTGGCTGTGAAGTCCTAGCTGAGTAGATTCACTTAAGATCAAAAAAGAATAAAAAAGTATAAATATGTGTGTGTGTGTGTGCACGTGAGTATAAAAGCAGCTGACATCTAGATTGATATTTAGACATGTCGGCTGCTATCTCCAACAGTTTTGCATTTAGCTCTTCTCATTCTTTATTACCAACATTTTGCATGAAAATAAAGGCTTTGGTTCTTCAGAATTCATCTGTTTCTGCAATTTATTTTCCCACCTGAAATTTGAACACTGGGATATCACAACTGGTTGTTGAGGAAGTGATTAGATCACACTGAGAGGATTATAGCTCCAGGTGGGAAATAAGCAGCAGGAAAAGATGAATTCCTAAGCAAGGAGACCTAGTTTCCATGCAATCATCATTGGTTTGTTAGTCTTAACAAAGAATGAAGGAAAGAGGAGGAAAGAAAATCTATATATTTAAGCAGAATTGCTGCTAGTGCTGGTTTTCTACAAGTTGAGAGAAGCTCCTTAATGATTCTTCTTCTTCTGTCAGCACTGATTTGAGATCACAACAGCAGTTAGTCTCACATGCCATTGTTATTTTTCATTGAAAATTACAATCCAACATATCATACCACTAAAGCTGACATAGAAAATGAAGCATTTACAGAAACCTACAACTTGATGTCTCTGTTCTAGAGCACCTTTCAGAAGCTGGGCACCTTCAAGTGCTTTACAGCAACAGTTTAGATACTCACAGTGTGGTGAATAGATGCAAGCTTTGTAGGCACAAAGCATTTCAGGGAAAGGCCTGTCTGGAGTGTCCAGCCAGTACAGTTAGTCTGGTCACTGACAAACAGATCTCCATCTCCTCCCACATACCTGGCTTAGAGCCAGAATGACCTCTGCAGTCCTGTATTCAAGACAGTCTACAGTTGGAGACCCAACGCGGCACCTGAGCAGTTGCTACTGACTTGCATCCCAGCAGCAGCAGCTACGATTGTGAAGAACCTGTGGAAAGCCAGGATCTGTGTGCACAGCCCCTTGCTGCCATTTCCAGAAATCCTGTTCATAGCAGAAGGACCCATTAGTGGGGCAGACTGGGGCCACGGCAGCCAGGCAGAATGCAGTTGGGTTTGAAGTTCAGTTCATCAGTTTAACTGAGGAAAAAAGAACATTTGAAAGGATTTCCTGCACTTCCAGGAAGCCCAGTGTAATAACAGCTAGGCAGGAGGACATCTCTAAGAGACAACGGCAAACTTAGCTTTGATTTGAATGCAGTGTTAGCACTGAATATAATGGGGCCATTCATAAAGTGGGACCGAGCCTCAACCACTTAGGGTAAGCAACTGACAAGGAAAGATGTCAGTGCCTCTAGAGAGTAGTCTGCCGACTACTTTATAGAGCAGGGGAAAATGAAGAGTTCAATGTACCTTTGACAATTATTTGGAGCATTCAGTCAAGTACAACATAGTCATTATGGCTGCTTCTGTGAAAACTGCTGCCCATGGAAGACCTACATTTATTTCTTTTGCTAGAAAGGCCTTTAGCATGTACCCACCAAACAAGAAAAAATGAAGAGTGCTAAGTCTTAATGACTGTACTCTGCACAATAGGTACGTTAAAGAGATTGGCCTGGGAGAAGATAATTTTCTTGCTTGTTTTCAGGGAAGTGGACTAAGGAATAAAATTTCCCAAGGAAGACAAAAAAAAAAAAAAAGGATTTCAGTACTCATGGGCATAAAATTTGAAGAACAAACTTGAATCCAAAGAACCACCACACCAAAGAATGCTCCCACAGGTTGAGGAAACTGAGGCTGAGAAATGCACATGAGATTGATTACGTTTCTCTAGACAGCCAAATTCTGAAGCAAAGAGCAATGCTGGTTTAGAGTGCTGTGCAAGATTGTATTCTGGGCCTTACATCCATTGCATGGCCCTGCATAGTGAATGGTAGCTTCATGTCATCCCCCAGGACTGGAGTGGAGAACTCCAAACTCAAAGCAAATGTTCTCAAGGGAATTGTCTTTTTCCCTAGCTCTGTCTCCAAAAGACTACAGAAAGGGGAAAGGCCAGTCAGTGATGCTTAGGACTACAAGGAGTGCTACTGAGAGGACTGGGTCCCTGGGAATCCAGCCAGATCTTGGGAAACCTGCCGACTTGCAAATCAGGTAGTCAAGGAGTCAGTATTCAGAGTGCTCCTGAAGAGCTAATGATGTATCCTGTGGTCAGCATTGATCTGGATACTCTAAGACAGGAAGAGACCTAAAACAAGAGAACAGTGAGAGAACATATGCATTGGAATGCACCAGAGAGGTCAACAGGGGAGCCCGCAGCCTGCAAGCCTAAGAGATCTAGATTCAAGACAGCATCTTGCTAAGAGCAGGCCACCTCAGAATCCATAAACAGATACTCAGACAAACTGCCTAATCTCCTTGCATTTTCTGTTTAAGAGATGGTTACCTTCCTGAGAATTTTATTGCTAGAACATTTTTACTCACTCCCTTTTCTTACACTTGGTTAAACAGAGTTAGAGATGGACAGCTGTTTTTCTCTAGTTTGAAAACCTTGATGGATGTCCTTTCAGATGGGTTCTGCAAGGGAGGATGGGGGAGAAACTACAAGAACTTTTATCAGCAGTGAGCCAGATGTCTCCATTATTTCTTCTCTTTTTCAGTTGATTTCATCATTTTTTTTCCTTCCCTCTGCAATTCTTTGTTCCAGCCAACATGATGTGCCTTTGTTACTGTTGCTGTTAAAAGTTTTACTGCATATGATGCATATTGTTGGTAAAGTAGCAATAATACTTTGTGTAGTATGTTTTTCACTAGGGGAAGCTGAAGCATTTTCTACTGATCAATTATTCCTCACAGTCCGTTTCTGAAGGAGACATTATTATCCCCAGTTTACAGAGAAGTAAAATGGCAGATAGGTTAATTAACTTACTTAAGGTCATCCAGTGAGATAGTAACAGAGCTACAAATAGAACAGGATTCAGCAATCCTCATTCCCAGTCCCTTGATCTAACCACAAAGAAATACTCATTCTCTTCAGCCTTAAATATTTCAGATCTATCACTGATAGTTTATTCTGACATACTGTTGAACTACAGATCAGTCAGTCTAAATGACAAACACGTAGATGAGTGGAGATTTACTGCACCCCCCCTCGCTTGCCTGTTCAGCCTCATACACCCCCTGCTATGCTGAACAGCTCATCTTCCATTAAAAATGGTCATGCTACGGTTCCTCTGGAGAACTGTCAATACCATTTCAAGCATCAGTCAGAGGGCATCGGGAGGGGGAGAGAGGGGGAGAGAGAGGGAGAGAGAGAGAGAGGAAGAACACTTGCTCTCTTTCCCCAGGAGGCAAGAATGCTGCCTCAACTGCCCTGCTGTCTGGGAAAGCAATGAGTTCCAGATGCAAACTGGCTTTAAAAAATAATTTCTATTTTTCTTTTATGCTGCATCTCCCTCCCAAGAGTTTCCAGTGTTAGATAGCTGGAGCAGCAGTATTTAATAGCTGCATCTTTGTGGATTTCACTCTGAGGCACCGGTTTGATGAGTTATTTTAAAGTCAGAATATCCTTCAAATGCCCACCCAAAGTCTGTCAGCCTCTTAATACAACACATTCTCTCCAGAGGGATTTGCACTGCTAGACATCTGCATGGCTCAGCATGAATTGCTGTGTAACAAAACACAATTGAAGTTCACAGATTAATCACAATCACCTAAAAATGAGTAAGAAACATATTTTAAACACATACAAGAAAACAGCCAATGCAGTTTTACCAAATGCACAAAGGGTCCTTCTACTCGACTCAGATGAAGACTATTTTGTTCCCTAATATCAATATTTTTAACAAGAAAATGTTAGGGATTGTCTTACAGCATGAGATGCCTGTTCTAATGTCCTAAGTTCTACGAGTTAGGACTGAGGTTGATTACTGTCTAATATAGGAACTATTCAAATGTCTCATTTTCCAAGAACCAAAAAAAAAGATCAGACTCTTCTTTCTTGAAAGTGTTGATAGGCAGGTGTCAATAAGCAAACTGATCTTATTTTTCATTCTGGATATACCTTTGCCTTCTCAGGACAACTTCCTACTGGCTCAAGTGTTTTATTTTGTCAAAATCCTGCCTTTAGGATCTTTAACACTGTTATAACTGAAATATACACACAACAGGAACTAACCTGGTAACTCCAGATCATTACAAGTTATTGCTAACTATTTGTAAAGAGGTTTCCCTGTCCTTTATCATAAGGTCTCTTCCTCTACTTTGCTTCTCTGCATGTGCTCCTTGCATGCTTCTTTGCTCCCTCGATCTCTTTCCATCTCAACAGTCCCCATGCACAGAGTGCCTGCTTTGTTTCTGAGTCCCATGTCAACTCACTCTCTTTTAACTCTTTTCCAAGATTTCATTTCTTTTGCTCGCTTGTCTGCCACCGATCTTCTAAATAATTGCTGACAAGTCCAAACACTTCACTCTATTTAGAACAAAAAACTCAGGAGGCTCTAACAACACGTATATAAAATTCAGCTTATCACAAATCCTTTTCCTATTGTCAGCCTCTGCTGCTTCCTTCCATTCCCTGTTATTATCACCCCTTAGCATGTCAAGTCTAATTTGGACTGTGAAAAGCTCAGAGCAAGGACATTCACTTTATTTGTCCAAAAGACTCCACAAATACATACCTACAGTTCTACGTAAATAACATTGCAAAGGTCTGATTAGACAGGTGACTGTGCATAGCACTCTATATACCACCAGCTTCAGGAACTGGAAGTCGAACTTTTGTGTACCCTATCTCAATAACCATTCCATTATTCTGCACTAGTGTGAAGGTAGACAGGGATGAATGAGTGGAACATATAATCCATGTCTTCCCCTCTCCTATCTCCTCCTACAGTGATAACTAAGAAATTTAAGCAAAGAAACACCCTCTGTGTCTGGACGCATGATAATAAAGAGATTGGACTCCAGTTCAGTCATCAACCTGAATGTTAATCACCAGCAGCTGAAATAGGAAGGCAGCCACCTGTATACCACTGATGGTAATTATTCACGGGGATGCAGGTTACAGCACTGCTAGCGTGCCAGAATGGGGACTGGCCTGCCTAACCTGTTCTCACATGTCAGGGAGTGTGTCCCAGACAACATCCTCCACAGGGAAACCCAGGGCCTCACAGAACTTAAACTCCCTGGCAGAATCTGGGAAGGGACACGCAGCCCTCAGATGAGGTGCCCAAGACCATTTATGGCTTTATGGTTTGTAAAACAGACCTTGCTCGACACCTGCAAATTTGCAGACCTGTTGAGTTGTGGCTTTGTTGATTGTTGTGACCTTGATACGCCTTCCTGAGTGTTTGTACGCTGTCTTGTGCCAGCATGCTAATCCTGACTTTGCATGATGTCCTCCTCAAAACCACAGTAATAAAAATGATGTAATAATGAAAAACATGCTGTTGTGAACATATATTTTTACTTCATTCCTGGCCTCAGATTTAATAATATTTGGAGGAACAACTGTTTTGAAAGGAAAAAAGACATAGGAAATGAACTAATGCAGACCTGTACATATATGTGTACTTACTTCTGAGCAAAAAAGCCATGTTGGAGCTTGTCACATGCACATTTATGTATATTTGTGCTTGCAGGACGGAGGCAACAACATGTGATCTCTGAAGAGAAAATCTTTGCATGGTGACTGCTTCCTAGTGATTCAGAGCTGCGATGGATAACTATGAGAAGAAAGCCAGTTTAACCTCTGCCCTGTTCATGAACAGCCATAATTCTTACATTAGCCTAATCCATTTTGAAACAGAGCAGAGTAATTTCAGATAATCAGATACCAAGGTGATAACGTTGCATGAAAACAGAAATGGAATGAAGACCATGCTATCAGGTCCAGTTTTAGGCCAATACTCAAAGGGACATTTTTCAATGGTTTACATGCCAAATCTCTGAGTTTGGGTAACATGCAAGAAGAACTGAACATTTTCACCGATGAGGAGAAATGAGATCTAATTAACATTACTGAAACAGTCAGGGCAATTCACCAAATTGGAAAATTAAAATATTCTGCCATAATGCTTTTAAGAAAAATAAAGCAATTTGAAGATGTGAGACGGTAATGTTCCACATTAAAACACATTGTTTTAGAGATGAAGAGACAGTAACTCATTTCGATTAAGCCAATTCAGGAGGGGTGGAATGGAGTGGAGATGGCTACTAGTCATCTAGTCAGACTAGTCATTCCTCTAATGTACAAAAAGAGCTATATGAGAATACAGCCAGCAGCCATGTCTCACTGCAATTTCTAAAACTTATTTTCTGGGACAGAAGTTATTCCAGTCCATATGGGAAAGGTATTTTGGAACTCATAATGTTAAACAATTTAATCATGGGACAGGAAAATGGTGGTTGCTTAGCAACTAGCAATCACAACCTGATTACAATAATTATGAGCCAAAAAGGACAGTCCCAACACATATACACAGAGATGCTTCAGAAAGACTATCTCCCTCAAGATGAGATGATGAGAAAAATTGTCACGAAAATACAGAGAGAAATATAAATAAAATTTGAGAATTCTTATGAGCTCACTACATAGTCCAAAAGCCATGATTCCATAATTAACAAAAAGGACTGTTTTGGCTAAAGATTTGACAATCTTGGCTCAGCAGCAAGGTGAATAGAAACAATTCAAAGTTAAAAATACAGTGTAGAACAATGTGCAAAGGCAAAAATATAGGGAAAATGTTACAAAAAATGAAGACTAGAGAAAATGCGTGACTGGTGTGACTAAGGACTGTAAGGCAGGGGGGGTAAGTATATTAAGAACAGAAAAGATCCTACTACTAGATAGAGAAAATGGTACAGAAGTGGCAGAAATGTTAACATTTTCTAGTCCATATTTTAAAAGATTAAGGTTGAGGTACTTTATTACCTAGTAATGAAGAAGTACTTTCCAGTCCCTTAGTAACTAAGGAAGATGGTAAACAACATCTACTAGAATAAACATTTTTAAATTAGAATGCCTAGGGAACTTCCATGTAACAGTCCTTAGAGAGCAGGCTAAGGCGATCTTGAGCAAGTTGTTAATTTTTAATAAATCTTGGAATATGAAGGAAATCATAGAAGATTATGCCAATGTTTAAAAAGGGCAGGTGAGATGACCTGGGTGTCTAGGTCATCAGGCTGATCAGCCCTAGGCAAGTAATGGAAAGGTGACAAGAAATTAAATCAAGGAAGGACCAAGGAATAACAATATGTATAATGCTAGTCAGTATGCTTTTTTGGAAAATAGATCTTGTCAGACGAACTCAATTTCATTCTTTGATGACATTAGTCGTTTGGTTTATAAATGTAATCACATAATTGTAATTTACTCAGATGTTTGCACAGAGTCTGATTTAGTACCTCCTGACACTAATTAAAAATTAGCATAATATAGCATCAGAAAAGTACATATTAAGTGGACTTAGAACTAGCTGACAGACTGTCAAAACCAGTTACGAATGGGAACTGCTATCAGCTGAGGTTCTGGTGAAATCCCATGGTGACCCATGGCTGGGCTCACTGCTAATTGCTGTTTCCAGCAGCAGCACAGAAGGCAGGCAGGCAGACTAAGCAACTATGACACGATGGCAAGAGATCAGTATTGCTTGTGACCACCTGGACAAAATGCTACGCAGTACCAAAAAATAGGAATATATGTACACCAAAGAAATGAAGGGCCACACACAGATGGGCAGGAACCAGGGGGTTGTAAGCTGCTAAAAAATAGTCATTCAGTGCGAGAGGATGAAGACGGATGGCAAGTGGTGGGCATATAGATCAGAGGGCTGGGCTGTGAGAGGCACAAGCCTTGAACAGAAGTGTGCCCCACAGAAATTTAGCAGGAACCAGGATAGCCACCAAGTACCATGCGTATAACTGAACGACAGCCCACCAGAGGCAGAAAAGAGCCACAAAAATTTCCTGAGGGCTGAATTCCCAGCAAGACCTTACGGCCTCCATCTCCTCATCCTAATTGCGACACAACCCGGGGGGGCTCCCGTGAGCACTGTCTGCCTGAGCAGTGAGGGCTGCCGCCTGCCGGATACAGCACCGCCAAGGAACGTGACGCTGCGCAACGGTCCCCAACGCTCCCCGCCGCGCCGCGCCGCCCCCACCCTCGCCGCGCGCGGCGTCACTCGCCGCGACGCCTCAGCGGCGCAGCGAGGGCGCGTGCGCTGGAACGGACGCCCTTCCCTCGCCCGCGCCGGCCGCGGCGACCGTTCCGTTGGGCCGCGGAGCAGCTCGGAGCGGAGCCGGGGGTGCCGGCGGCCGCGCCGCGCCGCGCCGGGGGTGAGCGGCCTGGCGGGGACAAGGCTGCGCAGGGGGCGGTGCGGGGGGCAGGCCCGGCCCCGCGACCGTGCGTGGTGCTGCTCCCCGCGGAGGGGGAGGAGGCGGCGGCCTCTGCCCCCGGTCGCGCGGGGTTCAGCCCACCCGCGACCTCCGTGTCCCCCGAGCGGGGCGCCAGGCCGAGCTGGGGGCGCCGCCGGTGATGGCGGCGGCTGCCCCGAGCCTGCGGTTGCGGCCTGCGGCGGGGCGGTGAAGTTGGAGGAGCCGGGGCCTGTTGGAGGGCAACGCTGGGGTGCGCCTCGGCCCCCTTGCGCTTCTCCTGGGACTGTGGACTTAGGCCAGACTTCTTTTCCCTTTGTGGTCACGGGAGAATCAACTGTAATTCTGAAAATGGAAAGGAGGATAGTTCTCTGGCCTGATGCTGAGGAAGAAGTGGTCTGAGAGAAGCCAGTGGGTCTGAAAGAAAAAAACACAGCATAAGACTAGAAAACAAGGCTTTGAGTAGCAATAAGGAGTAGAGAGCAGGTGAAGAAGCATTGAGTGATGTTTTTGCTTTTGTTTTAGGTGTGCTGATTACCGATACATTCTTCTGATAATATCCCTGCTGTAAGTGCCCAGCATGAAACTTCTCTAGTAGCATCTTGCAGAGTCTTAGGTCGTCATAAAACAAGCTTTGAATAGCTCTGGCACTTGGGAGTTTCCAGCCTTCACCCTTCTAATCTCTCAAGTATTCTTAGACTGGCAAGGATTAGCTGAGGTCTTCAACCTTGGATTGGGCTATTTACGGGATTCCTTTAGGGACTCCGAAGTGGAAAGCTGGTCCCCCAGACCATTGGTTTCATCATCTAGGAGCTAAAGGCATTTTTATTATAAGGCTACAGCAGAAAAAGATTAGGCAAGCTTTGTGTCAGAGTTGACTCTGATGTGTTGAAGAGTTATGGAGAAAATTTGTTGCTTCATCTCTTAGTGGAGGAATTTGGACAGTCTGTTCTGAAATGAACTTAGCAAGCTAAGTTATCCTTCCCCCTTATAGTAGGTGTTCCAGCTGAAAGGCTGCCCTGGAATCATTTAAGAGCTTCTGTCTTCTCACACCGGGCCTGTTGCCCTAACTTGAGTTCTCTAATACCTTGCCTTTTCTTTTGTTGCTCTTTCTGTTACTCTCTTTCACCCAGAATAGTTGTATTTTTCTCGGACTTGATTTTCTTTCTGCTTCTTCCCTAATGCTTTTCTAACAGAGCTAATAAGAGTAAATCAGAGTAGATGGTTGTACATAAGGTCCTCCAGTGGGTAGAAGTACATGAGTGAGGTTACGAATACTTCAGATTCATGTTATTAAACTAGAGGCTTCCTGTTATCTTACTAAAATTGACTCAGCCCTGTCCTGCTGATTATGTTTGTCCCTGCTCCATGCTTTTTAATATTTCATGCTCATCTTTACTCAGCTGTGGGTTTCTGAAAGCAGCTGTATTTAAGTATTTAAGCAGTACTTAAAACAAGAATTTTAAATTTTAAATAAGTGTGGTGCATGTGAAAGAACCCCACTTATTGTTTCTGGAGACTTAGGTCATGACTTATTTGAACAGGCACAGTACAGATAACATAATGTTTAAAATACTTAAAGGGTCATGTGGGTCTTATTCTTGTCCATTATATTCCTAAGATGCAAGCTACTGACTCTCCTGTGCAGGAATCTTTTGCAGAAAAGGATTTTACCTTGCTCCTTACATTGGCTTCCCCAGTGGAGCTAACTAGAACAGCAAAACTGGGCAGGTCTAATCCTTGTCAGTGTTTTTTGCTCTTGTCAATTTTTGTCAGGGAGCTGAAAACCAACATCAGAAATAAAGCCTGCTGCAGGAGATGACAAATAGAAACATTTTGCTTTCTTCCTTTTCCTCATTTGTGTATTCTCCTTGCATACCTGTCTCCCTATTGAGACAAGTAGAATGAAACTAATAAAAATACCATTTATACTTGGTGGACACCAGCATTTTTTTATGCCATTCTGCAAAGAAAGAGCAAAGGAAACATGCAAAGAGGAGGAAAAATGGAGAGAGGTAGGAAAGCAGAAAGAAATCCCATCACCACAAACCTGTAAGAGTGTGAACGTTGTCTCTGGTGGCTTAGTAACAATGGTTATGCCCTCAGAGGGGGAGACTGCTGGAAGAAAATGAGAAGCTGCTGACATGGGATTTTCTTGGGGAGAAAAAAAAAAGAAAATGGTGTGGGAAAATTATTTCCTTCCTCTCTTAAAAAGGGCAGATTTGAGAGGAGGCTGAAAAGCAAATTGAGAGAAAATTTGATGGAAAAGATCAAGGGAAGGCATTTGAGATTGGAAAATCTGTGTTATTCCTATGGAGGAATGTGCTTTTATTTTATTTCTTTATACAGTTAATAGGCCATTTTTTCTAGATGAATGAAGCTGTATAACAAAGCCTGCTCCGTTTATAAAATATTTTAAATGGTGTGAGAAATTTTCATGAGCAAAATTTCCAGGTTGCTTCCTCAGTATAGTTAAGTGGTGTCTGTCTCATGCCTCTGTAGATTATGTAAAGAAGCCAGAGGGCTTCACAGCAGGCCCCATTTTTGGCAAAGTTCACATCGCAATCATTTCTGTGACTGGAGTGTAAAGCTAGCTTTAAGCAGGCTAAGTGGGAGCTACTAATAAGCTAGCAATGGTAAGATGCTGTTCAGTGTAGGTTTTTTCTAGTTCATATTGCTTTCTGTGCTGTCCTAGTTAAACTTCTAATTGTACCTAAGTTAGTGTAAACATATTCCTTATATGCAGGGTTATGTATGAAGAATTAGACCAATTTCATGCAAGGAGTGTATGACTTCAAACATGTGATCAGTGCACCATGAATTGTTTTGGTTGCCTTAAGTCTGGGATTGTTTGGAATACTCATTTGTCTTAAAGAGTTGTGGCGTTTTTTTCCTTTTGTAGGAAGGTGGGTATATCTGTGTGTGCCCACTCTTTCTTGGGAAATGTCCAGCGTTTCCAGTTACGCCCTACGAATGGCCCGTCTGAGTGCTCGGATATTTGGAGAAGTGGCCAGGCCAACTGACACAAAATCTATGAAAGTAGTGAAGTTATTCAGTGAGCAGCCTTTGGCCAAACGGAAGGAGGTCTACAGCTGGTATCCTCCTCACAACACCTACTATGCCCTCATGAAGAAACTCCGCTACTTTGGTCTTTACAGGTGATTACGGTGTTCGTGGGATGGGAGCAGGACTGGAGTGGGGGAAGGGGTGGATCTGAGTTTTGTTACAGTTTTTTCCATAAGGAGAAGAGGAACCATTGGAAAAGGTTCAATTCATAATAGTGTATATGGAAATATACAACTGATTATTGCATTGAGGGCAAGAAAACCAAAATACGTGACTGCTAAGTAATTTTTCCCATTTGAATGAATAGAACTTTATGTGAGAGAGACTGTAGGTGTAATTGTGGGCAGCCAGTTACCTGAGAAGTAGTTCTTATTCCAGCATTATGGAGAAGGGAAGAGAGCTTTTTCATTAAGAAGAAGGGGGCCTGTAGTTTTGAAGATGCCAAATCAATGTGCTACAAAAAGGTAACATTACCTTAACAAAGAAATTGCACTAAGACAATTTGACCCTATATATGAATCATTCAACAACTAATACTGAAATTTGGAAGAGAAGGAAAGTCTGTGCGTTAGGCTGGAGGTTATTTAAGCCTTTAAAATAAACTAAATTCAAATGAGGTATAAACAGACAACTGGTTCGGATGATGCTGAAATTAACAGGGCTAATTTTTAAATGAATTTGCACAGTCTCAAGCAGGAAAAGCTACACTATTAAAGATCATTAGCAGGTGTCAAATGGAATCCTTTGACTTCAGTCAAGTAGCACTGAAGAAATCCCTTAAAAGCAAGGCTGGTAACCCTGTAAAGTCGAAACAGATTAGTTTCTGTTGCTAATACCACATGATGACCATCCAGGATTGCATCCGGGATGCTCTTGGTTTAGGTGGGCATGCAAATACTTTCTAGAACAGCTGCCTATTGGCACAAAAAGTCTCAACTACTTGATAATGTTCTTCTCCCTTCTTCCCTCCCTAATCTCCTCAAGTTCCTTTTCTAGCTGCTCTGTGTACAAAGAGCTTGTAGTGGATCAGGTTTGCTGTTCAGAAATATGTAATGACAGGCAGTAGGCTAAAAAGGTCTGATGATAACTTGTAAGCTTTTTGTTTCTTTTTTAGAAAAGCTGTGTTTAAAAATAGCAGTGCAGCAATCTTAGGCCATTTTAGGATGCAGTTCTGTGACCTTCTAAAAATAACTTTGCACTGAAAAGTGTGGGGTCAGAGATTATGAATAGAGTTTATTTGAACATCATTGAGGATTCATCTCCTCCAGCCCCTTCATCCTCCTCTCCATCTTATTCTTTTATTAAGATTTTATGAGTAGACGATACCTTCTTCATACTTCATTCCTGAAGTCACTGAGAGCAGTGTCATGTACTGTAATTACAGCTCAGCATGCCCCTCTCTTCTCAGAAGTTAATGACCTGAACTTAGTACCTAGCTCAGAAACACAATGCGCTATTGCTAGACTGCTGAGCGAGATGAGAAGGGGGAAATTCTCATTCTTTTCTCTTGCTGATTTTTGTATTTTCCTGCTCATTTAAACACAATGTATTGATAAATACAATGTAAGAAATATATATATACACACACATGCCATTTATTGCTGAAAAGAGCAACCTTGTTAGTTCTGAAAGTACTGAGCAAATTATTCTGTCCACAATTACTGTTAGCAGTAACACTGAATACACTACTGTGAGGTTCAATATGGGCTTTACTGTTACAAAAAGGTTGAGGTTTTTTTTTTTCATTGTTGTACAGTTCAAAGAACCTTTCACATCTGGATAAGCCAAGAAGTAAACTTTTCCCCCCCCCCTTCCTTATCCATCTAGAGATGAGCATCAAGACTTTAAAGAGGAGATGAGACGGTTGAAAAAGCTCCGTGGGAAGGAAAGACCAAAAAAGGGTGAAGGAAAGAGAGCTCTCAAGAAGAAATAATGTTACTTTGACAATGTAATGAACTGCTCTGGAGGTACTGGGGAACAGCTGTAACTCAGGCTTTCTGTTCCCAGCTGGAGAGGGCTTGGCATGTGAGCTGCATGTGGGAGCTGGAGAAACACGCTGTAAAATGATGGAGTCTACCTTGGCAGTGCACTTGGATCCGTGTGGTTTTATTGTTTTGTGAGTTTCTATAGTTCTGTATATTGCAGCATGTTGATTTGTCATGAGAGCCCGCTCTTACCTAAGTAATAACAACAATAGCAAAAAATAAAAGTGCTCAGTTTTTTTATTGCATACATCTGCTGCTCCATCTCATTTTTTCTTGATCTTCATTTTTGCCAAAATTGGGTTTCTTTTTCATTTTCTGTTTTACTTTATTGCATTAGTATCAATACTGCTTTGTGTGTGTGGCCACAAAAAAAAGGTTTTCTCCTGCTGCTGCTGCTTGTCTTCTTGCCTGTTTGTACTGCGTTTCACTCCAGATAGCCTTAGCGTTCATAATTTTTTTTTTAAGTTGCTGTTAGAATCAGTTGTTGTGCTTTTGCACTGGACAACACTTTCCGATCCATTTCCTGTCCTGAGCACTCTTATTGTACCCTGAATAATTATATATTGCAACAGAAGAGGCTGAAATACAGGCTCAAACTGTTTTCCAGTTTGGGAACCCCTGCTAATTAAAATACAATATTTAAGTATACTGTAATAAAAGGATTTTAAATGTAATTTCATTGCCTGGAGGATGTGTATGAAGTACTTCATAAGGTGATGAACTGTCTATTCCTGGTATTCAGTATTTGATTTTATAGCTAGGCTCCTCCAGTGTCACTAGGATTAATGATTACATAAATCTATCATTTGTACTTGTCAGTCCCTGTCAGGGAACAGAAAGCACAGAATGTAACTGTGCTGCTCTGCCTGGCCATGTGTGCACCTTGATTGTATGTGCTCTGAAACTGTGCATCTCTTAATTTCCAGACCCTGTAAACTTAGAAGAAGAGCCTTGTGGTGGTAAAGGGGAGCTATTCAAAATGCAGAGTGGCTGGAGCAGAAAGTGTTTGCACAGTTAGCTTTGGGGTGTGCTTGATGTCACATACAGAGGCATCCTGAAATAGGTACCAATACTAAAATTCTACTGATATTTCTAGCCCAAGCTTGTTCAGATGTGTTATTTGAAGGGTTCTCTATGATCATTGAAATCAATGTTTCTACATAAATTCATAACAGCTCAACAACTTTATTTCACCAAGATTATTAACTCAAGAGGTTCTGTGTTAATGGTGTTTTTGGTGAGCTGTGTAGTTCCTGCTCAGTACCCTTTACTGAGTGATTATTGATACCTGGTTTTCTAAGCTCTAAGAGAGATGGATTTAGAGGATCTGCAGCATTGGTGTTGTGGGGAGTGCCCGAGTTCTTACCACAAACAACAAAATGCTGTAGGATTTAGTAAAATATACAACTGCTCTGTCCTGTAATGGTAAATTTCTCATTCGAATTTAAAATGCTTTTAGAAACTTTATACTTTTGCTCAACACCACTGTAATGTGCCTGTGGTGATTTAATGTTGTAGGCATGATGTATTATGAAGTGTATAGAGCATGTGATGGGGTTCCTGGGACACAGGGTGCAGTTGATGGAAAGCCCAGTTGCCTTTGATTCTTGTTCAGGAAGGAGAGAGTGGCATGAGGCAGGGTCCCAGGTAGGAGAGAGTATTGCCTAAAGAGGAAGGATGCTGCTGCCTGACATTTTGTTTCTCGCTGTGGCTGTGAGTGAATAGAGTTGTTCTATAATTTTGTTTGGTGGAGAGTAAGACCAATTCTGAAACTCTACAGTAGAATCACTGCGGCAGTTGTCCTGGACAGCTGGTGCCTGTAGTACAATGGCTTTGTCAGCCAGAACTTGATGTCTTCTAAAATTAAACCAAAGATCAATAAAAGCATTTTCACTGCAATTTAAAGAGGAAAAATCAAAAGAATCTTTCCTGTTGCTGTGAAACACTTCAAGCCTTAACATTACAAACAAGCAAGAGAGAGAAAGTGTGCATGTATCAAAAAGTGACTTACGGTCCTGCTTCAGTAAATACGTATGAGCTTAAACTTTGGCACGTGGGTAGACCTGTTTATACGTATAACAATATATAAAACACTTATACTGTATAACTGGCCGTGGTTATGCTTCTGAATCCATGTTTAGCCTACTGCAGAAGGACTGAGCATCCACAGAGCTTACTGAAGGCAGTGAATGCTACAGGTATTCTGTTTCTTGAAAAGTGTGCTACTTTGCTAGGCACAGATATGGACTCAGCAGTGTAATATTAGATACACAGGCTTAGGGATCTGTTCTTCCTTATTTGTTCCAAGACACCTGGCTATTTATGGATTTTGAAAAGTTCCTCTCATCAACAGGAAAGTGAAAGGCTTGTTTGGCTTCATCTATAATGATCCCTTTTGTCTATACCCTGAAAGAGCAAACCTGCTCTAGAATCAAATCATCACCCTGGGAACATACTTTGGGAAGATACTTACAGCAGTATGTCCAAAAATAGAGAGGAAGACGAGAGAAGTTGGTGGAAGTGCCTGGGAAGTAAGCAGATGTAAAACAAACAAGAATAGCAAATTTTTGACTTTCATCTTTTCTCCACAGTATTTACAAAAGCAAAGTGGGTGGGGTGACATAATTTTAAAGAAAAATGATAACTTATATTAAAGCAGTACCAGTACAAGAAATATTCCCCCACCTAACTTTCCATGATCTTTTCTCTGTAGTACTCACTCTATAGAATTACATCTGTTCAAAAATGGCTTTTCCCCCTCCCTTGATTTCACCCTCGAAGATGCAGCCACTTTTTGAGTTTATTCTAGTGTTAGAATAACCTATTGTTTGCTGCAAGTGCTTAGTGTAACTATTTTGTTCTAGAAAATACAGCTTTTCTCCACTCCATAACTGAGGTAGAGAGGAAAATGGGCACTTTTCTACCTAGCTTCTTTCCCTCTCTGTAACAATCCACTATCCTATGCTCTGTCTTTTAAGAAGATAATAGATACTGGCCTGAAGGAGACTATTTTTTGTGAATCACAGGGCTGACATGAATTGGAATTCAGTCCTGAAACATCATGCCAGGTATTAACTCAGTGTGTATTTAGGAGAGGAAGGAGAGTTTCAGCCATATTTTGAGGAATAAGGATGGGAGTACTTACACTTTTTACAGCTATCAGCCTATGTCTATTTTATGTACAAATAATCAGGTTTAATTAGTTTTTTTTTTTTTGGCTTTCCCCTTACAATAATTTTTCTCACCATTTAAACTCTGCAGCTGTGCTCTGTTATAAAATTCATTCTTTCTCTGAGGTACAAGCTAACTGTCCTTGGAATATGTTTAGACAGATGCTTCAATTCCTGATGAAGAGTAAAGATCCTAACTTCTTAATCCTGAACATGTTAATGTAATTTAGCTGGTGGTGAAAAATGCCAGTGCTGCCCTCTTTTAAAGGGGAGCAACAGCAGAGAAAGGAGATGGACTTTGAAATCTGTTGAAATATAGCAGAGAAGCATTCATTATACAGTGTTCCTGTGTGCCAGTCTAGATCTCCAGCAGTGTTATATTTGGATGGAAACAGCAGTCCTGAGTTTAGGTGGGTATTGGCATTAGGAAATAAGGTCTCCAAATCCTTCTGAAGTGTACTTATGTCTGTATTATGCAGGAAGATGCTGAAGGCGTTTTTGACCATAACAGTTGGCTTTCTTCTTCCATATTTTATAGTCCTCTAATTATGTCCATTTTTAATTGTCTTCTGATATAATGTAATTGTAGCTGCTGACTGCTACCTTGATAAACACAACTTATTTTGTAAACAGGCTGATCCAGTTGCTATGTATTCTATAAGGAGTGAGGCTATTGCTAGGACCTCTTATTACTGAGAGTCCTGCTGACTGGCAGAAATTCTTGTAATGAATTCATGTAATGGGAGAAGAAAAGAATTAGCAGTGTTGCTTTCTGGTAAATACACCAGTGTATGAAAATATAGATACGTGTGCTGTACTGAGGAGAGTATTAACTTGAAAAAAGTTTCTCTTAATATGGAGAAAGTTTATTCTATTTTGCTTATTAGAACAATGCACTGAGTTTACAGAGGTCTGTTAAATGCACCTGACTGTTAGTGAGTTGCTCTATGATTTTAGACAAATACTTTATCTTACTTGCTTGTGCTTTCTCAAGAGTAAAATTACAATAATGATCACTTATGAGTAGTGTCATGAGGGTAAGCTGCTTTTAGGATGGGAATTTACCTCAGGAGAACCTTGTGTAAAGAGCAGCTTAGTTTGGCTATAGTAGGACTTGTAGGACTTGTGGCACTGTGTATTTCGGAGCTTTATTTCAGAGAGCTTCTTTCATGCAGCAGTTGATGATATTGTTAACATCTGAAATAAGCTGTGGTAAGTTATTGTATTCACTGTTCTGTTTTAGATGTTAGAGACCTCGCATGCTAAACATACCTGGATTTGAGCGGAAACGAAAAAAGAAATGGATTAGCAAATATTTCTAACTGTAAATATTATTGAGATTTTATGTATGCAATCCTCTGTGACTGAGCTTGAAGGCCATTTTAGCATCTTTCTAAAAAACAACAGTCAACAAAGTCTATATGTTTTGGAAAAGCTTCATGAATCTGAAAGGCTGCTTTGATGAGGGAAAGGCTGTGTTTTGTATTTTTTCTTTCTTTTAAAGCACCAAGAATAATATGCAAAGAAAACAAGTGCTATAGGGATATCATTAATTTCTTTAAACTCTGCTCCTCTCTGTGACTATTCAGTTGGGACACTTCTTGTACAATCTCTTGGGAGTGGATCCTGGAAACAAAAACCTTCCAGGAGACTCTCAATGTGTGATCTTGATATTGAGACATGTTTGAGAGCAGAAATTCTTCCTGTTTAACCTCTTATAGAGGCAGTTTCATTTCTTGAAACAACTTCCACTAAATATCCAAACAACAATGGAAAACTCAAGGGTTCTAATAAAAAAAAGGGGGGAGGGAGGAGGGATTTATTAGGAATCTAAGAGGAAGTAGAAATGAAAACAATAGCCTGATCATAAATCCTGGAGGTAAGAATTAAACGATCTGTGGGGGCCAGATCTTGAGAACAGATCTTTCTGTGCCCACACAGCTGGGGTAGCATGAAGACATTTTAATCCTTTTCTCTCCTACACATTTCCTTGTCCTTTCCCTCAAGTGTAATAGTAATATATCTTGAGTATGCGTAGAAAAGCGTAGACGTGAAAATCCCCAAAAGAATTTGTTTGAGAAGGCTCAATAAGAGCAGAGCATAGCTATAATGTGTCTAAACAGTGAGGAGCACGACTGTAGTGAGAAACTGGAGGGCCATAACCACCATTCTGGGTGAGGAATTATTTAGGGTTGTCTAAGGGGATAAAATTGAAATCAACAAGATAACGATCATGACACAGAAGTATCTGTATAAATACCACGTTAAATTGTTCTGGGTGGAAAACTAGGGAAAACTCCACAAAGTGAAATATTTAGAAAACTTGAGAAGACTCCTAAGAAGCAAGTTATGCTTCTATTGCCTGAGCTAGTCAGAGCTAGACTGAGTGAAGCATTATAAAACATAGCACAGGGACCACTTCTCTCCTAGAAGAGGAGGGGGCAGACTGGATGACCGCATAGGTTTTTTTTCCATATCTAGCTTATAAGGGTCTGTGAAAACAAATCTCTCCAAGGGCTAAAAAGGGATTTTTATATCCATTATGTTTTCTGTCTGCATTTGAAAGTACTTTACTTTGTCCCAGTGCTCCTAAAGCTGTCTGTAAATATTTCATGGAGTTCAGAGAGTCTCTCCCACTTCAGTTGTTGTTTCTGCTGGTTTGATGTTTGCCTCAGGGGCATTTTAGTAAATAGGCCTTTTAATGGTATTAGGAGCAAAAAAACACCTGAGCTCCAGAATGTCTAAAAAACATTGCACTGCCACATGCAATGATGTTCACTGCAAAGACATAGTGGTAAATGCCTTGCATTTCTGTGTTTCCGTTACAGTCTTGCCTGGATAAAAATGAATAGGGTTACTCAGGCCCAGACTTTCAGAAGTGGATGTCTCAAATTTGACTTCAGATTCAAGCACCTAAAGAAATGGTCTGACTTTAGAAACTGTGCGAGTATTCAGTGTCTCAGACTGTTATCAGTGGGACTTACCTCTGAAAAACAGCAAGGTACATACCTTTGGCTGATGTAGATAAGGACCCGATTCAGTAAAGCACCTAAACATATGTTTAGGCTTTATGTATATTGCCCATTGAATAGTACTGAGTTTAAATACGCAGCTGAGATTTGGCCATATTTTGTTTTCTGCCATGAGTACCATAGGTTCTGCAATGAATATATATGTATAGGTTAACCTATGAACATGTATGTATCCTTCGCTTCTTTAAGGTTGAAAAGCAATTACATAACACTGGTACAACTTCAAAATCTAAATAAGCAACATGATATAAATCAAGAAATTCAGCAAAGCCATGTTCAGATCTCAGGGAACCTTACCACTGGTCATGGTGATTTATCCTTGAACGTGTGGTCTGAGGAAAGAGACTGAATCCTCTTACTGAGTAGTAGTCTCTTCAGGACCACACTGATGAGACAATATCTCTCTAGATGACCTGTCTGGCCTGCTATGCAGTAGGTGCTTCCCCGGTGATATTCAGAGTTGATTGGGCCCTTCTGCCATATGCGTTGTCCATGCTTGTCCACAGCACAGTTGTGTGCGGCCCCTTCTATGCAGAGCGGCTTCACACTGACCTTAGCCAGGGCAAAACTTCTTCAGCAGAGCTGTTGATAGTGTGCTAGGTCAAATTTAAGAGAGCAGGTAGTAACGGCGGGTGAGGAACGCATATTTGGTTATTAACAAAAAACATATCTCCTGCTGTGATGATATTAGGCTATGCTGGAAGCAGGTAGTGGAGTCCACTGCCAAGAGAACTGCAGATGGCTTGGAGAGAGCTTTGTCCACATGTAAACAGGATTGGTACAGCTGAAGGGTGCTGTATTGAGATCTGGGGGATGCTTTCTTATTTACCGCTGGCAACCATTGCAGACAAGGTTCAAAATTTCAAATGCAGCATGCCTGATCCAGTATAATTGCATGCTAACAAGGCTGTGTGTGACAAGCAGCACCAAATGGCTGCTCAGAATATTTCCAAGGGAGCAGTAGACAGTGACAGAGATCATCCAGAACGTGTGAGGGTATGCATTCAGGATTGAGCTAGCTCGTTTACAGACAAGATTATTATATACTTTAAAATTATTTTCTTTCTCTCTGAGATGTCAGAGTCTATGTTCGCTTTCTAATGAAGGAAACAAGATCTGGCTCCTGTTTGAGGTGCTATTATTTAGCATTACATTTAGTTTGTGGGCATGGGAGCATTATGAATGTGGACTCCAACCTGGAGCCGTGCTCAGCTGGCTTGTTCAAATTGGCACATTCAGATCAGAGAACAGCCAGTCAGTGAGGCAGTGTGAATGTCACCTAGGCGGGCAACATTTCCCGTGTGAGTGGGTGGGAGATTACTGGTATACAGGCAGTGTGAGGCAGTGAGTGTTATTTCTTGGCTGGCTGTCCTATGTCTGCTTTGGTGCAACTGATGTGCAGGTGAGTGTTGGTCATAGGTTCTAAACTCTACAAATACTTTTTAAACAAACAGCCTAAAATGCAAAGCAATAATTAGGCTAGGGAAATTCACAGTTATTACTGACAGCTAGAAAGTACCATTCTGTGGCCTCTTTACTTTTCTGCTTTTCCACCTAGTCATTCTGCATATATACTGTGATGTTTTCCAAGAGTGCTCCATTGCCCTGACACCAATACAGCCAGGGGTGTGAACTATCTCTGCATATTCTCAAACTCAAATTTTTTGATAGTATAATCAAGTTTATTAATAAACATTAATGCCCTCTGAGGATAGATAGCAGGATATTGACTAGGAATGCAAACTACTTAAAAAGAAGATAAAACTAAGATATAAGCTGGAGCCAGGCAGAACTCTCCCAGAGGGGAGTAATAGAAATTGTGTTCATTTACCAAAACAAATGTGTCTTCTGGAGAGAGAAGTCATATCACATTAAAAAGGAATAACCATGTCCAAGGGCCCTTAGCATGACTGCAAGCTTCAAGCAATCCATAGCATCAAAAGACTTTGAAAGGTCATTGAACATTGCACCAGAAATTTGCCTTTGGTCAGCTCTATGCTCACAGGAATGATGAGAATATAGCAATGTGGTTCAGAGAGTCTCCTAACCCCACATGCCAGGCAGGCAGCTTGCTTCAGAGGGACTATATCTGCAAGGCTTGTGTTGGTTTGATGACAGTGAGGGCTAAAAGTCAAGGATGGATTATTAACTGCGATACTGACTTTGTCAGCATAAGACATTGATGTTTAAATACACAAAACATATGTGTATATTACAATATAAGCATTTATTTAAAAAGATTACACATCCTATTCAACCTATCTCTGAAGAACAACTGTCAAAATTCCAGCAATGTGGGGTATTGCCCTGGAAAATCATCAAACAACAAGGTGAGTATGGCAAGTAGAAACTGTAGAGCAACACCAGTCTGGCTGGCTGAAACTTTCTAGTAATGGGCTTGCCACATTCTGAGGAAATTTTATCTCATGGTGAGGTACCCACGCACAAAGCATGTCCTTCTCTCCTGGGTTTCTGTCTCCTCCCTCCACCCTGTGGGGATCACAGATGGATTTCCCAGCACAGGAAAGAACCTGCTCATGTGACACAGATCTTCCCCCAGCTTGCTTAATATTTACCCTCTGAAATTTAGGGCCTACTAAGGAAAGTGAATGTTTCCCAGGAAGTCTCTAATGATATGTGTACTGCCTCTTTAAATCTGGAGCACAGAAGTTGGATGGGCAAGGACAGATTTCAGGAAAAAGTTCAGCAACTT
>NW_020450894.1:2096156-2103424 GCF_003343035.1 Apteryx rowi | reverse complement strand
AAAAAAAAAAAAAAAAAAAGAAAGAGAGAAAGCAGATAACTTCAAGGCAGCATAGTTTATCTTACGCTAACCAAACAGTTTGTCTAATCTTTGAAAGAAGCAAGACTCTCTTTGATTTGGTACCTTTTTATGTAATAATTTGTTACACCAGATGATATTGAGGATGAAACATGATGAGGAGAGAGGCAACGAGCCACCCAGAAGAGAAGATGAAGTGGAAGGGTAATGCCCACTTACCTCCCACAAAAACAGTAAGGGCAGTATTTAATTTGTTGCTTTAACAACCATGTAGTGACCACAAAACATCCCCCTTTCCAGCTGAGATAGGAGAGATTGTCAAGAAAACCACAGTCCCAATATCTTTGATAGGAGTCTCAGAAATTCCCATTGATTGGTCAACACGTTCTCACTATCTCACGTCAAATCTGTGGTTTCTGCATTTGATTCATTGTATTGATTTAGCCTTTCCTGACTCTTACAGTTTCCTTACTCCGGGCCAATACCAACCCTAATGGACTTTTTCTGCTCTGTGAAGAGGCTAGAAACTCAAAGAATAAACTGAGTGAGCAGGTACATTTAGTAACTAAACTGTTATTAGATCAGAGATGTAGAGAGTTACCAACCTGTCTGTAAAGTGCTGGAGAATCAAATTAACAGCAGCTTTGGGGCAAGGGGAAGCTCAGCTAGCCTGGGTATTGTGAAGGAAAATCCTATGACTGGAATATGATTGAACACAAATTTTCTAAAGCGGCAAAATAACTCGTCTGACATGGAATCCTTTACTTCCCTGTCTTGGAACTCACTCAATCACGTTAGGTCTGTTTTGTGCCTAAATGGGATGGTTGTGAGTTATGAAATGTGATTGTTCACACTGCAATAATAATGCTAGGAATCTAAAACTGTTTAGTCCTTAAAGCCGATCAGCTTTTCACTATCCAATACAAGGGGCTTAGAAATCAGATATCTGCATTAACTGAATACATTAAAGCAACGACTAGAGATTCTAAGTCAACAGGAGGGTCTTGACTAATTCTCTCAAACGTAAGATTTGGTCCCTGTTTCAGCAAAGCATAGTAGGCAGGAAAGTCAGTTCTCCCTACCCCTTTGTTTCCCTATTTTCGCCTACTTCTCGTTTCCTAGGAGAGTTGCATCTTCTCCTCCAGTGCCTGTTTCGACCACATTCTCTTCCCATCTAATCTTCTCTCCAATCCCTCCTTCTTCTTCACTGGCTGCTACTTCTGTTCTCTTGATAGTGATTTCAGGACTCATGCTTTCTGTTCAGGGGCCCTTATATGCCATGTCTGTCAGTATTTTGAAGTAATTTACGCTACTGTTCAACAAAATGTGTAGTTTTCTGTTTCTGATGCCAGTATGCAAGTAAAGGCAGGAAGCCAGCAGAGAGAGATGCGGAACACTGAGGTTCAGCACACAAATTTCTGGACCCTGAAGTCACTACTAAGAAAAGGAAAGAAAAGGTTGGCATTTTGCTCCTGGGATGCTGAACAACATGCAAGGTATGGAAGGCACCTGTACGCAAAGACACCCCTTTGTCTCAGTCCCATCACCTTCCCAGTTCCCCAGAGCCTCCCGCACATTGCATCCACAGGAAAATGTTCTGCTGTTTACCTTGGGAAGGTCTGGGCTGTAGTTTAGAGAAACAGAAGAGCAACAGTTTTATAAACAATGATTCTAAAATAAATTAGGCTTGAGTCAAATGAAAGCTATGTAAATATTTCCAATATCATTACAAGAAAATCCAAAATATGTTGTTATTTACATATAAAAGAGCTAGTTAGATCAACGTTGCTTTAAATGGAAGAATGGAAAGTGAATTAAGGACCTTGTGGATTCACATTTTCTTTTTTCCCTATCTCCTTTTTTCTCCCTCCTAGTCTCCACCCATCCTCAACTCTTCTGCTCATGTATTGAATTCAAAGACAAAGAACTATGAAATCTCTATAAACTTAAAAATATATATATGGATGAGATTGTTCAGATGCCAGATTTATATCACCACCTGAATATTACTTAATTTCTCACTGAAGGTATGAATGTTTGAGGTTCAGCAGTGTCACAGGATGGTAAATCTCCTGAACTAGACGTTTCCAAGAACATGAAAAGTTGCTATTATATTTTACCAAAGGAAAAAATATATATGATCTGTGCAGGTATAATAACAAAAAGCAGACTTGCTTTCTCTATTGCCTGTCATTGGAGCAACCAAACAGAGAATCCCTAGAAATACTGAAAGATGTACAGCATATGTTAAAATTTGAGTGGGATAATATGCCTACAGAGGTGCTAAAGAGAAATGAAAAAACTTCTGGGTTCATTCCTCAGAAAGCATTTTCAACATTCTTTTCCTGGAGAGCAAAGTAACTTTATTAGGTAAGTATTATTCCAGCTAGTAATCAGAAAACAGGACTGAACTCTGGTCATCAGCCTACTTTTTGTTCCACTTCAAATTTTCTGGCCAAGGTTACAGGGAACACGACTGTTCTCATTAGTATCTCTGTTCCACCAGTATCTGTATTTCCCCTGTTAAGACTGAGAATTAACTCTTATACATAAACAGTACTATTGCCATAGATAGGTACATGAAGTTGTGCACTTCCAGTTCATACTATGGCATTGAAAAGTGACATGTATTTTTTAACATGCTTTAGAAAAGATCTGTAGTTATTTTCTCACACTGCCTAACTTAATCCAGTATTTTCAAATGTACATGGGCCAAGCACAAATGCTGCAATGTGTGGGACAACTACTGTTTTCCAATGTGCGAACAGAATGAGTAGTAGTTGGCAATTTGAACAAATTTTAAGAGCATTTTAGACTCTGAGAGTTTAAGAAGGGTAGAATTTTTCAAAGCATTTTAAAAAATCAGGTTGCATACCCTTAAGGAACCTAATGTATTATACTAATATGCAAATTGTGTAACTTTTTGTTAAGAAAATGAAAGGCTTTGTTATACCAATGAATTGGGAAGGCTGTGTTTTTTGTTTATTTGTTTTTTTGTTTTTGAGATACTGTATTCTATCAAAAGGAAATCACAAGTGAAACCTGTATTAGTTTTAATCTAATAGCCCTTCTGGACGTTCTCTTTTTTTGGAGCATCTCATTAAGATGAATTCATCTCCTTGGGGAAGGATAAAGAAGTGTTCAGATGTTCACAGTGGGACAGATGCAATCAGGTACCCATCTTATTTTTTACTGACTCATTAAAACATTTTTCTCGAGGTGCAAGTGTTGATTAGATCAATAAAATGTTCTGATGGGAAACATAGCTGAAGTGTCTGTATCTTAAACTTTTTTATGATCTTATTTTTAAAAAATTCTGAAGATGATTAAAAGCCAATGCATAACTACAGGATTGATGGGAGGCGGCAGGTTTTATATTTACAAGTATGAATTACCTACTGCAATACCAGATAAACTGGCTGTACTGCATTGTAGGAATCAACTAGCCAGTGCCCTGAGTGGCCTAAGGATTTGATAACAGAGAGCAGTCTTTCACATGTAGGTTTTAAGTTTGACCTTTGTTGATAATGAAAAGTAGTCTCTGTAAAAAAAGTTGATAGTATCAATTCTCAGTAGATAGGATTTCATATCACCAAGAAATAATTGCAGTTAATAATGATTTATCTTCCATCATGATAGATTAAGCAGAGAGGTCAAAGATTCTACTATGTAAAGGAGTATGAAATTCTATTTATTACTAGGTGTGGATTCCCCCAGACAAAAAGAAGGTAGAGCATAACTAGCAGATTTCTGCCTCCTTCCAATGAAACTATCATTTTAAATAGTATTCTGCTCTTTACTTGAAAAAACAGTTCCACTTATCTAGTGTATGGTGGTAACTCTTGACTGTGCTCCTGATTTTGGTCATCAGCTGTCAATATTAGGTTTTAGAATTGCAACACTTCACTTGCTACATCAAATATAATAACAAAGCATAGCAAATATATTTTATGTGTATGCAAATCTTCTGATAAAATCAGAAGCTCAAGGCCAAAGGCATGCAGGACTACTAAAAGCTTTGGAAAAGGTATTAAAAGTTACAGATTGATAGTAGGCTACTAATTCTACTGCTAGATTTATGCCCTGGACATAAATTGCTTGGGGAATAAAATGAGGGCTGTAACTATGTTCTGTACATTGAGGTTAAACTAACCCTTGGCATAAATTTCATTTAAACAAATGGAGTTACATTGCTAGTTAACCCATATTACTCTGTTGACTTTTCCATTAACATCAACAACCTAAGCAGTGTGCTGGGAGACCCATTTCATATTGCTTTTTCCAATTTTTCCCTAAATGTTCAGGGAAACTTGTCCCACCACTCCAGGCCTCAGCATGTGTGTTATTTTCCAGAATCAGTGTGCACTTTTCATCACCATTACATATTCTCCTTTCATAGCAGGCATTGCTGCTAATTATCCTCCATAGTAACATGGCTATTAGGGAGAAATCTCTACGTTTGGCAAGCTGCTTAGTTTGTATATTTGGTACTTATATACTTGTGCAGCCTTTTGGTGACTGCACTGCAGGCCACCTGCCATAAGAAATTTTAGGTTCATGTCCCAGAAAGGTGTAGTCTGTCAGATAACCAATTAAA
Organism: Apteryx rowi; assembly: GCF_003343035.1. Classification (NCBI taxonomy): domain Eukaryota; kingdom Metazoa; phylum Chordata; class Aves; order Apterygiformes; family Apterygidae; genus Apteryx; species Apteryx rowi. The sequence goes on along the minus strand of NW_020450894.1, from coordinate 2,098,809 downwards.
ATCCATTTAAATGTTAACTAAATTATTTTGCTTATTTCTTGTTTGTGTTCAGGAGGTGTTTAATAACGTGTAGCACCCTATAGGAAAGAAAACTAAATTCATGCCCAAAGTTCCTTCTCTTCATACAACAGGATGTAGTATTGCAGACTCCATGGAGTTTTTGCTGTGTTCATACAATAAATGAATGCTACATTTATTTACCAATTCTACCACTACCAGTATTGAATCAGTTCTCAGCACTTTTACACTCTGATAGCCCCAGTATGAAAGGTGAAATATAAACCTCAAATCTGTCACAAGGATTACTACATTAAGAGGTTATATGGTTAGGAAAGTACTCACAGTTAAAGCAAAACAAAGATAAGGATGTTTGTACTTGCAAGTTTGAATTTAGTATTTTAATTGAGTACCCTAAAATACATCTCATTGTGATAGAACACCCTTTACATTCTCTGAAATTGTTGTTTTGATGTATTAGCTTCTCTTTGTAATCCATTAAAAATATCCTTACCAATTTGATATTTTTCATAAAGACATTTTCAACAAAAAAACAGCTTAAAACACTCTATTCAGTGAATGCTTTATTTGTGTGTATACGCAGTGCTTCAACTGGGGTGGTGTCCAGTGATGTGACATGAGTCAATTTTTAACTTTCAACAGCAGCACTCTGCGGCTTTGGGGGAAGGCAGCCCTGTCAGGAATGCCTGTAGCAACCCAGCAGGGCTGCTGCTCCCGCTGAGCCCCCGCAGGCACTGTGGAGCTGGCTTCAGGGAGCAGCAGTGGCTGCTGGCTCCAGCCTCTCATTTCGGAGCTGTACGTAGGGGCATCTTCCAGTGCACCCAACCTCCCAGGCTGGTTCCTCTGACAGTCAGACTGGAGGACTGAAGCCCACTGCAGCTCCCATTCTGTAAGCCCCGCTTTTTCCCCAGAAAACAAGGCTGGCCGTGAAGGTGGTGCACACCCTGTCATGCAGGCAAGATGCAGACAGGATGGACACTTGGATTTAGGAATGGGGATTTGCTCCCAAGTCTCCAGACTTGACATGCCTGAGCAGATGATAAGTGGTATCTGTTACCTGAAAAAAGCAAGGGGTTCTTATTTTTGCTGAGCTCACTACTAGACCCTTCCCTCACTTAAAACATTCTATGTAAATAAAGCGCAAGTATTTGGCAGGTCAAGGCCTAATTGTTGTCAATGGAAAAAAGATGTTTTCATAATTCTAGCAATCAATTATTTTAATTATAACTGGGGTAGGTACGATATTTTCAGAAAATACATAATTTTCTCCCAGTTGGAAGTAAATCCATGACTGTTGCTTTGTACATATTAATAAGGATATATCTCAAAACCACAATAATATTATTTGTCAAGTGATGTCAGACCAGTTCCAACAAGCTTAAATACGTGCAGTGTCTGGTAATACCTTTCCTTTCTTGCCTATTAACTCTTTCCATTGTGTTATTGTTCCAGCATATTATTAGCTCACACAGCATGTAAAATCGTATTTGTTTCTAATTTTAATCTTGCCAGCACCTAAATTCTATTTGTTTTTTTCAGCTATAATTTGAGAAGTGGTATGCTGTGGTATTAAGGGCAGTCCTGCAAAGGATATGCACAAAGGGGCAAAGATAAGATTACTACATATGCATTTAACTGTAGTCTCTCCTGATATATGATATTTAATCCCCAGCCCTCCAGCTGGGTCTGCACAGGTGCGTTTTTGGCCCTTTGTGCACCCGATCATTTTCCACTGCAGAAGTAATGTGCACAAAAATATCCACAATTCATTTCTAACCTCACAGAGGCTCTCGCCTAGCTCACATCAGCCCGCTGTTTTAAAACCGAACGTGCTGGCCACCGAGTCACCCTTTCATTTTACGCACACACCTACACACCCCTGGCGTCGATGAATCCAGGACTCAGCAGGAGCAACCAGCTTAAAGGACCCGCGACCTGACCTGATGCAGGGTCTCAGCACCTCCACAAGCATTGCCAGCCCAACACCAAAAATGAAAATTCCCCCCCAAAAGGCCTGCATATTCCGAGGGCAAACAAAACCTGCCTTTGTCAGTACACCAGTAAAAAGATGCCCCTTTTCGTACCGTATCTGTGCAGCACTAGATCAAGACCTCGCTTCGCTTCCCCGCGCTGTGTCCCGCGGCACGCCGCCAGCCCGCCCTCGGGGGCGGCCGCGGCCCCGAGCCCCCTCGCGGCGGCGGCCGTTGGGCGGCTCCCGCCGGCGCGAGGGGCGGGGCCGGCGCGAGGGGCGGGGGCCGAGCCCACGTTCGAGTTTCCAGGGTGACCGGGTGGTCGCGCCGTGACGTCAGGGTGTTTCCCGGTGACGTCGCCGCGGCTCATGCGCAGTGACCGGCGGCGATTCTGGGTGACATCACGGGCCGGGCGTGACGTGCCGGTGGCGCGGGCCGCTGGGAGCTGGCCGGGATCTGTGCCGGCCCCCCTCCCCCTCCCACTACGGGTCGCGGCTGGGGGCGTCCCGGCGGCGGGGACGCGGCTTCCCCCTCCCCCTCCCTCGCCCCAGCGCTTCGATCCAAGATGGCGGCGCTGAGCAGCGGCAGCAGCGCGGAGGGGGCTTCGCTCTTCAACGGGGACATGGAGCCCGAGCCGCCGCCGCCCGGCCTCGGCGCCTGCTACG